>NC_134361.1:59784442-60094442 GCF_048569485.1 Anomaloglossus baeobatrachus | reverse complement strand
GTACCAGAATCACTGACGTGTGAAACAGGCATAACATTGCTGCAGTCAATTCCCCAGCAAAACCTATGGGTTTTTAAAAATGCTGTTATTATACCTGCGGATTTACCTGTGGATTTTCCGCTGCGGAATTAATGAGCATGTTACTTCTTTTCTGCAGGTACCTGCAGTTTTTGCCATAGATAATGGTAAACATCTGCGGGGACCAACTTGCGGAAAATCCGTGGTAAATCCGCTGCAAAACGCGGGTTCAGTTTTACCGCGGTGTTTGCTTTGGGTGCGGGATTCTTTCAGAGGGTCCGTTTTTTTCTTAAGAAAAAGTCACTTTCTAGTGCGCTTATAGCCTAAAGGCCCATTTACACACAAAGATATCGCTAACGAGATATCGTCGGGGTCACGGTGTTGGTGACGCACATCCGGCCTCGTTAGCGATAGTTAGTGATGTTGTTGAGTGTGACACCTTTTTACGATCAGTAACGATCGCAAAAAGGAGTCAAATCGTTCGTCTTGTACACGTCGTTCATTTTTAAAAAATCTTTCCTTGTTTGGAACACGGGTTGTTTGTCATTCCTGCGGCAGCACACATCGTTATATGTGACACCACAGGAACGAGGAACAACATCGTACCTGCGTCCGCCGGCAATGAGGAAGGAAGGAGGTGGGCGGGATGTTCCGGCCGCTCATCTCCGCCCCTCCGTTTTTATTGGGCGGCCGCTTAGTGACGCCGAATGAACCTCCCCCTTAAAGGAGAGATTGTTCGGTGTCTCCAGCGACGTCGCTAAGCAGGTATGTGCGTGTGACGCTGCGGTAGCAATATTGTTCGCCACGGCAGCGATCACCCCTATCACGAAACAGCGTTGTGGGCAGGTGCTATCGCGTGTAAAGCACCCTTAGGCTCTGTGCGCACTGGAAAACGGAATTTTCTCAAGAAAATTCCACAGGCACTGAAAGATTACCGCACCCGCGGTAAAAAACCGCGACAAACCCACCCGAAAACCGCGTCCGGTTTGCTGCGGTTTTACCACGGTATTGCAGCGGTTTTGCCGCGTGCGGGTTGGTACATGTGCTTTAATGCATTCAATGCAATAAAGCACATTGAAGAAAAAAAAAAAAGTCATTTCCTTCTTAGATAGCAGATAGATAAATAGATAGATAAAATAATAGATAGAGAGATAGCTAGATAGTTAGATAGAGAGATAGAGTCCCTGTGAGCACACGCTGCATTTCTCACGGTCGGTAGTGAGTTCACATTACCGGCCGTGGGAAATGCCCTGTGGTTACCTCTGCAGGGTCTTTGCGAGGCTGCATTCAGCGCTGTGTGTTAGTGTCAATCGTGGCTGGATGCAAGCATCGCAGGACGTGGATTACGCCGAAGCTGTGTGTTTCGGGGGGGTTAATAAACGGGTGAACCAGGAGCTTTTTTGTGTTTTAATTAAAATAAAGGATTTTTCGGTGTGTGTGTTTTTTCACTTTACTTACGGGTTGATCATGTCAGCTGTCTCATAGACGCTGCCATGATCAAGCCTGGACTTAATGGCGGTGACCCTGTCTGCCACCGCATCACGGCAGCAGGAAGAGCCGGGCACACTCCGGAACTGCCGCATAATGGATGCGACAGTCCCGGGGAAGCTGCGGCTGATATTCTCGGCTGCGGGAGGTGGGAGGGAGGCGGGGGACATTAACCCTGCCCCTCGCCCTCCACAGCCTGAGAATACCTTGAGGCCGCTGTGTGCTTACCTCGGCTGGACGGTAAAAATACGGCGGAGCCCATGTGTTTTGTTTTCTATATTTCCGTTTGCTTTCCATGTGTATTCTATATGTCTATGTCTGTGTGTGTCTGTGATCTGTGTGTGTGTTTACTCTCTGCTCCGCTTCCTCTTCCTGTCATAATGACATCACTTCCCTGCAAACCGCAGGCAGCGATGTACATTACCGCAGGTAAACCGCGAAATACCGGAGGAAATAACGCAGGAAAACGCAATGAACCGCACAGAATTTGCTGCTTGCGTTATTCCCTGTGGGATTTCACGATTACATGGCAGTCAATGGAGTGAAATCCCGCAGCGACGTGCGGAAAAGAAGTGACATGCAATTGTTTTTGCTGCGGGAATCACGCAGCAAAACATGCAGCTGTCAAATTCCGCCCAGTGCGCACAGCATTTTTTTTTCCATAAGTTTTGTTGGTGATTCACTGCAGAGATGTTATGAACATTTTCTGCAGCGAAACATGCAGCAAAATTGCAGGAAATCCACGGGAAAAACCGTTAAGTGCGCACGGGGCCTTAAAGCGGGCTTTACACGCTGCGACATCGCCCGAGCGATCTCATTGGGGTCACGGAATTTGTGACGCACATCCGGTCGCTTTAGCGATGTCTTTGCGTGTGACACCTATGAGCGATTTTGAATCGTCGCAAAAACGTTCAAAATCGCTCATCGGGGACATGAGGGTCTATTCTCAAATATCGCTGCTGATCGGTGTACGAAGTACCGTAGTTCGTCGCTCCTGCGGCAGCACACATCGCTATGTGTGACACCGCAGGAACGAGGAACCTCACCTTACCTGCGGCCGCCGGCAATGAGGAAGGAAGGAGGTGGGCGTGTTGTTATGTCCCCCTCATCTCCGCCCCTCCGCTTCTATTGGGCCGCGGTTCAGTGACGCTACTGTGACGTCGCTGTGACGCTGAACGAACCGCCCCCTTAGAAAGGAGGCGGTTCGCCGGTCACAGCGACGTCGGTAGGCAGGTAAGTAGTGTGACGGGTCCGCGCGATGTTGTGCGCCACGGGCAGCGATTTCCCCATGTCGCACAACCGATGGGGGCGGGTACGCATGCTAGCAATATCGGTCACGATACGCAGCGTGTAAAGCGGCCTTTAGGCTGTGACAAATCCAACAAACAACCAAAACACCTGTTCATTATGCAAAATTATTCTTAAAGGGAATCTGTCACTCTTTTGTGTTTTTGTAGTTATTAATATGGGCATATAGCCTGCATAAAAGTGAAATTCGCCATACCAGTATGTCTCCTGGATGAGGGGTTATTTTGCAAAAATCCACTTTTATAGCTTCTATTTCCAGGCTACGGGGTGTGTGCTGCCCGGAAGATAAGCCCGCTTCTGATCTTCATTATACAGGAATCCTCCTCCCCTTCTCTTTAGAGTCCCTGTAATGTCAGGTGCGCATCCGGTAATCCCGCGCCTGCGCATTCTGCCTGCTGTCTTTCCCTTGCATTACAAAGCAGCAGAGACTCCCTGCTGCCTAAGCTCAGCAAAATTGTAGCCTCTGCACACAGAAAGGCAGAATAGTGCACGGAGGGATGGTAGGCATAATGCACAGGCACGAGATTTCCGGCCAGACACAGGGAAGAGAAGGGAAGGAGGAATCCTGTATAATGAAGACTGGAGGCGGGGTTATCTTTCGGGATTTTTGCTAAACGACCCCTCATCCAGCAGGCATACAGGTATGGCTAAATTCACCTTTATGCCATCTGTATGCCCATATTAATAACTAAAAAAAACTCAAAAGGGCAACAGATTCCCCTTAAACCTCCTTAAAAATTATCTCCCTTGGCAGCACATCGTCCTGTGTAAACAGGACACGTGCTGTCAAGAACAATGCTAGCCTAGACAAACAAAATGGTCATATTAAAGCCCCTTTCAGACGTCTGTGTTTAATCGGGTACAAGCCACACGCATCGGTATTGTCATCCATGCGTGATGCGTGTGACATCTGTGTGAAACATACCGGAGAAAACACGGGTCTTTGAAATATTTTAAATCAAAAGAATTTCTATATTCACCTGTATCCAGCGCTGTTTTCTTTGGCTCTGCTGTCTCCTGCTTCTGACCCCCGCTTATTATATTTATTGATTATTCAATGCACCTCAGACCTGGAAGCCGGTGCATTGCGGTGACAGCATTGCAGGGACAGCATCGTCGGTGACAGGTGAGTATCCAGCAAGCAGTGTGTGTGCAGTGACATTTAGAAGGTCATTGGCTTTCCCAATGAACTCTGATGACACCCTCGCAACACCCACGCTACAGCGGGTGTCACCACAGTGACTTCACGGGTTCACCAGAGTTCATTGGGAACTCCGATGACCTCCTGGACTTCACTGAACACACTGGTTGCTTGCTGGATACTCACCTGTCACCGACAATGCGTCAATGCTGTCCTCGGCGATGCTGTCCCCGGCGATGCTCCAGCTTCCAGGTCCGATGTGCAGTGAATAATCAATGAATATAATGAGTGAGGGTCAGATGCAGGAGACAGCAGAGTCGGAGAGAGCATTGCTGGATACAGGTGAATATAGAAAACATTTTTATTTCAAAGACACGTGTTTTCTCCAGTACATGTCACACTGATGTCACATGGATCACATCAGTGTGCAATCCGTGTGACACCCGTGCTGCCAGAGAAAAAAACGGACATGTCTCCGTGTGTGCGTGTGGGGCCACGAGGGGTCACATGGTCCGTGTGAGTAACACCATAGAGCAACATGGGTACGTGTGGCATCCGTGTTAAAAACAGATGTCACACGTACCTGAAACCCTGATATCTGAAAGGGGCCTAATATTATTCTGTGCACATTGCTTGTCACACAGCATTCAATCTAGTCGATCCACGGCATTAAATGACCTCAGTCATAATAGCCTGTTTAGATTGAATTACAATTGTTACAATTGTTACATGTGCATCGAATATAATTCTACTCAACACCACATGTTCACATAGGACAATGTCTACCGAGAACAATACTTTTTAAGCAGCATTTTTACGCTCGCCAATTATCAGGAAAAGGCATTCCTAGGAAGAGTCGTTTGTAATAATTGACCATTGTAAGTGCACTCTAAGCAGTCTATTGAATGGGTGCCACAGACCAGGGTAAATCTGACTTAAGGGGGCACAGCTGGCATCATTGAACCTGAGAGGTCGTCGTGATGCACTGTGCTATTTTGCAAATCATATCTCCTCAAATCAATGATTGATGGTGAACATCAGAAAAGTCTGGCTTCTTTTCCACTGTTGACCAGCTGTTCTGGCTCAGAGAAGCAGTTGAAAGTACTAGAAGGTACTATTCTCTCCAAATAATAAGGGGGTATCTGTCACGGGTGTGTCACGCTTGACAGACAGTCATGTGGTGTCCGGCTATAGAAGGTTGCAGCGTTTGGCTACACAAAGTGCTCCCTGACATTCCCTTTTGTCCTGCTTGGGGTTTATCTCTTTCTCTTTATGAACCTGCGGATTTCCTCGCCTTTCACGTCACTTCACTTCACTTGTGCCTTTAAATACTCTAATTTCCCCTTGCTCTTTGCTGTTGATAGAGTTAGAAACCTACACAGTCCCTGGATGCTTGTAACCATTTGAAGAAACTTGTAGTTCATTGCTGCATCGCTCCCTGAGTATTCCTGGAGATAAGATGTTTGTGCTTTCCCCTGTGTGTGCTCGCTGTGGCTTCTTTACAGCTTAGTGGGGTTGACTAAGCACTCATCCTATCCATTCCCTACCTAGGGCCAGTTCTGGGGTCAGTCAGGTTCAGGTATCCTGCTTGGCGCATAGGTGCAGAACCTATCTAGGATGGACAGGGAAGCCAGGAGCAAGGGGCCAGCAGAAGGGTTGGTTAAGAGTCACCATCTTCCCCTTCCCTAGGCACAGCGTTTCCATTCCTTGTTGCCATACGCATGGTACTTCCCCTTACCTAGGTGACAGTATCCTAAATGAATGCTACCTTCTATGATGAGGGGAGTAAAAGTGGTATAGGGAATATGTCACCAGCTGATGCTGTCTGATGTAATGGCAACATAAAGTTGTGACGCTATGGCCCCCACATGTGGCCGATAGCCAGCTTTTCCCCTATGCTGTTAAAATTGCCCCCATAATCTTAAGACTGATTTCCTGTAAATAGTGCCCCTCGACATAGAGATAATGTGCTCCATGGCTAAGAATTTGAAACTACACCACTGCTACATATATGAGCCCCATATTGATTGTTTTTTGCAAGCTAATAATAGAGAGCACAGATGTCTATGCTCTTTTACTTGCTCTCAAGAACCCATTGACTAGATGACTTTCATTTGTTTACTTGTGACATATAAAAGAAAAGATGCCAAACGTTTTATAGGATCGATAGTTGAGTGAAAACAGTTCCCAGAAAACGAAATTTGAACTCATTTTCTTAGAGGACTATCACGATTCCTCTTAGGAGTTTGTCTGGATGCAATGTGTGTGTCACGCCCACGGTCCGACTGCGCCGCTCACCACCCATCGCTCCAACCTCTGGAGTCCCCGCTCCCTGCTACCCCTTCCATACCTTTTCCCCGTCGGTCCCGGCCCCGCGCCGCTCACTCACTGCAGCCACCTGCGCCCTGCCTCTCCTCCTGTGGTCTCGGCTCTGACTTCCGGGTTGCGGCCCTCACACATGCACATTGGGGTGAGGGTGGGGGCTGTGTGCGTGCACTCTCCTTGACTTGAAGGGCCAGCACAGCCGTCCGGAATATCACTAATAAGTAACCTTTTGTATTTAATACTTGCTACTTGCCATGGCAAGTGCTTGTTCAATGCGTCCCTTTAGCTTGTCTCTTGTACTAGTTGTTCAGGTCCCTCTATGCCTGTGCTTGGTGTAACTCTGTCTCTGCTTGCAGATCCTGAGTACCGCTCTGAGCACACACTCCAGCCTGATCCCAGTAACCTGCACCAGTCTCTGGTTCTGGACTTCAGCCTGATCCCGTTAACCTGCACCAGTCTCCACCTCCGGACCTCACCCGTTAACCTGCACCAGTCTCCACCTCCGGACCTCACCCGTTAACCTGCACCAGTCTCCACTCCTGGACTTCAGCCTAATCTCTGTCACCTGCACCAGTCTCAGTTCTGGACTTCTGCCTGATCCCGTTAACCTGCACCTGGTCCAGATCGGCTCCTGCATCCAGTGACTCTCGTTGATCCCGGCTTCCGAGCATCTAGGCCCTCTACGCTTATGCCCGACAGTCCCTGTATAGGGGTTCGCTCGAGGCAGCATCGCAGTGGAGTCCGGTGCATGGTCCAGTGGGTCCACTCCCAGGACTAACCTTACAGTGTCACAGTTCAGCTGTCCAATCTTGGGCAGATCTGTGCTGAGCTGTCTGTATGTGATGGACAGATCAGCTGTCCAATCAGAGGCAGGGGCATGCTGAGCTGTCATTATGGTCATGGACAGTTCAGCAATTAAATTGAAGGCTGGGGTTGTTGAGGAGAGCCATAAGATAAAATACTTAATTAACCTCTTGACAAGTGATTGTGGGAAATATATCGATTTGCCTTACATAATTCAGGTTTCAGATCATATACATGACACAGATATAAAGATGGCCGGTATTTCCTGTTATCCACACCTTGCTTGGAATGCAAGGAATGTCCAGATTAAAGAAGACCACCATATAGGGGAAGAACCCTTGGTCAAGCTGGAAGACATCACAGACCAAACCATCAGCATGGATCCACTAAATGACGTCCCTCCCATCGTCATGGTTTCATCCACTGGAGTCAGACCCGCCCATCAACAGCAACACGGAGCTCCCCATTCGTTAGCCCATGAACTGTCCCACTAAATGGGCATATCTGAACTTGTGTACGCCCCTAGCCTATATCAGAGGACGCATGAGTCTCCTCAGTCTGTTTTGTGCCATTTTCTACTGTGACCAAGAAGAGATTACACATCCGACTGTGTCTGGTGTGGATTCTTTTATGCATGCACTTGGCCCATATCAATTTGGCCAGGCAGTAGGCAACTAGTGATCTCTGGTTATGAGTTCACCTTAACATTATTGGTGCCCAACGTGGAGCCAATAGACGGAGACACCTGAAATCCTGATGAACCGGCAACTGGAATGGCATGACGTGCTGGACACCCCAGGAAATTGATCACTTCCGAACGAGAGTACGGTAGGTCTGCTGATTTTTCATAATCTGTAGTCTTCCCGTGGTCTCGGTGGGGTGTGTGGCACTGATTGCCTGACTGTGTCCGGTTTGTTGGGGTATCTGTTGACGGGCAGACGGGTCTCACGGCTATTGGCCATATTAATCTCGGAAGAACCGTCACATATTCAGTTGCCTGCTGCCTGTTGTGTATTTGTGAAGAGAGCATGTGGGTTTGTGAGTGGTGTCTGTAAAACGTGTAAAGTATATGAGTTCTGTTAGTTGTCGCCTGTAATATGGTTTGTGGTTCTAGTGGAAACTTAAGTAGTTAATACGGTTTGGTACAAGACCTAGAGATATAGGGCAGGTTTTAATTGGTCAGGTTAGGCACGTGTTTTTCACGGGCTCTCAAATTTGTTGATATGGTAAAGGATATTGTCTGTGGTATAGTATACGGTTGTCGCCTGTGGTACAGTTTATGGCTCTGTGAGGAAATACGTGGGACTGCTGGTACGTGGTAATCTTGGGGCCTAGCGCAGTGTAGCGTGGAATGGCTGGTACGGATACCATTGGGGCATAGCGTTTAAGTTGCGCATTGTGGCTGGTACGTGGTAGTCTTGGGGCCTAACGCTGGACGTGAAATGGCTGGTACGGATACCATTGGGGCTTAGCGCAAGCTTGGGTGATACTAGGTGTTTTTTTATTAGGCTAGTTAACATGTCCTCCAAGAGAGGCAGGTTAACGGAAGTCTGTGTTGTAGAGGCTAGTTAACATGTCCTCCAAGAGAGGCAGGTTAACGGAAGTCTGTGTTGTAGAGGCTAGTTAACATGTCCTCCAAGAGAGGCAGGTTAACGGAAGTCTGGGTTGTAGAGGCTAGTTAACATGTCCTCCAAGAGAGGCAGGTTAACGGAAGTCTGTGTTGTAGAGGCTAGTTAACATGTCCTCCAAGAGAGGCAGGTTAACGGAAGTCTGTGTTGTAGAGGCTAGTTAACATGTCCTCCAAGAGAGGCAGGTTAACGGAAGTCTGTGTTGTAGAGGCTAGTTATAAGTCCTCCAAGAGAGGCGAATCGGCCGGTATAGACACCTTGTAGTCAGTGGTGATACTAGGTATTTTTTGTATATTACGGAACGCAGAAATCAGACAGGGACCACGTGGCAGTATAAGGAAGGATTTGGAAGTGTGTGCTGCAAACTGCAGGTTTTCTTTAGTGTTTCAGTTATTTGTCATCTCCCCCGTCTTTTTGTTTGTCTGTTTTTATCTGGTATGCATAGAGAAAGATCGCTTGTTTGGTGTTGTTTATCTTGAGAGAAAGATGGAAAAATTGATGAAGCGGTGTCTAGTTGTGCCGGAAAGATCCGGATGAGAGTGGACTTTGTTGGGATGTGGGGACTCTAGGCCGCAATCCTGTGATAAACCATGTGTTAGTCATGGAGGCAGACATTTTAGGTAAGATTTTAAAATGGTGGACGAAGCACATGGCTACAGCATGATTGAGACAAAGAAATCAAAGTGAGTCAGGGGATGTGTGAAGAAGACCATGTGCTCTGTAAATGTTTGAGCAATGGATTGGATGGAGTACTATATACTTAAACCGAAAAATAAGTGTTTTTTATCTATAATTAGACTTAGATCTTGGACATATGCATACCTCCCAACCGTCCCGGATTCTGCGGGACTTGCACGCTTTATCAGGGCTGTCCCGCACTCCCGCGGCTCACAGCTGATGTCCCGGCTCCTCCCCTCAGTGAAGTGAATAAATTAAATTAAATTATCATCGGCTCTGGATTTTCGGGGCGGCCGGGACTCGGACTCGAACTCGTGGAACTGTGAGTTCATTGTTTCAAAGGCAGCAGCTTTACCACTGAGCTACTGCCTCTATTGAAACCAATAGGAAGATTTTGTTATCTTGACCTCTATACTGCAGACACCAGAAGCAGGTTATTCAGCTGCAAAGATGGATGGAGGGATGGATGAATGGAGGGATAGAGGGAGGGATAGAGGGAGGGATGGATGGATGATAGAGGGATGAATGGAGGGATAGAGGGAGGGATGAATGGAGGGATAGAGGCAGGGACGGATGGATGATAGAGGGATGAATGGAGGGATAGAGGGATGAAAGGAGGGATAGAGGGAGGGATGGATGGATGATAGAGGGATGAATGGAGGGATAGAGGGAGGGATGGATGGATGATAGAGGGATGAATGGAGGGATAGAGGGAGGGATGAATGGAGGGATAGAGGCAGGGATGGATGGATGATAGAGGGAGGGATGGATGGATGATAGAGGGATTAATGGAGGAATGAATGGAGGGATAGAAGGAGGGATGAATGGAGGGATAGAGGGATGAATGGAGGGATAGAGGGATGGATGGATGGATGATAGAGGGATGAATGGAGGGATGAATGGAGGGATGGATGGATGATAGAGGGATGAATGGAGGGATAGAGGGATGAAAGGAGGGATAGAGGGAGGGATGGATGGATGATAGAGGGATGAATGGAGGGATAGAGGGATGAAAGGAGGGATAGAGGGAGGGATGGATGGATGATAGAGGGATGAATGGAGGGATAGAGGGAGGGATGGATGGATGATAGAGGGATGAATGGAGGGATAGAGGGAGGGATGAATGGAGGGATAGAGGCAGGGATGGATGGATGATAGAGGGATGAATGGAGGGATAGAGGGATGAAAGGAGGGATAGAAGGAGGGATGGATGGATGATAGAGGGATGAATGGAGGGATAGAGGGAGGGATGGATGGATGATAGAGGGATGAATGGAGGAATGAATGGAGGGATAGAAGGAGGGATGAATGGAGGGATAGAGGGATGAAAGGAGGGATAGAGGGAGGGATGGATGGATGATAGAGGGATGAATGGAGGGATAGAGGGAGGGATGGATGGATGATAGAGGGATGAATGGAGGGATAGAGGGATGAAAGGAGGGATAGAGGGAGGGATGGATGGATGATAGAGGGATGAATGGAGGGATAGAGGGATGAAAGGAGGGATAGAGGGAGGGATGGATGGATGATAGAGGGATGAATGGAGGGATAGAGGGAGGGATGGATGGATGATAGAGGGATGAATGGAGGGATAGAGGGATGAAAGGAGGGATAGAGGGAGGGATGGATGGATGATAGAGGGATGAATGGAGGGATAGAGGGATGGATGGATGGATGATAGAGGGATGAATGGAGGGATGAATGGAGGGATAGAGGGAGGGATGGATGGATGATAGAGGGATGAATGGAGGGATAGAGGGATGAAAGGAGGGATAGAGGGAGGGATGGATGGATGATAGAGGGATGAATGGAGGGATAGAGGGATGAAAGGAGGGATAGAGGGAGGGATGGATGGATGATAGAGGGATGAATGGAGGGATAGATGGAGGGATGGATGGATGATAGAGGGATGAATGGAGGGATAGAGGGATGAAAGGAGGGATAAAGGGAGAGATGGATGGATGATAGAGGGATGAATGGAGGGATAGAGGGAGGGTTGGATGGATGATAGAGGGATGAATGGAGGAATGAATGGAGGGATAGAAGGAGGGATGAATGGAGGGATAGAGGGATAGAGGGAGGGATGGATGGATGATAGAGGGATGAATGGAGGGATAGAGGGATGGATGGATGGATGATAGAGGGATGAATGGAGGGATGAATAGAGGGATAGAGGGAGGGATGGATGGATGGATGATAGAGGGATGAATGGAGGGATAGAGGGATGAAAGGAGGGATAGAGGGAGGGATGGATGATAGAGGGATGAATGGAGGGATAGAGGGATGAAAGGAGGGATAGAGGGATGGATGGATGATAGAGGGATGAATGGAGGGATAGAGGGATGAAAGGAGGGATAGAGGGATGGATGGATGATAGAGGGTTGAATGGAGGGATAGAGGGAGGGATGAATGGAGCGATAGAGGCAGGGATGGATGAATGATAGAGGGATGAATGGAGGGATAGAAGGAGGGATGAATGGAGGGATAGAGGGATGAATGGAGGGATAGAGGGAGGGATGGATGCATGGATGATAGAGGGATGAATGGAGGGATAGAGGGATGGATGGATGGATGATGGAGGGATGAATGGAGGGATGAATGGAGAGATAGAGGGAGGGATAGAGGGAGGGATGGATGATAGTGGGATGGATGGATGATAGAGGGATATATAGATACACGACAGATAATAGATAGATAGAGATAGAATCATAGATAGATAGAATCATAGATAGATAGAATCATAGATAGATAGATAGAGAGATAGAATCATAGATAAATAGATAGAGGGATAGAGATAGATAGATAGATAGATAGATAGATAGATAAATACTGTATCTCAATGTTGGTGAAAGAGTCAGATTCGTTTGTTCCCATAAAACTACTTTAAAGAAATGAGGAAAAAAATACAAATACAATTTTTTTATTTTTTTTTTTTATCTTCACCACCTTGGATTCAAACCAGCAACATTCAAAACTTGTGTCCAGCAACCTCCTGGCTTTCCTAGCTGCTCAAGCTGTTGAGCCACTAGGATTGATGATGTCAGAGGGAGGATTTCACATAAATGAACCTACAATGCAGCCTCTTACACAGCAGATTACACAGGACACAGCTACATTGTACACAGCAGTGACTCTATCTCCTATATTCTAGAGGGAGAGGAAAGAGGATTTTTTTTTTTCTAATAAAGTTACTAAAAATAATAAAAAAATATAGAATAAAGTAATTTTATTGCACTTTTTTATAAAAATAATAAACATCACAAATCAGCAAATAACATGGACATATTTGGTGTCCCTGTAATCGTAATGACCTGAACAACACAGCGATCAGATTATTTATGGGGATCGGTAAATGGCGGGAAAAAAAAGGCGCAATTTATTATTTTTCTTTATTAAAACCCATAAAAAATGTAAGAAAAATGGATCACTGAGGCCGTGTTCACACATAGCGTAAATGCGGCATTTTTTCTGCAGGTGTCCGCGCCACGAGTGCAATAACAATGTTCTCTGATTATTGCGTGTTTGCGGTATTTTTTATGCATTGTCCCCCTTATTTGATACATGTTTGTTGCTGATGTGAATCCTGAAGCTTATAAAGACAGAAACACCAAATCCGCACAGTTCAGCGGCGTCTTTCCACGCACCAGGAGCGGAGATTTCAGGACGTCTCATCCACTTTGCTTGGACAATTAGTCCATATTCACATGTAGTGTAAATGCTGCATTTTTTTCTGCTGTTTCTTTGCACATTTATTCTGCTGTGTTTAATTGTCCAAGTAAAGTGGATGTGATTCCATGAAAAGACGCCGCTGAATTCTGCGGTTTTCGGGGGGGGGGGGGGGGGGGTTTCTCTGGAGGTTTCTATGTGGAGCTTAAAAAATGCAGGAAAAAGCTTCTCTACAATAAAAACACTTAAAAACGCAGATTCACATCTGAACCAAAAACGCATTAAATAATGGAGAAAAGGCAGAAAAAATGCAGCAAAAATGGAAAAAACAGAGAAGATTGTTATTGTGTAGTTTGGTGCAGAGAGAAACAAAAAGAAACAGAATTTATGCAGCGTGTGAACACAGATTGATAGGCACAAATAAGCAGCATGTCATATAGTGACACAGAAATATAAAAAAATTCTGACTGCTATGAATATGACTGAACAGTCCGGGGCATCTGCTGAATGACCCTTACTGCCAAATGGGTGTGGCTATGGGGTGTGGCTAGGGGCGTGGTTAAAATTTGCCGCGGCGCGCTGCGCGCGCCGCATACTTTGTCCCTCTTTCCTTTCTTGAAAAGTTGGGAGGTATGCATATGTGTGTGTGTGTGTATAAATATATATATGTATAAGTACAGACTATAGAAAATGGGGAGACAGAGTTTGAGCAGATGTGAGGTCAGTTTTCCCTTTCCTCTGCCACATGTTCCTACAGATTTTAAAATGGTGGATGAAGCACATGGCTGAGGCATGATTGAGACAAAGAAGACAGAGTGAGCCATTTTCTATAGGCCTCAGTGGAGCTGAGAAAACTGCAGCCACTGAATAACATGAAGTGTTAGTAAATGTTTATAGCACTAAAAGATGGAACATTGAATGATTGGGAAGTTGTGGAAGACACTTAGATAGACCCAGTGTGCAGGTTGGATTGAGTCAGGACAGTCACAAGGAGAAATATCTTATTAATTAATAAGCAATAAAAGAATAAGAGTAAAACCTTAAAATAAACGTACCTTAAAACAGATCTGATGAAAATAAATAAATATTCCAGTTATGGATCTGATAGATTGATCCTGAGAGTTGTATGTTTTAAAAATAAATAAATAAATATATAAAAAAGATTAAATATATCCATGCGAAGAGAGGTCGCAATGTTGACTTGTCTTGCTGAAGGAAAAAAAAAAAAGAAACCCTGTTTTTGGCTACAGGGGGAGGAGGAAAAATACAGTCCAGGAGTTCTGGGCTACCCTATGCTATGTCGATCGGGTGTCCGCACTAAGTTCGGCATCAATATGGTGACTCTGAGGGAGCTCGGAGCTACCAGGTTGCCCTAACGAGGGGTGAACCGGCCCAGGTCGGAAACGGAGCAGGTCAAAACCCCCGTGCCAATCAGTAGTGGGATCGCGCCTGTGAATAGCCAGTGTAGCACATTTTTTTTTTTTTTTTTAATCTAATTATGTTTTGGATAATAGATTCAAAAAGGGGGGAAAGATGATGTGGAAAGTCACACATTATTTAAGGTTTTAATTTGTTCATCGATTGGGTTTTTCTATTAAATGTTCTTTATATTTTATCTGTAAGGAGGATACAGCAGACACACATATATCTCATGATTGCTCTGATGTAACAAGAATTGTCAGGTTTTGAACATGTCTCAGATGAGGCCATTGCTAATGCAGATTTTGAGTTTTTCCGTAGATGGATCCAGATACCAAGATGCTGGTTGATTCTACACTGGATATGCAGAGGTCACGCAACATGAGGTATTAAAAATCAAACCACTCCTCTCTCATCGGAATAGGAGAATGAGATGAAGATTTGCGATCACTGTGGTTCGTAGAGCGGAGGGGGGTAAGAGTCAAAATGTGGAAATAGGCAGCAGCCGGAGGAGATGCTCGCACAGGTGCACAACAAAGAAGCAGTGAATGGGCCTAGAGTTGAGAGTCCTTATACAAAGCAGACCAGTACCTCGGTGGCTCCTGTCACATCGTCCGTGACATTGGTCACTCCTTGTGTTCTTAAATCCTTACAGGAACAAGCGATTCAACAAGAAACGGCGTGTGAGACGCAGGGAGCCAGTGACTGAGGAAGGTCTGTGGATAAAGGGCGGTAAGCTTTCTCTGCCGTGAGCGTTCTACTCAATAATGGCCCAGGTAACCCATGTGACAAAGGTGTTGGGATGGACAAGATCTGGGCGGCACCACTGCTCAGTACCCAGGTGGCCAGACACATCTAGTCTTGTAAGACGTGTGTCTATTAAGGTAGAAAAAACTGTAAAGACCTCGTAGAAACACCCCCCTCATCCGCTCTACTGCTCCGGTGATTGCAGATTAGTCATATACATCTACCATGAGTAGGTTTATATGAGTTTTGTGCGTGTTGTGTGGATTTCTTTTCAGGTCTGCTCTGAAACATATCCAGTGTGGAAAGCGTTACTGCTAAAAAACTCATGGTGCTGGTGCTATGTAAAGATGGAGTTCCTAAAAAGTGGTAAAAGTACATGTCCTATAGCAGAGGTCATTATAGAGGTCAGTACCTGGGGATGCCCCTGATGAACCCCCGTCTGCCATTGTGAAGAGGGGAGAAATGCATTGCACTTCTTTCATGCTAAATGTCTGACAAATATGCGTTTATTTTTATTAGCCTGAGTGTGAATTGGACAGCGGAGGGTCTGTGATTGGACGAGATCTCCTCATGACTTTACCTGGCCTTATTATTATATTGATACAGTGGGTACATGTTATACATGTGAGATATTTAATTTATTTTAGGGTTTGGTCCTTCAATTTTGCTGTATCATATTGATTTAAGCTACAAACAGCTATGTAAATACAGAGTGTGAATATTTAATCTTTGGGAATGACTTGGATATATATAATTGCATAATGACGCCTTTTTATCCCCGGTAGCTCACGGTTTCTATATTTCCTCACTGACATTAGCAGCACGTATTAGCTTAGCAGTGTAGGGATAGGGAGGGTGAGCCGGCGCTGAGCGGGGGCGCCAATTCGCCTTATAGGGTGCCGACCTCCGCTGCGAGGTAGGGAGAGTTTAGGGCTATTGCCCCAATCCCTGCCCCCTCCTTTATTGGAATATTTAATTGTGTCTATAGTCACATGGGTGGATGTTGTTTGAAATTTTAATGATTATAACATAAACATGTAACGATCCACAAGATAATGGCGAACGCTGCAAATCATGTAACAAATGTTCGTTTTCCTTTAATAATTAGATCTTTATATAAGGTATTTTTGGTTTAGTACCTAGAACGTGATTATATTTCTCACAGATACTGCAGATACAGTGTGATATCCTGACCAGTGATGTACGAGCCGTATACAACTGCCTATATAGTGTGTTAAACATGTGTATCCTCCAATTCCAGATCCTAAATCAGTGTTAGGAGCACGTGGTCTCCAGCCAGGAGACTGGGCGATCCTAAAAAGACAAGTCAGAATGATCCCTGAGTCAGAATCAGGTGGACCGATCCAGCTTATCCCAACCACAGCGACTTCCATGAAGCCTGAGGGAAAACCCATCTGGAGACAACAACCACTGTAAAGAGTCCATCGTACCAGCAGAATGAGGGTCGCAACACACATAGTGCTGGAGTATCTCACATAGAACCTTATGGAGAATTTCTAGATTGGGGATGATACATGGGAAATAACCATGATAAGGGAACAATGGGTACAGGAACATTACACAAATAAGGGCTCAAGGTGGTAAAAACATTATCTGACCTGAACCAATCAATTATTTTAAGGGTTTAAGTGACTTTTTAAGGATAACATACACTTGTAGGTAACTGGTATTGTTTTATTTGTTGGTATTTGAAGCCGTAAAAGTGCTACTCTGTGTTACTGAAGGTAATCGGATCTATGTGTAAGGGAAATCTTGTTAAAGGCCTCTTGGTGGTAGATTGTGGACCCGAGACAAGAAGAGATCCATTAGTGTTGTGATACAATCATGTGTACTCAGGTAGAAAAGTCTCCAAGATGCGGACAGCACTCAGAAGTTGATTGAGATTCAGTCTTTCAGAAACAGTAACGCTAAAAGCTGCAGCATAACAGTAAGAAGCTTATTCTTACAGTTGCCTTACTCTTTCTAATCGATTAACCTCAAAATCTTCGGTATTAAATAGTCTGTTCTAAGGACAGGTTCGTTACCTGTGCCTCTGTGAACTGTGTGTGCGGGATGTGATCAACTCTCTGATCAGCAGTCTGTATCAGTGGGGGCAAAGGCTTAGTATTGCTTGTATAGCGGATAGCAAAACGAAAAAAGGTTGCAGTTAAAGCATTAGAGCTCATGTGTTAGAGGACCACGGTAGGGTCAGAAGGTTAATAAAGTATTTAGGGGGGACTGTTGAGGAGAGCCATAAGATAAAATACTTAATTAACCTCTTGACAAGTGATTGTGGGAAATATATCGATTTGCCTTACATAATTCAGGTTTCAGATCATATACATGACACAGATATAAAGATGGCCGGTATTTCCTGTTATCCACACCTTGCTTGGAATGCAAGGAATGTCCAGATTAAAGAAGACCACCATATAAGGGAAGAACCCTTGGTCAAGCTGGAAGACATCACAGACCAAACCATCAGCATGGATCCACTAAATGACGTCCCTCCCATCGTCATGGTTTCATCCACTGGAGTCAGACCCGCCCATCAACAGCAACACGGAGCTCCCCATTCGTTAGCCCATGAACTGTCCCACTAAATGGGCATATCTGAACTTGTGTACGCCCCTAGCCTATATCAGAGGACGCATGAGTCTCCTCAGTCTGTTTTGTGCCATTTTCTACTGTGACCAAGAAGAGATTACACATCCGACTGTGTCTGGTGTGGATTCTTTTATGCATGCACTTGGCCCATATCAATTCGGCCAGGCAGTAGGCAACTAGTGATCTCTGGTTATGAGTTCACCTTAACAGGGTGTGCTGAGCTGTTAGGCTGCTTTCACACATCCGGTTTTTGCTGAGCGGCACAATATGGCGCTTTGCAGAAAAAACGCAACTGGGGTTTTTTTTGCTGCTGGTTGCGTTTTTTCTGCATAGACTTGCATTAGCACCGCATGGCCTTGCGTTGCGTCCGGTTTTTGCCGGATGCGGCATATTTAGCCCATGCGGCGGCCGGATGGAACGTTGCCTGGCACTTTTTTGTGCGGCGAAAAAACCACATCGCGCCGGGTCCGGCACGATGCAGCGTGATTTACAATGCAAGCCTATGGACGCCGGATGCGGTGTCCTGAGGCAAAAAACGCATCCAGCAGCTGGATGTGGTTTTTTGCACTGCGCATGCTCAGTATCAAGCCGCATCCGTCAAACGGACGGGCCGCATGGAAAAACTTATGCAACGGATCAGTTTTTTTCGCCGCATCCGTTGCATAGGTTTTTCAGCCGCATTGAGCCGCTCTGCAAAAACCGGATGTGTGAAAGCAGCCTTAGTATGGTGATAAATAGTTCTGCTGTTCAATTGGAGGCTGGGCCGTGCTGAGTTTCCTCCATGTGTCTCCTGTTTGGAGTGATTACCTGGCTTTTTAATTGTCACCCTGCCTCCTATTACTGCCAGTTGTAGCTGATGCTCAGTGGTGTCTGCGTGCCTTTGGTTTCTGTGCTCTATACTTTGCTCCGTTGTTAGCCAACCATGGACCTTTCTTCTGACTATCTATTTGCCAAGCCCCTTCATCTTGATCCGCTACCTTTCTAGAATTCTGACCACGGACAGTGACCTGACCACTCTTTTTGTCTTACCCTTTTTGGTTATTACGAGTCCTACTGGTGCCTGACCCCAGACCACTAGACTATCCTGCCTCACGACTAGTCTGTGAGTATTCACTAGCATCACAAAAACATTGCTGAAGAGATCCAGTGAATAAATAATTGGGAACATTTAATAGAACAATACATTTTTTTTTTGTGAACAGAGGCTGCAAGAACGCTCAGATACTGAATGATAGCATTTATAGAATCCCGTTGTTGACATTATGCAAATTGTGTAAAACAGTCACACAAAAAAAGGCATCATGAAAATAATTACAAGCCATTCTACTATATGGCTAAGGTGTATGTAAACTTGTGAATTTAAAGAGTTTGTCCAGTACTTTTTTTTTTTTTTTAAATGGCCTTCGGATAGGTCATCAATATCAGATTGGTGGGGTGTGACACCTGGCACCTCTGCCAATCGGCTATTCCTCGTGACGGTGGACAGACGTAAGCAGCTTTTGGGTGAGGGTTCAAAATGTAGTTGGGAACTTCTTCTATTACTGCTGCTCGCCGGCCAATTGTAGAGTTAAAGTAGCCCTGGCACACCGTTTATTTCCCAATAGTAATAACGAAGAAAAATGAAAATCTCTTTTGTATTTTTATTGAAGAAGATGATACAGATGCAGAAAGTCCGCCTATGACAACGTTTCGGCCTTCATTTCGGCCTTCATCTGGTCGGACAGACTGACTGGACAAGTGAGGATTCCCAGAAGGGCGAAGAAAAATTACAGTACTGGTGGGGATGGTAAGTACTGAGAACACGTAAATCGTCTATTTGTGGATGGATTTATAAAATCCTAGGATAATCGCGGAGTCCCGTCAATATTTCAGACTATACTTATAGACCTATTCTGTGATACAGAAGTAATACTTCGCTCTATGCGAGCGTCTGACCAATATGTGTGGCCGGATGTATACACAAACTTTAGACAGGGCTGCTGTGTGGCAGATTGCTATCCAAGGAAATATAAGTATCAAAGAACTTGGTTTTAGTTCTTAGTTCATTTCTACATAGTAGCGACGAAGGGTAGTAGTGCCACAAGTTACATATTGCATGAGATCCGGGGTACTATGTCTAAGACTTAGTTCATATGCACAAGGCAGAAAGAGTGAATGATTGGAGTCCACAGGTGCCTGGGAACAGGAGCTCTATGCCTCAGAAATCCGGTTTGTTTAGTTGCCAATGGGGCTTGGGGATACAGCGGTGAGGCAGGTAAGGAAATCAGTGTGTGTGAAGACCGCTTGCGTGCCCTGTGCGTCCGGTGAGGTGGGCCCACCTCACTCACTCTTTCTGCCTTGTGCATATGAACTAAGTCTTAGGCCTCTGCCACACATCCGTGCCTCCGGCACGTGTTTGGCATTTTTTACACGTACCGGCGGCACGGAGACATGTACAGCAATGCTACCCTATGGTAGCAGGCACACACACGTAAAACCACACGGAACGTGTGTCCGTGTGCGTTTGTACGTGTGTGCGATTTTCAAAGCGCTGACATGTCAGTGTTTTCTCCGGCAGCACGGGTGTTACACGGCCCGCACCCGTACCACACGGGTGTAGTGTGGATGCGGTCCCGTGTGACACGCGCCGGAGTAAACACACATGTCAGGGAAAAAAATAAAAAACATTAACTCACCTTCTCCAGCCCTCCTGTCTCTGCCGCTGCTGCCTCTTGCTGCCGACCGCCGCTCATTAATCTCATAGAATATTCACTTCACTGCCTGGCAGCAGCAGCAGCGGGGAGACGGGAGGGCTGGAGACCGAGGATCAGCACCACGGACAGCAGCGCGGACAGCAGGGAGGACCAGGTGAGTATAATAATTACTGATTCTACGTGTGCTATCGCGGATAGCACACGTAGAACACACGTGTCACGCACGTACCAGAGACACGTACTTACCTGCACGCAACACGCAGGGAAAATACGTGTCTCTCGGCACGTGCGTGAAATTCACGTGAGTGTGGCAGAGGCCTTAGACATAGTACCCCGGATCTCATGCAATATGTAACTTGTGGCACTACTACCCTTCGTCGCTACTATGTAGAAATGAACTAAGAACTAAAACCAAGTTCTTTGATACTTATATTTCCTTGGATAGCCATCTGCCACACAGCAGCCCTGTCTAAAGTTTGTGTATACATCCGGCCACACATATTGGTCAGACGCTCGCATAGAGCGAAGTATTACTTCTGTATCACAGAATAGGTCTATAAGTATAGTCTGAAATATTGACGGGACTCCGCGATTATCCTAGGATTTTATAAATCCATCCACAAATAGACGATTTACGTGTTCTCAGTACTTACCATCCCCACCAGTACTGTAATTTTTCTTCGCCCTTCTGGGAATCCTCACTTGTCCAGTCAGTCTGTCCGACCAGATGAAGGCCGAAATGAAGGCCGAAACGTTGTCATAGGCGGACTTTCTGCATCTGTATCATCTTCTTCAATAAAAATACAAAAGAGATTTTCATTTTTCTTCGTTATTACTATTGGGAAATAAACGGTGTGCCAGGGCTACTTTAACTCTACAAAAAAATTTTTTCCTGAGCACCCGTGAAGGTGACGCTAGGTCCTCTTTGTTCTCGCCGGCCAATTGTGACCTGCCGGCAGCTCCAGAGTTTCATGAAGTGCGCTGGAGGTCACAACTCAGTACAAGTCTATGAGAACCTCACTCTGGCTCTCACAGAGTTGTACTGAGCGCTTGTGATGTAACTTCTGGCCAGTCTCTAGGTATGTGCACACAATCTGGCCACGCTGCGTCCTGGCCGTGTCCTCTCCTGCGGGGCCGCGAGTGCTGTCCTCAGGAGACCACAGCCGCCCATGCCCACGATCAGGGTTCTGGGCACTGAGGTCTTTCTCTCTGCGGAAAACACTTATGGCTCTGCAGTATAAATTGACATGCTGTGGCTCAGCAAGCCGCACCGTATGTCTGTTTACCCTGCAGGAAAAACAAGCATAGTGGGCTTGGGATTTCTAGAAATCCCATCCACTCTCCTTGTATTGTACAACACAGCGTTTTGGACGCAGTGAAAACATGCTGCATTCAAAACGCTGTGAACACTGATCATTGCCACGCAGCCTAATTCATACATTTTTCAAAATGTTTGCACAATTGTACCGCCAGTACTTTACTGAAATCCAATATGTATGTGACATTTCAAAGTACCGTGTACATATTTACTCTAAAAAGGTGGAAAATCAACCCACAGTAAGTGAGGAAAAAAACACAAAAACAAAACCATCTGTAGTGCATAATACATACCTCCTACTGACTTACATACAGTTAGGTCCAGAAATATTTGGACAGTGACACAAGTTTTGTTATTTTAGCTGTTTACAAAAACATGTTCAGAAATACAATCATATATATAATATGGGCTGAAAGTGCACACTCCCAGCTGCAATATGAGAGTTTTCACATCCAAATCGGAGGAAGGGTTTAGGAATCATAGCTCTGTAATGCATAGCCTCCTCTTTTTCAAGGGACCAAAAGTAATTGGACAAAGGACTCTAAGGGCTGCAATTTAATCTGAAGGTGTCTCCCTCATTAACCTGTAATCAATGAAGTAGTTAAAAGGTCTGGGGTTGATTACAGGTGTGTGGTTTTGCATTTGGAAGCTGTTGCTGTGACCAGACAACATGCGGTCTAAGGAACTCTCAATTGAGGTGAAGCAGAACATCCTGAGGCTGAAAAAAAAGAAAAAATCCATCAGAGAGATAGCAGACATGCTTGGAGTAGCAAAATCAACAGTCGGGTACATTCTGAGAAAAAGGAATTGACTGGTGAGCTTGGGAACTCAAAAAGGCCTGGGCGTCCACGGATGACAACAGTGGTGGATGATCGCCGCATCATTTCTTTGGTGAAGAAGAAGCCGTTCACAACATCAACTGAAGTCCAAAACACTCTCAGTGAAGTAGGTGTATCTGTCTCTAAGTCAACAGTAAAGAGAAGACTCCATGAAACTAAATACAAAGGGTTCACATCTAGATGCAAACCATTCATCAATTCCAAAAATAGACAGGCCAGAGTTTAATTTGCTGAAAAACACCTCATGAAGCCAGCTCCGTTCTGGAAAAGTATTCTATGGACAGATGAGACAAATATCAACCTGTACCAGAATGATGGGAAGAAAAAAGTTTGGAGAAGAAAAGGAACGGCACATGATCCAAGGCACACCACATCCACTGTAAAACATGGTGGAGGCAACGTGATGGCATGGGCATGCATGGCTTTCAATGGCACTGGGTCACTTGTGTTTATTGATGACATAACAGCAGACAAGAGTAGCCGGATAAATTCTGAAGTGTACCGGGATATACTTTCAGCCCAGATTCAGCCAAATGCCACAAAGTTGATCGGACGGCGCTTCATAGTACAGATGGACAATGACCCCAAGCATACAGCCAAAGCTACCCAGGAGTTCATGAGTGCAAAAAAGTGGAACATTCTGCAATGGCCAAGTCAATCACCAGATCTTAACCCAATTGAGCATGCATTTCACTTGCTCAAATCCAGACTTAAGACGGAAAGACCCACAAACAAGCAAGACCTGAAGGCTGCGGCTGTAAAGGCCTGGCAAAGCATTAAGAAGAAGGAAACCCAGCGTTTGGTGATGTCCATGGGTTCCAGACTTAAGGCAGTGATTGCCTCCAAAGGATTCGCAACAAAATATTGAAAATAAAAATATTTTGTTTGGGTTTGGTTTATTTGTCCAATTACTTTTGACCTCCTAAAATGTGGAGTGTTTGTAAAGAAATGTGTACAATTCCTACAATTTCTATCAGATATTTTTGTTCAAACCTTCAAATTAAATGTTACAATCTGCACTTGAATTCTGTTGTAGAGGTTTCATTTCAAATCAAATGTGGTGGCATGCAGAGCCCAACTCGCGAAAATTGTGTCACTGTCCAAATATTTCTGGACCTAACTGTATAGCCACGGCAAAACATCAGAACAGAAAAGTTAGCTTCAGTACATCAGCCCCACTGCTTTTCAGAGAAACTTTTTGGGCTGTTTTCGCGACATTTATTTATTTATTTGTTATGATTTTTATTTTTTGGGTTTTTTTTATTTCCAAAAATACTGAGGCAAATTGCTGTATTAAAATGTATACTGAAATATAAAATACACTAGCTACGATGTGTTTTTGTTGCATTTTTTTTTTAGATCAGTGGTGTTTTTTTCTTTGTGTTTTACTTTGTTTGTTTGTTTTTTTCCTAAACACAGCATAGTCTGTATTTTTTTTTATGGCATTTTATCACATAGGCTTTTTTTAGAGGACTTAATGCACAACTAGTGTGTGATAGCTCTAATTCATTTCTATATTAGGTTATTTTCCTACCATATGATATCATATACAGCATATATAACTCTACCTATTATTATGCTTTACTTACATTGCGCCATCATATTCTGCACTGTTTTACAGCTATTATCATCACTGTCCACACTGGGGCTTATAGTATTTTTTTTTTCAGGACTAAAAAAAAAACCCCTCATAAGGTACTGTTCCAAATTATTATGCACAACAGTTTCTCAACATTTTACAAGTTGTAAAGAACTGAAAATAGTCATTTGTTGAATTTGCAGCAGTAAGAGATCACATTTACTGAAATCAAAATCTTTTCCAATCAACATGCCAAGTTACATGTTACCATAGGGCATCTTCTTTGATATCACCTTCACAATGCTTGCATCCATTGAACTTTGTGCATTTATGGATCGTTTTTGCTTAAATTTATTTGCAGAATGTCAGAATAGCCTCCCAGGGCTGCTGTTTTGATGTGAGCTGCCTCCCAGCCTAATAGATCTTTTGAATGAGGATACTCCAAAGGTTCTCAATAGGGTTGAGGTCAGGGTAGGCCGGTGGCCACACCATGATTTTTTTTTTCTCCTTTTATTCTCATAGCAGCCAATGACTCAGAGGTTTTCTTTGCAGCATCAGCTAGTGCATTGTCATTAATGAAGGTTTGCTACAGATGGCATGGTTCTTTTTTTTTTTGTGTGGAAGAAAGCATTCAGTCAGAAATTCTATATAGTTTGCCAAGGTCATTTTCACACCTTCACCTCTGCCCATGATTCTGGCCTAAGACATGATGCTGACATCGCAGCCTTGTTGGGATATGGTTGACATCCGCTACTCGGTGAATCTGGACCATCCAGGATTGCATGGCACTCATCAGTAAGGAAGACTATTTTAAAATTAGTCTATGTATTGTATATGTGGACCCAGGGAGACCGTTTCTGCTTGTGAGTACTGTTTAGGGGTGGCTGATGCACAACTGGAAGACTTGGGAGGATCCTACACCTTGATGTTTGCAGGACTCCAAAGGCACCAGCACCATCATATAACTGTTTGCTGCTTTGCAATGGTATTTTGGCAGCGCGGAGCAGTGACTACACCGAAAGCGCGGTCCCGCGATTATGGGCGGTTGCTTAGGAATAAACATCACAGCACCGCCCATAATCTTAACCCTGCGTGCACGTGACGCTGGGCACAGTGCTCATCCCCGAGAGATGGGCACTGGGCATGCGCGGGGATGGCTGGAGCAGTGGGCGGCGTCCAGAAGTATTGAAATCAGCGATGGGGGCGGCATACAGGACCAGGGGGCAGAATAACGGCCATCAGGCAGCCCGCCCCCGTGACGGATTTACAGAATCAGAAGCCAAAAAGGTACAACTTTATAAACACTTTTTTTCGGTCAGAAAGTGGGCACAATCATAACAGGGACCTTTCTAGAATGCAGCCCAGGAGCTGCAGAGGGGGAATCTGTTAGGTTTTAGGGGACATTTCTGCTGACAGGTTCCCTTTAATGCCTCATGCCTTTATCTGCACAAAACCATCTGTGTTGTGTAAGAGCCACAAATGTCTACACAGTATGATGATCACACTGAAATATATAATATTTTTATACCGTGTCTGTAGTATTGCACTATTTCGGCAGCACAGAAATCCTTTATTCTTACCCATATTGCTTGAAACCTGTGGTCTACTTCAAACCATGCCAGAGTTTTTTTTTTTTATTTCACCTCTGAAGTGGTGTTTTAAATTTAAGACCCTATCCCCTAGTCTTATAAACGCCCTCCGGCGACAGTTTTCAATAAGACTCTATGAGAGCCTCGTTCTGGATCTCATAGACTTGCATTACACACTTGTGACGTAACGTCTGACCTCCAGCCAGTCAGAAGTTACGGTCACAAGACTGGGCTGGAGCAACAGTGAAAATATGTGAAAATGCCAAGGGTGAGTATAAGACTGGGGGCAGGGGAATTAAATTTAAAGCACCACTCAAGCAGTGAAATAAAACGCTGGATTTGTGCTTTACTAGTGTGAAATGTTCTTCTTAACAAATTTTCCTTTAATTAGGGCTCACCTGTTTTTGAGATTGATATGAGTGATTCAAAGAGACACAAGACCACATGAGTTTATTTCATAAACAATAAATGTAATCTTTATGACACTTAATTTAATTGTACAGTAGAGGGTATATAGTGAGGTGAGGACAGTACAATGTACAGTACAGGGGTATATAGTGAGGTGAGGGCGGTACAGTGTACAGTACAGGGGTATATAGTGAGGTGGGGTCGGTGCAGTGTACAGTACAGGGGTATATAGTGAGGTTAGGGCAGTACAATGTACAGTACAGGGGTATATAGTGAGGTGGGGTCGGTGCAGTGTACAGTACAGGGTATATAGTGAGGCGAGGGCGGTACAGTGTACAGTACAGGGGTATATAGTGAGGTTAGGGCAGTACAATGTGCAGTACAGGGGTATATAGTGAGGTGGGGTCGGTGCAGTGTACAGTACAGGGTATATAGTGAGGTGAGAGCGGTACAGTGTACAGTACAGGGTATATAGTGAGGTGAGGGCGGTGCAGTGTACAGTACAGGGGTATATAGTGAGGTGAGGGCGGTACAGTGTACAGTACAGGGGTATATAGTGAGGTTAGGGCAGTACAATGTACAGTACAGGGTATACAGTGAGGTGAGGGCGGTATAGTGTACAGTACAGGGTATATAGTGAGGTGAGGTCAGTATAGAGTACAGTACAGGGTATATAGTGAGGTGAGGCCAGTGTACTGTACTGTACAGGGTATATAGTGAGGTGAGGCCAGTGTACAGTACAGGGTATATAGTGAGGTGAGGCCAGTATAGTGTACAGTACAGGGTATATAGTGAGGTGAGGCCAGTGCAGTGTACAGTACAGGGTATATAGTGAGGTGAGGGCGGTGTACAGTACAGGGTATATAGTGAGGTGAGGCCAGTATAGTGTACAGTACAGGGTATATAGTGAGGTGAAGGCGGTACAGTGTACAGTACAGGGTATATAGTGAGGTGAGGCCAGTGCAGTGTACAGTACAGGGTATATAGTGAGGTGAGGCCAGTGTACAGTACAGGGTATATGGTGAGGTGAGGCCAGTATAGTGTACAGTACAGGGTATATAGTGAGGTGAGGCCAGTGCAGTGTACAGTACAGGGTATATAGTGAGGTGAGGCCAGTATAGTGTACAGTACAGGGTATATAGTGAGGTGAGGCCAGTATAGTGTACAGTACAGGGTATATAGTGAGGTGAGGCCAGTATAGTGTACAGTACAGGGTATATAGTGAGGTGAGGCCAGTGTACAGTACAGGGTATATAGTGAGGTGAGGCCAGTGCAGTGTACAGTACAGGGGTATATAGTGAGGTGAGGCCAGTGTACAGTACAGGGTATATAGTGAGGTGAGGCCAGTGCAGTGTACAGTACAGGGGTATATAGTGAGGTGAGGCCAGTGTACAGTACAGGGTATATAGTGAGGTGAGGCCAGTGCAGTGTACAGTACAGGGTATATAGTGAGGTGAGGCCAGTATAGTGTACAGTACAGGGTATATAGTGAGGTGAGGCCAGTATAGTGTACAGTACAGGGTATATAGTGAGGTGAGGTCAGTGTACAGTACAGGGTAAATAGTGAGGTGAGGCCAGTGCAGTGTACAGTACAGGGGTATATAGTGAGGTGAGGCCAGTGTACAGTACAGGGTATATAGTTAGATGAGGGCGGTACAGTGTACAGTACAGGGTATATAGTGAGGTGAGGCCAGTATAGTGTACAGTACAGGGTATATAGTGAGGTGAGGCCAGTGCAGTGTACAGTACAGGGTATATAGTGAGGTGAGGCCAGTATAGTGTACAGTACAGGGTATATAGTGAGGTGAGGCCAGTATAGTGTACAGTACAGGGTATATAGTGAGGTGAGGCCAGTATAGTGTACAGTACAGGGTATATAGTGAGGTGAGGCCAGTGTACAGTACAGGGTATATAGTGAGGTGAGGCCAGTGCAGTGTACAGTACAGGGGTATATAGTGAGGTGAGGCCAGTGTACAGTACAGGGTATATAGTGAGGTGAGGCCAGTGCAGTGTACAGTACAGGGGTATATAGTGAGGTGAGGCCAGTGTACAGTACAGGGTATATAGTGAGGTGAGGCCAGTGCAGTGTACAGTACAGGGTATATAGTGAGGTGAGGCCAGTATAGTGTACAGTACAGGGTATATAGTGAGGTGAGGCCAGTATAGTGTACAGTACAGGGTATATAGTGAGGTGAGGTCAGTGTACAGTACAGGGTAAATAGTGAGGTGAGGCCAGTGCAGTGTACAGTACAGGGGTATATAGTGAGGTGAGGCCAGTGTACAGTACAGGGTATATAGTTAGATGAGGGCGGTACAGTGTACAGTACAGGGTATATAGTGAGGTGAGGCCAGTATAGTGTACAGTACAGGGTATATAGTGAGGTGAGGGCGGTACAGTGTACAGTACAGGGTATATAGTGAGGTGAGGCCAGTGCAGTGTACAGTACAGGGTATATAGTGAGGTGAGGCCAGTATAGTGTACAGTACAGGGTATATAGTGAGGTGAGGCCAGTATAGTGTACAGTACAGGGTATATAGTGAGGTGAGGTCAGTGTACAGTACAGGGTAAATAGTGAGGTGAGGCCAGTGCAGTGTACAGTACAGGGGTATATAGTGAGGTGAGGCCAGTGTACAGTACAGGGTATATAGTTAGGTGAGGGCGGTACAGTGTACAGTACAGGGTATATAGTGAGGTGAGGCCAGTATAGTGTACAGTACAGGGTATATAGTGAGGTGAGGGCGGTACAGTGTACAGTACAGGGTATATAGTGAGGTGAGGCCAGTATAGTGTACAGTACAGGGTATATAGTTAGGTGAGGGCGGTACAGTGTACAGTACAGGGTATATAGTGAGGTGAGGCCAGTGCAGTGTACAGTACAGGGT
Source organism: Anomaloglossus baeobatrachus (assembly GCF_048569485.1). Lineage (NCBI taxonomy): Eukaryota > Metazoa > Chordata > Amphibia > Anura > Aromobatidae > Anomaloglossus > Anomaloglossus baeobatrachus. Next base: position 60,065,304 of record NC_134361.1, on the reverse strand, counting down.
ATATAGTGAGGTGAGGCCAGTATAGTGTACAGTACAGGGTATATAGTGAGGTGAGGCCAGTATAGTGTACAGTACAGGGTATATAGTTAGGTGAGGGCGGTACAGTGTACAGTACAGGGTATATAGTGAGGTGAGGCCAGTATAGTGTACAGTACAGGGTATATAGTTAGGTGAGGGCGGTACAGTGTACAGTACAGGGTATATAGTGAGGTGAGGCCAGTATAGTGTACAGTACAGGGTATATAGTTAGGTGAGGGCGGTACAGTGTACAGTACAGGGTATATAGTGAGGTGAGGCCAGTGCAGTGTACAGTACAGGGTATATAGTGAGGTGAGGCCAGTATAGTGTACAGTACAGGGTATATAGTGAGGTGAGGCCAGTATAGTGTACAGTACAGGGTATATAGTTAGGTGAGGGCGGTACAGTGTACAGTACAGGGTATATAGTGAGGTGAGGCCAGTGCAGTGTACAGTACAGGGTATATAGTGAGGCGAGGGCGGTACAGTGTACAGTACAGGGTATATAGTGAGGTGAGGCCAGTATAGTGTACAGTACAGGGTATATAGTGAGGTGAGGCCAGTGCAGTGTACAGTACAGGGGTGTGTGTGTATATATAATATACATATATACACAGAGTGAGGTGAAGGCGGTACAGCGCAGTCTCGCTAGACTCCGGCAGTACTGCGCATGCTCCGGCGTCTGCTGTGTCTTGCAGGCTCTGCTGGTTGTTCTGGGCCTGAGGTGTCCGGGGTCTCGGCCTCGCACTCGGCAGCAGCTGGTGAGGGGGGAAGCGGCGGACAGCTCGTCTCCGGCCCCGGCAGCATGGAGCCCGGAGTCACTGCGGCCTGAGGCGGGAATGAGCCATTGAGGGTGATAGGGACCCGCACATCCCGGGGAGATCCGGGAGCAGCGCTGACATCATGGCTCAGGAGAAGATGGAGCTGGACGTGGTGGAGATCCCGGGGGACGGCGGCCTGAGGAGGTCCAACAGCGCCCCCCACATTAACGGGCTGAGGTGAGGCGGGGGCCGCTCCCGGGACACATATCGGGGCAGTGTGGGGGAAATAATGGGGGTCTGGGTGGTGGGGGGGATCTCTAGTACAGACCAGACACATGTAGAGAATTGATCGGATTGTGATGTGCTCATTCAGTCTGAGGTCAGATGCAGTCCCCTCTGTCAGACTCCGGCCTCCTGCCCTGTGGGGATTGTGGGGTCCAGTTAAGCTACTTTTTTTTTTATTATTTTGCTACAGCTGGAGACATTTTAAGATATATTCTGTAGCAAATCTGCAGAGTTTGTGGCGAGGCCTCCTCTGTCCAGTCTGTGGGCGACTCTGGGCCCAGTATTTGGCCTCCTCCTGTCCAGTCTGCGGGCGACGCTGGGCCCAGTATTTTGCCTCCTCCTGTCCAGTCTGCGGGCGACGCTGGGCCCAGTATTTTGCCTCCTCCTGTTCAGTCTGCGGGCGACGCTGGGCCCAGTATTTTGCCTCCTCCTGTCCAGTCTGCGGGCGACGCTGGGCCCAGTATTTTGCCTCCTCCTGTCCAGTCTGCGGGCGACGCTGGGCCCAGTATTTTGCCTCCTCCTGTCCAGTCTGCGGGCGACGCTGGGCCCAGTATTTTGCCTCCTCCTGTCCAGTCTGCGGGCGACGCTGGGCCCAGTATTTTGCCTCCTCCTGTCCAGTCTGCGGGCGACGCTGGGCCCAGTATTTTGCCTCCTCCTGTCCAGTCTGCGGGCGACGCTGGGCCCAGTATTTTGCCTCCTCCTGTCCAGTCTGCGGGCGACGCTGGGCCCAGTATTTTGCCTCCTCCTGTCCAGTCTGCGGGCGACGCTGGGCCCAGTATTTTGCCTCCTCCTGTCCAGTCTGCGGGCGACGCTGGGCCCAGTATTTTGCCTCCTCCTGTCCAGTCTGCGGGCGACGCTGGGCCCAGTATTTTGCCTCCTCCTGTCCAGTCTGCGGGCGACGCTGGGCCCAGTATTTTGCCTCCTCCTGTCCAGTCTGCGGGCGACGCTGGGCCCAGTATTTTGCCTCCTCCTGTCCAGTCTGCGGGCGACGCTGGGCCCAGTATTTTGCCTCCTCCTGTCCAGTCTGCGGGCGACGCTGGGCCCAGTATTTGGCCTCCTCCTGTCCAGTCTGCGGGCGACGCTGGGCCCAGTATTTTGCCTCCTCCTGTCCAGTCTGCGGGCGACGCTGGGCCCAGTATTTTGCCTCCTCCTGTCCAGTCTGCGGGCGACGCTGGGCCCAGTATTTTGCCTCCTCCTGTCCAGTCTGCGGGCGACGCTGGGCCCAGTATTTTGCCTCCTCCTGTCCAGTCTGCGGGCGACGCTGGGCCCAGTATTTTGCCTCCTCCTGTCCAGTCTGCGGGCGACGCTGGGCCCAGTATTTTGCCTCCTCCTGTCCAGTCTGCGGGCGACGCTGGGCCCAGTATTTTGCCTCCTCCTGTCCAGTCTGCGGGCGACGCTGGGCCCAGTATTTTGCCTCCTCCTGTCCAGTCTGCGGGCGACGCTGGGCCCAGTATTTTGCCTCCTCCTGTCCAGTCTGCGGGCGACGCTGGGCCCAGTATTTTGCCTCCTCCTGTCCAGTCTGCGGGCGACGCTGGGCCCAGTATTTTGCCTCCTCCTGTCCAGTCTGCGGGCGACGCTGGGCCCAGTATTTTGCCTCCTCCTGTCCAGTCTGCGGGCGACGCTGGGCCCAGTATTTTGCCTCCTCCTGTCCAGTCTGCGGGCGACGCTGGGCCCAGTATTTTGCCTCCTCCTGTCCAGTCTGCGGGCGACGCTGGGCCCAGTATTTTGCCTCCTCCTGTCCAGTCTGCGGGCGACGCTGGGCCCAGTATTTTGCCTCCTCCTGTCCAGTCTGCGGGCGACGCTGGGCCCAGTATTTTGCCTCCTCCTGTCCAGTCTGCGGGCGACGCTGGGCCCAGTATTTTGCCTCCTCCTGTCCAGTCTGCGGGCGACGCTGGGCCCAGTATTTGGCCTCCTCCTGTCCAGTCTGCGGGCGACGCTGGGCCCAGTATTTGGCCTCCTCCTGTCCAGTCTGCGGGCGACGCTGGGCCCAGTATTTGGCCTCCTCTCTGCCTCCTCCTCTGTCCAGTCTGTGGGTGACGCTCGGCCCAGTATTCATCCTCTCTGCCTCCTCTGTGCCTGGCCCTGGCCCACATTGCTCAACTTCTGGCCACACACCATAACCTTTTTCCACTAAATTAAAAAGTCCCATATATGTGGAAACAATATGCCAAATTTAAAAATAATAAATATCAAAAAAGAAACAGACTCCTCAGAGCAACAGCAGGAATAAAATAAAAGAAAGTAGCACATTATTACCCAGTGACGGCCTTTTTTTTTTTTTTTTTTTAACTGCCTGAAGGTGTCACAGTCAAACTGAACTAATTTAGATGGCCACAAATCCTTTTGCTTTGTGGGAATGGAGTAATGTAGAATTTATCATCAGGTTGCTGCACATGTATACAATTATGGAATATAAACTTGTGCCTCCTTTTTCTATTGCTTTCCACAGTGATCACTCCCAAGTGTTTCAACCCTACGTGGCCCGTGCTCGCAGAAACAGCACTACAGTGGTGAACCGCCCGAGCGTGGTGAGCGCAGCGTTACCTGTAACCATTGCTGTCTTTTTGTTTTTATTCTCTGCAGTTTTTGGCTGGGTGTGGTGCTCCTTATCTGTGACTTCTAGTTTGGGAACTCTTCTCTTTTCGGGTTAGATTCGTTGGTGTAGCTCCACCATCTAAACATTTTTATTTATATTTTTTTTGTGTACACTTTGTTCCCTATTCATCAAACATGAAGTGTAAACCTGAAATGTTACATGAGAGGTTTTTGGGGCATTTTGAAAACTTGGTGGCGGTTAGCCAGGAGGGGGGTTGAAGAAGTGTGACCAATAAATTCATCACGCTTTACACAACCAAAGTGGCATATATTACAACAGAAATGGCCTCCAGTTTAGGGGCAGACATATCATTGGTGCAGCTGCACAGGGGCCCAAGGGGTAAGGGGGCCCATTTCTACCTCCAAAGCAGGTGGAGTTGTGTATTTTGAGCTTTTGGGTTGTAAAGGGCCCATATATTGTTCTTGTACAGGAGCCCTTCTCAGTGTCCGCCAGTGCTCCAGTTATTGATTGGAGTGCGTTTTACACTGTGGTGCATGGCAGCCGAAAGATACCCTAAATTCATTAAAGGGAACCTGTAACTATATCCATGCTGCCGGATGCATCAGCAGTATGAATCAAAGCCTGCATCTGTGCTTTCAGCCAGGGACACCATTCTGAAATATCAATAGCCGCTTCATAGAGAATATATTTTGAACAGTCAGTCGGAGTCTATAGATAGGGGAGGGGAGTCTATCAAGTTGACTGACAGCTTGGTCAATGTACACGAATGGTACATACCTGTAAACCATCTGGAGTTGAGCAGACATTAAGGCTATGTGCACACTAGGCGTTTTTCGCAGCGTTTTTGTCCGTTTTTCGGGTGCGTTTAAGGACTCAAAACTGCATGACTTTGCTTCCCCAGCAAAGTCTATGACGTTTCATTTTTGCTGCCCGCACACAACTGTTGTTTTTTTGTTTTTTTTTTGTTTTTTTTTTTTAGCTGCGTTTTTCACCCATGCATTGGACTGGAGAAACGCAGCAAAACGCAGTGATCAAAAACGCTGTTAAATGCGGTAAAATGTGGTGCATTTTTACCGCTGCTTTTTTGCTGCGGGTGCGTTTTTTGCGGCCAAAAACGCAGCATTTTGGAGAAGTGCAAAAACATCTAGTGCGCACATAGCCTAACCGGGCAGGTACCACCCTGGACTAACGGAGTTTCTCCATATAATTCCCAGATAGCTTTTTAAACTGTTCTGTGAAATGCTTCAGTTTCATGATAAAATATACTTTGCAGTAATCAAGCAGCCAGGCTCTGCTTTAGGGTATGTGCGCACGTTGCTTTTTACCTGCTTTTTACCTGCTTTTTCTTCTGCGCTGTTTAATGCCAAAATGGATGTGTTCTTCTATTCAAGCAAAGTCTATGGGAATTTGGGTTTCTTGTTCACACTATGTTGTTCAAAATGCTGCCTTTTTGTGGCAGAACTTTGGTCAAAAACTCAGCTTTGCAGTGCAAAACCCAAATGGCAAAAACAATTGACATGTTGCTTCTTTGAAAAGCTGAGTTTTTGACCAAAGTTCTGCCACAAAAAGGCAGCATTTTGAACAACATAGTGTGAACAAGAAACCCAAATTCCCATAGACTTTGCTTGAATAGAAGAACACATCCATTTTGGCATTAAACAGCGCAGAAGAAAAAGCAGGTAAAAAGCAACGTGCGCACATACCCTTAGGCCATGTGGCCACGGGAGCTTTTTGCTGCGGAGTTTGCTGTGGAAAACCTGCGGATTTATCTGGATTTTCCAGATAAATCCGCAGGTTCTAGCATGTACAGGCACTCCCCATGTTACCCTATGGGACATGGGGAGTGTCTGTGTCCACGTTGCGGAAAGTGCAGCTGCGGAATCTGCTGCGGAGATCCCTCAGCCGCACCTAACCGCATGTCAATTATTCATGCGGATTTACTTGCGGAGATCCCGGCCCTCCGCTATGGAGATAGAGGCCGGGACGTCCGCAGGTAAATCGCGTGCAAGTCCGCATGTTTCCCGCAGCTATTCCACTGGAAACTCGCAGCTAAAAATAGCTGCGGATGCCGGCGGGCAGCTGCGGGAAACATGCGGCCGTACCTGCGGATACATCCGCAGGTACGAGCGCCCGTGGGCACATGGCCTTACACTGCCTGTGGTTTGGAAAGCATGACTCAAGTGACCGGTCCCCTCTGAGGAGCAGCCTTAAAGGGAATCTGTCACCAGGGTTTTGTGTTTTGTTTTTTTGCCCCACCCCCCCTTCTCCCCATCTGAGAGCAGCATGATGTAGGGGCAGAGACCCTGATTCCAGCGATGTGTCATTTACTGAGCTGTTTGCTGTCATTTTCATAAAATCACTGTTTTCTCTGCTGCAGATCTAGCATTTATACATAGCTAATGAATATGCTGGTCTACAAATAGTCCTGTAATGATAATGTTCTGCTGTTTAAACCCCCTCTTTGTTGGTTGGAGAATTATGTTTTTAATGGGGTCCCTGGGCCAGAGCTCAGCGGACAGTGGAATATGGGTCCCTGGGGAGGAGCTCAGTGGACAGTGGAATAGATGGGTCCCTGGGGAGGAGCTCAGCGGACACAAGGAAAATGATCAAGGGGTATACCCAGATTCCCCCTTGAGCTAGGTGTACACGGCGGAGGGGGATATGGGGCTGGGATTTATAACAACCACATCTCTGGGCCGATAATCTTGTTTTTTCTTGTTGATGTTTTTTCTTATTAAAAATAAAGGGCTGCTGTGGCCAAAATTTTAATCCATGTCACGCAGTGTGTGGTGTCTTATTTATTAGGTTACCAGGAGCGCAATTCACTAGTCCATCAGTCAAGCAGAGTGAAGGCAGATAGCCGTAACGTACATGACTGAGGCAGTGATAGATCCAGGAAAGGGTTAAGGAGTAAGGGATGGGGGGTTTTTACCTAAGGAATGTGGTGGTGGGCGAGCGAGCAGGAGGAGAGACCGGGGGGGGGGGGGGGGGGGGGGGGGGGGCAGGGGCCATATATGAAATAGGTCCCATGTTAAGGTGTCATTCCTTTGTCCTGGACTCAAAGACTGAACCAGCAGACTGCTGTTTACAGTGATTTTTACCAAAAGTACACTAAGCACCTCAGTAAGTGACACATCACTGGAATCAGGATCCCTGCCCCTATGTTATGCTGCTCTTCAATTAGGTGGCAAACACCTGGTGAAAGATTCCCTTTAATGAATTTGGTATCTCTTACTTAGTGCATCTTTCAACACTGACATGCAAAGCATTGTTCTTGATAAATTGGGGCATTTATGTAATTCAGTGTAAATTCCAGAAATCTTACAGGGATAGTCAACTATTTAATCCCTCTAAAATGGTCTAAGGGTAATGGTGGTGGGGGGGGATGCTCACCTAGGCAATCACTGAAGCTGAAAACATAGCATGGATGCTTAAAAAAAATAATTAGGCATTCTCACATGCTGCACTTTTTCCAGTTACTTTACTATTTCAGCTAATCTCTGACCTCTGCAAAATGATTGCTTATGGTCACGGCAACTGCACTAGATTTAGGAAGGTTAACCAGGGGACAATTCTTGATTTTGTTATATTTAATATCTCTGTGTTACGCCTGTTTTTATTTTGGGGCCAGAAAAACACTTTTAAGTATTATATAATGTGTGTAGTAAATTACTGATGGCTGTCTTCATCCGTTTCCAATGTTGTTCTGGGCCTTCATTGACATCTTGTGACTGCAGCTTTGACTGGCCGGATATCCCTGCTCACTGTTACTTGCCTCTCTTAATGTAAGTCTATGACAGCCTCTTTTTGCATCTCATGGACTTAGATTGAAAAGTGACTTCCGGTGCTTACAGCAAACACTTGTGAACATGCTAGTCATAACTGCGGTCACATGATCCAGAAGAGGAGCAGCACTGTGCTGGAAACAGCAGATGATAAACACTAAGAACTTTACTACACTCACAGACAGCAGTACTGATGCCTAAACAATGGTGACATTAAAATAAATGTGTGATACTTGAGTGATACTTCAAGGGTTGTGTGTGATATCTCACTAAAACTATTCCTAATTCTCTCCACACAGGTGCCATCCTCCTCTCCTGTGCGCATTCCAAGCAGCAGACTCCATCAGTTGAAAAGGGTAAGGTAACATTAATACAGAAGACAAATGATATTCTTCTTAAAGGGAACCTGTCAGGTCCAATATGCACCCAGAACCACGAGCAGTTCTGGGTGGGTGTATATTGCTAATCCCTGCCTAACCGTGCCTGTATACACTAGCATAGATAAAGAGATCTTTAGAAAAAGTATTTCTAAAGATCTTCTACCATATGCTAATGAGCGAGAAGACTAGTCCCCTGGGCGTTAGATCCCCTGGCTAATCAGCGCCACTAGCATGTTAGCACACCCACAGGGGCGTACTAACATGTTAATGAATGCGCAGCATCACAGGATGATCTCTCACCTCTCCACCGCCATCGCGTCCGACGCTAGACCTCAGCACAGTGTGCATGATCCCAGAGGTTCGGTCATGCGCACTAATTCAGTTTGAAGCCAGGACGCGTACACCCGGCTTCATAGTGCACATGACCCAAAATACGGGGTCATGCGCACTAACCCAAAATCCAGCGTTGGGCAGCGATGGAGAGGTGAGTGAGATCCTCCTCTGATGCTGCACATTCATTAGCATGTTAGCGGCGCTGATTATCCAGGGGATCTAACTCCCAGGGGACTAGTCCCCGTGCTCATTAGCATATGATAGAAGATCTTTAGAAATACTTTTTCTAAAGATCTCTATCTATTCTAGTGTATACAGGGACAGTTAGGGAATAGCAATATGCATATAGAACTGCTCGTGGCTCTGGGTGCATATCGGACCTGACATGTTCCCTTTAAATCTGTGCATCCCTCACGGTCTATGGGGTGACAAAGATAAGAGTGCTGCCCCACCCCCAAATTTAAAACAATCTCATTTTCTGCAGTCATTTAGTGTGAACTCCGTGATCTATACATGGCTGACTTGCATCATTTCTTTATAAAGGAGGAAGGTGTGGACTTGATGAATCGAGAAACTGCTCGTGAGCGGTAAGTTGGAGTAAACCATTGATAATGTAACTTCATGCTCACTTTTGTGAGACTTGTTAGTAATAACTTGATCAAAATTCGCTATTTTGCAGTGGTTGTAATACTTTATTTACTTCATTTATTAGTGAAGTGCAGACAGCAATGCAGATGAGCTTATCCTGGGAGGAAAGCTTTTCCCTGGTAGGCACCCATTTCTCTTTGTATATTTTCTTCTCCTTTTGCATGTGCTCGTTTTGTTAGAGGGATTAGAATGTTGTATCTTACAAAAATAAAGTTTAAATCAATAATTAGGCTTAAAAGTGTTGTTCAAAGAGATACATCTCTGGAATCATCCATATCATTACTTTAAGAAGTAACTGTCGCTTTTAACCCCTTTACTACCCGGCGATTTTTTTTCATTTCCACTTTTTCCTTTCCCTTCTTCCAAGAGCCATAACTTCTTATTTGTCTGTCAATATAGCCACATGAGAGCTTGTTTTTCTTTGTCGCTCCATTGGGAAACCCAGACAATTGGGTGTATAGCTTCTGTCTCCGGAGGCCACACAAAGTATTACACTTAAAAGTGTAAACCCCTCCCCTCTGCCTATACACCCCCCCGTGCATCACGGGCTCCTCAGTTTTTATGCTTTGTGCGAAGGAGGCACACATGCACGCAAGCTCCACAAATTTAGTCAGCAGCAGCTGCTGACTATATCGGATGGAAGAAAAGAGGGCCCATAACAGGGCTCCCAGCATGCTCCCTTCTCACCCCACTCTGGTCGGCGGTGCTGTTAAGGTTGAGGTACCCATTGCGGGTACATAGGCAGGAGCCACATGCTGTTTTCCTTCCCCATCCCTTAGGGGCCCTGGGTGAAGTGGGATCCTAACCGGTCCCAGGCACTGGGACCGTGCTCCCTCCACAGCCCCTGAGGGAATCTGCTGGACAGGAGCCGGGTATCGTCAGGGACAGGCCCTGCTACTCTGAGGTACTCTGTGTCCCCTTGGGGACGGCGCATAGAGCGCCTGTGTTATGGACGCTGCAGCAGCTGCTGGGTGTGTTGGTGCGCCGGGACTACTGCGCTGACCGCGCTTGTTTGCCGGCCGCGCTTATAACTTTACTCCCCGGCTTTTGCGGCCTAGTACCGCATACTCCCGCCCCCAGGCCTGCCAGTCAGGGGTAAGGGCGGGACGCTGCACTGGACGTCAGCGCTGAGGGCTGGAGCATACTTCGTATCCTCCTCCCCCCTCACTGAGCACCGTGGGGCACCAGATTCCCGCACTTTCTGAGGCACGCCCACGGCTCCCTCCTCCTCTCAGAACGCTGGCAGCCATTCCTGTCAGCACTTCAGACGCTGGAGAATCTCAGAGGGGAGACAACACCGAGCTCCACAGCTCTGGGAGGCCCAGGCAGGGAATCTGGTGGTCACACAACCGCTGCGGGCGGTCGGTAAGCAGCACCTGTTACTAGGTGCTGGCCCCCCTGGGTGCCGAAGTGTATACTTATATGCTTATATTGTATACATTTACTCTGTACGGCCGCACTATTTGCTTTGGCTATATATCCTCACTGATTGCTCTAAGAGGAGACAACAGCATGTCGTCCGCAAAAAGCAAGGGTGCCAAGGCACAGGCTTACTTTGCAACCTGTACCTCATGTGCGGCTATGCTTCCTGCAGGTTCCACCTACCCTCATTGTGTGCAATGTTCGGCCCCTGCGACACTCACTCAGCCGGAGCCTCTGCCACTGGTGGGACCCCCGGCCCAGGTGGAACCACCTGCTGCCACTGTTCAGGTGACAGGGACAGAGTTTGCAGTATTCGCTGACAAACTGTCTGAGTCTATGGATAAATGGTCTGCTAAGATACTGGAAGCTTTGCAGTCCAGACCGGTAACACAGGCCCCGGGCACAGTTGAATCATTGACCCCAGGCCCCCCTCGGTTGGAGCAGCAAAGTGCTCCTGGGGCGACTCATAGGTCCCACGGTGAGGACTCCGACACGGACCGCAGTCCCAGACCGGCTAAGCGGGCTCGCTGGGAGCTTCCCTCGACTTCATCTCACTGTTCAGGGTCTCAGCATGAGGACTCTCTGGAGGACGAAGCGGAGGTGGCAGATCAGGACTCTGATCCTGACGCCGCTCTCAACCTTGATACACCTGAAGGGGACGCCATAGTAAACGACCTTATAGCGTCCATCAATCAGGTGTTGGATCTTTCTCCTCCAGCTCCTCCGATTCAGGAGTCAGCTTCTCAGCAGGAGAAATTCCATTTTAGGTTTCCCAAACGTACGCGGAGTGGTTTTCTTGATCACTCAGACTTCAGGGATACAGTCCAGAAACACAGAGCTTTTCCAGATAAGCGCTTTACTAGGCGCCTTAATGACACACGTTATCCCTTCCCTCCTGACGTAGTCAAGGGTTGGGCTCAGTGTCCCAAGGTGGACCCTGCAGTCTCTAGACTAGCGGCTAGATCCATAGTTGCAGTGGCAGATGGTGCATCACTCAAGGATGCCACTGACAGGCAGATAGAGCTCCTGATGAAATCCATCTATGAAGCTATTGGCGCGTCCTTTGCTCCAGCATTCGCAGCCGTATGGGCTCTCCAAGCTATCTCAGCTTGTCAGTCTGAGATTAATGCAGCCACACGTGCCTCTACTCCGCAGGTTGTGTCCTTAACCTCTCAGGCGTCGGCGTTTGCGTCCTACGCCATGAATGCTGTCCTGGACTCTGCGAGCCGTACGGCGGTAGCATCCGCCAATTCGGTGGCAGTCCGCAGGGCCATGTGGCTACGTGAATGGAAGGCAGACTCTGCTTCCAAAAAGTTCTTAACCGGGTTGCCATTTTCTGGCGACCGCCTGTTTGGCGAGCAATTGGATGAAATCATCAAACAATCCAAGGGAAAGGACTCGTCCTTACCCCAGTCCAAACCAAACAGACCTCCACAACGGAAGGTACAATCGAGGTTTCGGTCCTTTCGGCCCTCAGCCAGATCTCAATTCTCCTCGTCCAACAGGCCACAGAAGGGTCAGAGGAACTCCGATTCATGGCGGTCTAAGTCACGTCCTAAGAAGACCGCCGGAGGAACCGCTCCCAAAGCGGCCTCCTCATGACTTTCGGCCTCCCCAAACCGCATCCTCGGTCGGTGGCAGGCTCTCCCGCTTTTGCGACGCCTGGTTGCCACATGTCGATGGGTGAGAGACATTCTGTCTCACGGTTACAGGATAGAGTTCAGCTCTCGTCCTCCGACTCGTTTCTTCAGAACATCTCCACCCCCCGAGCGAGCCGATGCTCTTCTTCAGGCGGTGAGCACTCTGAAGGCAGAAGGAGTGGTGATCCCTGTTCCCCTTCAGCAATGGGGCCACGGTTTTTACTCCAACTTGTTTGTGGTGCCAAAAAAGGATGGATCTTTCCGTCCCGTTCTGGACCTAAAACTGCTCAACAGACACGTGAAAACCAGGCGGTTCCGGATGGAATCTCTCCGCTCCGTCATCGCCTCAATGTCCCAAGGAGACTTCCTAGCATCAATCGACATCAGGGATGCTTATCTCCACGTGCCGATTGCACCAGAGCATCAGCGCTTCCTGCGTTTCGCCATCAGGGACGAACACCTTCAGTTCGTGGCACTGCCTTTCGGCCTGGCGACAACCCCACGGGTCTTCACCAAGGTCATGGCAACGGTGGTAGCAGTCCTACACTCTCAGGGACACTCGGTGATCCCTTACTTAGACGATCTGCTTGTCAAGGCCCCCTCTCGGGTGGCATGCCAACACAGCCTGAACATTGCTCTGGAGACTCTCCAGAGATTCGGGTGGATCATCAATTTCCCAAAGTCAAAATTGACACCGGCCCAATCACTGACATATCTCGGCATGGAGTTTCATACTCTCTCAGCGATAGTGAAGCTTCCGCTGGACAAACAGCGTTCACTACAAACAGGGGTGCAATCTCTCCTTCGAGCCCAGTCGCACCCCTTGAGGCGCCTCATGCACTTCCTAGGGAAGATGGTGGCAGCAATGGAGGCAGTTCCTTTTGCGAAGTTTCATCTGCGTCCACTTCAATGGGACATTCTCCGCAAATGGGACAGGAAGTCGACGTCCCTCGACAGGAACGTCTCCCTTTCTCGGGCAGCCAAGGCCTCCCTTCAGTGGTGGCTTCTTCCCACTTCTCTGTCGAAGGGGAAATCCTTCCTGCCCCCATCCTGGGCTGTGGTCACGACGGACGCGAGTCTGTCAGGGTGGGGAGCGGTCTTTCTCCACCACAGGGCTCAGGGTACCTGGACTCAGCCAGAGTCCTCCCTTCAGATCAATGTTCTGGAGATAAGGGCAGTGTATCTAGCCCTAAAAGCGTTCCAGCCGTGGCTGGAAGGCAGGCAGATCCGAATTCAGTCGGACAACGCCACGGCGGTGGCATACATCAACCACCAAGGCGGCACACGCAGTCGGCAAGCCTTTCAGGAAGTTCGGCGGATTCTGCTGTGGGTGGAAGCCACAGCCTCCACCATCTCCGCAGTTCACATCCCGGGCGTAGAAAACTGGGAAGCAGACTTTCTCAGTCGCCAGGGCATGGACGCAGGGGAATGGTCTCTTCACCCGGACGTGTTTCAAGAGATCTGTTGCCGCTGGGGAACGCCGGACGTCGATCTCATGGCGTCTCGGCACAACAACAAAGTCCCGGCATTCATGGCACGGTCTCAAGATCACAGAGCTCTGGCGGCGGACGCATTAGTTCAGGATTGGTCGCAGTTTCGACTACCTTATGTGTTTCCTCCTCTGGCAATGCTGCCCAGAGTGTTACGCAAGATCAGGTCCGACTGCCGCCGCGCCATCCTCGTCGCTCCAGACTGGCCGAGGAGGTCGTGGTACCCGGATCTGTGGCATCTCACGGTGGGCCAACCGTGGGCACTACCAGACCGACCAGACTTGCTGTCTCAAGGGCCATTTTTCCATCTGAATTCTGCGGCCCTCAACCTGACTGTGTGGCCATTGAGTCCTGGATCCTAGCGTCTTCAGGGTTATCTCAAGAGGTCATTGCCACTATGAGACAGGCCAGGAAACCAACGTCCGCCAAGATCTACCACAGGACGTGGAGGATCTTCTTATCCTGGTGCTCTGATCAGGGTTTTACTCCCTGGCCATTTGCCTTGCCCACTTTTCTGTCCTTCCTTCAATCCGGAATGGAAAAGGGTTTGTCTCTCGGCTCCCTTAAGGGACAAGTCTCGGCGCTCTGTGTTTTTTCAAAAGCGTCTAGCCAGGCTTCCACAGGTACGCACGTTCCTGCAGGGGGTTTGCCACATAGTCCCTCCTTACAAGCGTCCGCTAGAACCCTGGGATCTGAACAGGGTGCTAACGGCTCTTCAGAAACCACCCTTCGAGCCAATGAATGATATTTCTCTTTCGCAGAAGGTGGTCTTCCTAGTGGCAGTCACATCACTTCGGAGAGTGTCTGAGCTAGCAGCGCTGTCATGTAAAGCCCCCTTCCTGGTGTTTCACCAGGACAAGGTGGTTCTGCGTCCGGTTCCGGAATTTCTCCCGAAGGTGGTATCCCCTTTTCATCTCAATCAGGATATCTCCTTACCTTCTTTTTGTCCTCATCCAGTTCACCAATGTGAAAAGGATTTGCACTTGTTGGATCTGGTGAGAGCACTCAGACTCTACATTTCTCGCACGGCGCCCCTGCGCCGCTCGGATGCGCTCTTTGTCCTTGTCGCTGGCCAGCGTAAAGGGTCGCAGGCTTCTAAGTCAACCTTGGCTCGGTGGATCAAGGAACCAATTCTGGAAACCTACCGTTCTTCTGGGCTTCCGGTTCCTTCAGGGCTGAAGGCCCATTCTACCAGAGCCGTGGGTGCGTCCTGGGCTTTGCGGCACCAGGCTACGGCTCAGCAGGTGTCAGGCGGCTACCTGGTCGAGTCTGCACACTTTCAGGAAACACTATCAAGTGCATACCTATGCTTCGGCGGATGCCAGCCTAGGTAGGCGAGTCCTTCAGGCGGCGGTTGCCCACCTGTAGGAAGGGGCCGTTTTACGGCTCCTTTTACCGAGGTATTCTTTTACCCACCCAGGGACTGCTTTTGGACGTCCCAATTGTCTGGGTCTCCCAATGGAGCGACAAAGAAGAAGGGAATTTTTACTTACCGTAAATTCCTTTTCTTCTAGCTCCTATTGGGAGACCCAGCACCCGCCCCTGTTCCCTTCGGGCTGTTGTTCTTTGTGTACACATGTTGTTCATGTTGAATTGTTCTTTTGGTTCATGGTTTCAGTTCTCCGAACATCCTTCGGATTGAATTTACCTTAGACCAATTTATAAGTTTCCTCCTTCCTGCTTTTGCACCAAAACTGAGGAGCCCGTGATGCACGGGAGGGTGTATAGGCAGAGGGGAGGGGTTTACACTTTTAAGTGTAATACTTTGTGTGGCCTCCGGAGGCAGAAGCTATACACCCAATTGTCTGGGTCTCCCAATAGGAGCTAGAAGAAAAGGAATTTACGGTAAGTAAACAAAATTCCCTTCTTTTGCGGGATGAGTCGTACATTTGAACGACACCAGTCATTCTGCCTCATTTTATACTGGAAATAAGAAAAATCCAGTGCGCTGTAATTGCAAAAAAATGAGTGCAATCGCACAATTGGTGGTGTTTGGTTTTTATATTTACCATGTTCACTATTTGGTAAAACTGACCTATCAATATGATTCCCCAGGTCAGTATGAGTTTGTAGATACCAAACATATCTATAGTTTTACTTTTATCTAAGTGGTGGGAAAAAAAATCACTAGTGTGTAAAAAAAAAAAAAAAAAAAAAATTGCGCTTTTATCGCCATTTTCCGAGATCCGTAGTGTTCTCATTTTTTCGGGGATTCGGGGATGTGTGAGGGCTTACTCTTTTGCGTCTTATTCTGACATTTTTTAATTCTACCATTTTTTGGTAGATGTTGATCGCCTTTTATTATGATGCTTCAGCAGGTGTGTCCACCGCTGAGGGGAATCCTGCCCATTTGGACTCTATTAAAGCTAAAAATGTACTTTATTTACAAAACCACATTTCTTTGTCGCTCCATTGGGAGACCCAGACAATTGGGTGTATAGGCTATGCCTCCGGAGGCCGCACAAAGTATTACACTAAAAGTGTTAAGCCCCTCCCCTTCTGCCTATACACCCCCCGTGCTCCCACGGGCTCCTCAGTTTTTTGCTTTGTGCGAAGGTCAGACACGCACGCACAGCTCCACAGATTGGTCAGCAGCAGCTGCTGACTATATCGGATGGAAGAAAAGTGGGCCCATATAGGGCCCCCAGCATGCTCCCTTCTCACCCCACTCTTGTCGGCGGTGTAGTTAAGGTTGAGGTATCCATTGCGGGTACGGAGGCTGGAGCCCACATGCTGCTTTCCTTCCCCATCCCCCTCAGGGCTCTGGTGAAGTGGGATCCTATCGGTCTCCAGGCACTGAGACCGTGCTTCATCCACAACTCCTGGGAGACTGCTGGATAGTAGCCGGGTATCGTTCAGGGACATGGCCCTGCTACTTGGAGGTACTCTGTGTCCCCGTGGGGACCGCGCACAGCAACACTCCAGCATTGCTGGGTGTGCTAGTGCACCGGGGACCGCGGCGCTGACCGGGTTAATATGTGCCATTACACACTCAGCGCTGCTGAGTGTGTTTATGTATAGGGACTGCCGCACTAACCGCCGCTGCCAGGGAAACACTGCGGCGCGGATGGGACTTGTAGTGCGCCGGGGACTTTCGCGCCGGCCGCGCTTTTACGGCGGCCGCGTTTATTACTAGAGTCCCCGGCTTTTTGCGGCCTAGTTTCCTTTCCTCCCGCCCACAGCCCTGACAGGCAGGGGAAGGGCGGGACGCTGCACAGAACGAGCAGCACTGAGGGCTGGAGCATGCTTTGCATACTCCACTCCCCTCACTGTGCACAGTGCAGGCACCAGCTCCCGCTCTTTCTGAGCCACGCCCACGGCTCCCACCTCTCCTCAGGACGCCGGCAGCCATTCCTGTCAGCTCCTTGGACGCTACAGAGGGGGACAAAGTCTGGGAGACTCAGGCAGGGACTCTGGTGGCCTCACAACCGCTTTAAGCGGGTGGTAAGCAGCACCTGTGGTGCTAGCCCCATTGTGCAGTAGTGTAACATTATATGTTTATGGTATACATATTTTACACTGTATGGTGCACAGTTGATTTCTGGCTATATACCCTATTGTGTTACTCAGGGAAGATAATAGCATGGCGCCCACGAAAGGCAGGGGTGCCAAAACACAGGCTTATTATGCTGCCTGCGCCGCATGTATGACCCCGCTACCGGCAGGTTCCACTGACCCTCATTGTGTGCACTGTTCGGCCCCTGTGGCACTTACTCAGCTAGAGCCTCTGCTAAGGGGGGCCCAGGGGGAGCCACCTGCTGACACTGTTCAGGTGACGGGGACAGAGTTTGCAAAACTCTGAGACTATGGCTAAGATACTAGAAGCCTTGCAGTCCAGGCCGGTATCTCAGCACAGGGACTCTGTTGAATCTTTGTCCCCTGGCCCACCTCAGTTGGACCAACAATGTCCTCCTGGGGTGTCTCATGGATCCCAGGCTGAGGGTTCTGACACAGACCCCGGCCCCAGACCGACTAAGCGAGCTCGCTTGACAATTCCCTTGACATCCTCATATTGTTCAGGGTCTCAGCGGGGGGAATCTCTAGTTGATGATGCGGACACAGCTGATCAGGATTCTGATCCTGAGGCCGCTCTCAATCTTGATACTCCGGACGGGGACGCCATAGTGAACGACCTTATTGCGTCCATCAATCGTATGTTGGATATTTCTCCCTCAGCTCCTCCGGTGGAGGAGTCAGCTTCACAGCAGGAGAAATTCCGTTTCAGGTTTCCCAAGCGTACACCGAGTATGTTTCTGGACCACTCTGATTTCAGAGAGGCAGTCCAGAATCACCATGCTTGTCCAGATAAGCGTTTTTCTAAGCGCCTTAAGGATACACGTTATCCCTTTCCCCCTGACGTGGTCAAAAGTTGGGCTCAGTGTCCCAAAGTGGATCCTCCAATCTCCAGACTGGCAGCTAGATCCATACTTGCAGTGGAAGACGGGGCTTCACTCAAAGATGCCACTGACAGGCAGATGGAGCTCTGGTTGAAATCCATCTATGAAGCTATCGGCGCTTCTTTTGCCCCAGCATTCGCAGCCGTATGGGCGCTGCAAGCTATCTCAGCAGGTCAAGCGCAAATCGACGCAGCCACACGCACGTCCGCGCCACAGGTGGCGTCCATAACCACACAGACTTCGGCATTTGCGTCTTACGCTATTAATGCTGTTCTGGACTCTGCGAGCCGTATGGCGGTTGCAGCCGCCAATTCGGTGGTACTCCGCAGGGCCTTGTGGCTACGGGAATGGAAGGCAGATTCTGTTTCCAAAAAGCGCTTAACCAGTTTGCCAATTTCGGCCAACCGATTGTTTGGCGAGCGTTTGGATGAAATCATCAAACAATCCAAGGGAAAGGATACATCCTTCCCCCAGCCCAAACCGAAAATACCCCAACAGAGGAGGGGGCAGTCGAGTTTTCGGTCCTTTCGGGGCGCGGGCAGGTCCCAATTCTCCTCGTCCACAAGGCCTCAGAAAGATCAAAGGAACTCTGATGCATGGCGGTCTAAGTCACGTCCTAAAAAGGCCACCGGAGGTGCCGCTACCAAAGCGGCTTCCTCATGACTTTCGGCCTCCTCACTCCGCATCTTCGGTCGGTGGCAGGCTCTCCCGCTTTTGCGACACCTGGCTGCCACGGGTAAAAGACCGTTGGGTGAGAGACATTCTGTCTCACGGTTACAAGATAGAGTTCACCTCTCGTCCCCCCACTCGATTCTTCAGGTCATCCCCGCCTCCCGAGCGAGCCGAGGCTCTTCTGCAGGCGCTGGGCACTCTGAAGGCAGAAGGAGTGGTGGTCCCTGTTCCTATTCAGCAACAGGGTCACGGTTTTTACTCCAACTTGTTTGTGGTCCCAAAGAAGGACGGGTCTTTCCGTCCTGTCCTGGACCTGAAACTTCTCAACAAACACGTAAAGACCAGGCGGTTCCGGATGGAATCCCTCCGCTCCGTCATCGCCTCAATGTCCCAAGGAGATTTCCTTGCATCGATAGATATCAAGGATGCATATCTCCACGTACCGATTGCTCCAGAGCACCAGCGCTTCTTGCGCTTCGCCATAGAAAACGAACACCTGCAGTTCGTGGCACTGCCGTTCGGCCTAGCAACAGCCCCACGGGTTTTCACCAAGGTGATGGCTACTGTAGTAGCGGTCCTCCACTCTCAGGGTCACTCGGTGATCCCGTACTTGGACGATCTGTTGATCAAGGCACCCTCTCTAGAGGCATGCCAACACAGCCTCGACGCTACCCTGGAGACTCTCCAGAGTTTCGGGTGGATCATCAATTTTCCAAAGTCAAATCTGACACCGGCCCAATCGCTGACATATCTTGGCATGGAGTTTCATACCCTCTCAGCGATAGTGAAGCTTCCACTGATCAAGCAGCGGTCACTACAGACAGGGGTACAATCTCTCCTTCAAGGCCAGTCACACCCCTTGAGGCGCCTCATGCACTTCCTGGGGAAGATGGTGGCAGCAATGGAGGCAGTTCCGTTCGCGCAGTTTCACCTGCGTCCACTTCAATGGGACATCCTACGCAAATGGGACAGGAAGCCGACGTCCCTCCACAGGAACGTCTCCCTCTCTCAGGCGACCAAAGCTTCCCTTCGGTGGTGGCTTCTTCCCACTTCATTATCGAAGGGGAAATCCTTCCTACCCCCATCCTGGGAGGTGGTCACGACGGACGCGAGTCTGTCAGGGTGGGGAGCGGTTTTTCTCCACCACAGGGCTCAGGGTACGTGGACCCAGCAAGAGTCCTCGCTTCAGATCAATGTGCTGGAAATACGGGCAGTGTATCTTGCCCTGAAGGCGTTCCAGCAGTGGCTGGAAGGCAAGCAGATCAGAATTCAGTCGGACAATTCCACAGCGGTGGCATACATCAATCACCAAGGCGGCACACGCAGTCGGCAAGCCTTCCAGGAAGTCCGGCGGATTTTGATGTGGGTGGAAGCCACGGCCTCCACCATCTCTGCAGTTCACATTCCAGGCGTGGAAAACTGGGAAGCAGACTATCTCAGTCGCCAGGGCATGGACGCAGGGGAATGGTCCCTTCACCCGGACGTGTTTCAGGAGATCTGTTGCCGCTGGGGGGTGCCGGACGTCGACCTAATGGCGTCCCGGCACAACAACAAGGTACCGGTGTTCATGGCACGGTCTCAAGATCCCAGAGCTCTGGCGGCAGACGCCTTAGTTCAGGATTGGTCGCAGTTTCAGCTCCCTTATGTGTTTCCTCCGCTGGCACTGTTGCCCAGAGTGTTACGCAAGATCAGGGCCGACTGCCGCCGCGTCATCCTCGTCGCTCCAGACTGGCCGAGGCGGTCGTGGTACCCGGATCTGTGGCATCTCACGGTCGGCCAACCGTGGGCACTACCAGACCGACCAGACTTGCTATCTCAAGGTTTTTCCATCTGAATTCTGCGGCCCTCAACCTGACTGTGTGGCCATTGAGTCCTGGATCCTAGCGTCTTCAGGGTTATCTCAAGACGTCATTGCCACTATGAGACAGGCTAGGAAACCAACGTCCGCCAAGATCTACCACAGGACGTGGAAAATTTTCCTGTCGTGGTGCTCTGCTCAGGGTTTTTCTCCCTGGCCTTTTGCCTTGCCCACTTTTCTGTCCTTCCTTCAATCTGGACTGGAAAAGGGTTTGTCGCTCGGCTCCCTTAAGGGACAAGTCTCAGCGCTCTCTGTTTTTTTCCAGAAGCGCCTAGCCAGACTTCCACAGGTACGCACGTTCCTGCAGGGGGTTTGTCACATCGTTCCTCCTTACAAGCGGCCGTTAGAACCCTGGGATCTAAACAGGGTGCTGCTGGTTCTTCAGAAACCACCATTCGAGCCAATGAGAGATATTTCTCTCTCACGCCTTTCGCAGAAAGTGGTTTTTCTAGTAGCAGTCACTTCACTTCGGAGAGTGTCTGAGCTAGCAGCGCTGTCATGCAAAGCCCCTTTCCTGGTTTTTCACCAGGACAAGGTGGTTCTGCCTCCGGTTCCGGAATTTCTCCCTAAAGTGGTATCCCCCTTTCATCTCAATCAGGATATCTCCTTACCTTCTTTTTGTCCTCATCCAGTTCACCAATGTGAAAAGGATTTGCACTTGTTAGATCTGGTGAGAGCACTCAGACTCTACATTTCTCGTACGGCGCCCCTGCGCCGCTCGGATGCACTCTTTGTCCTTGTCGCTGGCCAGCGTAAAGGGTCACAGGCTTCCAAATCAACCTTGGCTCGGTGGATCAAGGAGCCAATTCTCGAAGCCTACCGTTCGGCTGGGCTTCCAGTTCCCTCAGGGCTGAAGGCCCATTCTACCAGAGCCGTGGGCGCGTCCTGGGCTTTGAGGCACCAGGCTACGGCTCAGCAGGTGTGTCAGGCGGCTACCTGGTCGAGCCTGCACACTTTCACGAAACACTATCAGGTGCATACCTATGCTTCGGCGGATGCCAGCCTAGGTAGACGAGTCCTTCAGGCGGCGGTTGCCCACCTGTAGGAAGAGGCCGTTTTACGGCGCTCTCTTACAAGGTATTATTTTACCCACCCAGGGACTGCTTTTGGACGTCCCAATTGTCTGGGTCTCCCAATGGAGCGACAAAGAAGGGAATTTTGTTTACTTACCGTAAATTCCTTTTCTTCTAGCTCCAATTGGGAGACCCAGCGCCCGCCCCTGTTTTTTGTGTACACATGTTGTTCATGTTGAATGGTTTCAGTTCTCCGATATTCCTTCGGATTGAAGTTACTTTAAACCAGTTTTTAATTCTTTTCCTCCTTCTTGCTTTTGCACCAAAACTGAGGAGCCCGTGGGAGCACGGGGGGTGTATAGGCAGAAGGGGAGGGGCTTAACACTTTTAGTGTAATACTTTGTGCGGCCTCCGGAGGCATAGCCTATACACCCAATTGTCTAGGTCTCCCAATTAGAGCTAGACGAAAAGGAATTTACGGTAAGTAAACAAAATTCCCTTCATTATTTTTAATTGAAGTATATTGCAAATGCATTTCTTTGCACAGGCTCCATTGAGTTTTCAAATGAAACTTTTCATGAAACTCCTTAACACACCCCATGATGGATATATCGGTCATGGAGTGTGTCAGTAAGGCTGAGCGCACATGGCGAGAAAAAAGGAGTGAGTGGAATGCGATAAAAAAATAAAAAATCGCATTCCACCCGGACCCATGGTACTCTATGGACCCATGGTACTCTATGGACCCATGGTACTCTATGGACCCATGGTACTCTATGGACCCATGGTACTCTATGGACCCATGGTACTCTATGGACCCAAGAAAACAATCGCAGCATGCTGCGGATGGATCTGATTCTTTCTTTGTCGCTCTATTGGGAGACCCAGACAATTGGGTGTATAGCTACTGCCTCCGGAGGCCACACAAAGTATTACACTCAAAAGTGTAAGGCCCCTCCCCTTCTGCCTATACACCCCCCGTGGGATCACGGGCTCTTCAGTTTTCATGCTTTGTGCGAAGGAGGTCAGACATCCACGCATAGCTCCACTGTTTTAGTCAGCAGCAGCTGCTGACTATGTCGGATGGAAGAAAAGTGGGCCCATATGGGGCCCCCAGCATGCTCCCTTCTCACCCCACTTTTGTCGGCGGTGTTTGTTAAGGTTGAGGTATCCATTGCGGGTACGGAGGCTGGAGCCCACATGCTGCTTTCCTTCCCCATCCCCCTCAGGGCTCTGGGTGAAGTGGGATCTTACCGGTCTCCAGGCACTGAGACCGTGCTCCATCCACAGACCCGGAGAACCTGCTGGATATGGAGCTGAGTATCGTCAGGGACAGGGCCCTGCTACATTAAGGTACTCTGTGTCCCCGTACAAATCGCGCACACACACACCAGCGTGCTGGGTGTGTTAGTGCGCCGGGGACAACAGCGCGGAGCGCTTGTGCTATTACTCACTGCAGCTTAGCTGAGTGAGTTTATGTATTAGGAACTGCCGCGCCGGCCGCTGCTGGCTGTTTTTACACTGTGGCGCGGCTGGGACTTGTGGTGCGCCGGGGACTTCCGCGCTGGCCGTGCTTATACGACGGCCGCGCTTATAAATCGAGTCCCCGGCTTTTGCGGCCTAGTTTCGTTTCGTTCCCGCCCCCAGGCCTGCCAGTCAGGGGAAGGGCGGGACGCTGTTCAGAACGTCAGCGCCGAGGGCTGGAGTCTGCTTAGCATACTCCAGCCCCCTCACTGGGCACAGTGAGACGCCAGTTTCCCGCACTTTGTCTGGGGCATGCCCACGGCCCGCCCCTCTCCACAGGACGCCGGCAGCCATTCCTGTGTGCAGTCTGAGCTGGAGAAGGGAGACAAGCTCTTGGAGACCCAGACACAGGATTCGGGCGACCACACACCCGCTTTTGAGCGGGCGGTAAGCAGCACCTGAGGTGCTGACCCCACTAGTGCCGAAGTGTTCATTTGTACTTTATGATTGTATGTTATACATTGCACTGTACGGTCGCTATTCTTGGCTATATACCCTCCTAGATGGCTAGACAACAGCATGTCGTCCGCAAAAAGCAAGGGTGCCAAGGCACAGGCTTTCTATGCTGCTTGTACCGCATGTGAGGCTGTTCTACCGGCAGGTTCCACTGACCCCCATAGGGTGCAATGCTCCCCTGTAGCACTTGCTCAGCCGGGGTCTCTGCTAGAGGTGGCCCAAGGAGAACCACCTGTGAACACTGTCCAGGTGACAGGGACGGAGTTTGCAGTTTTTGCTGATAGATTGTCTCTGACTATGACTAAAATCCTAGAGACTTTGCAGTCCAGACCGGTAACTCAGACCATGGGCACTGTTGATTCAATGCTCCCTGGCCCCCCTCATTTGGAACAAATCCGTGCTCCGGGGGGGTCCCATGCATCCCAGGGTGAAGGCTCTGACACGGACGACAGTCCCAGACAGCCTAAGCGAGCTCGCTGGGAGCGGCCCTCGACTTCATCACACTGGTCAGGGTCCCAGCAGGAGGACTCTCTGTATGATGAGGCAGAGGTAGCTGATCAGGATTCTGATCCTGAGACCGCTCTCAATCTGGATACCCCTGATGGTGACGCCATAGTGAATGATCTTATAGCGTCCATCAATGGAATGTTGGATATTTCTCCCTCAGCTCCTCCAGTGGAGGAGTCAGCTTCACAGCAGGAGAAATTCCATTTCAGGTATCCCAAGCGTAAATTGAGTACTTTTCTGGACCACTCTGACTTCAGAGAAGCAGTTCACAAACACCACGCTTATCCAGATAAGCGTTTCTCCAAACGTCTTAAGGATACACGTTATCCCTTTCCCCCTGACGTGGTCAAGTGCTGGACCCAGTGTCCAAAGGTGGATCCTCCAATCTCCAGGCTTGCGACTAGATCCATAGTTGCAGTGGACGATGGGGCTTCACTTAAAGATGCCACTGACAGACAGATGGCGCTCGGGTTGAAATCCATCTATGAAGCTATCGGCGCGTCGTTTGCTCCAGCATTCGCAGCTGTATGGGCACTCCAAGCTATTTCAGCTGGTCTTGCGCAGATTGACACTGTCACACGTACATCTGTTCCGCAAGTAGCGTCCTTAACCTCTCAAATGTCTGCATTTGCGTCTTACGCTATTAATGCTGTCCTGGACTCTACGAGCCGTACGGCAGTGGCGTCCGCCAACTCCGTGGTTTTACGCAGAGCCTTGTGGTTAAGGGAATGGAAGGCAGATTCTGCTTCCAAATAAGTGCTTAACCAGTTTGCCATTTTCTGGTGACAGACTGTTTGGTGAGAGATTGGATGAAATCATTAAACAGTCCAAGGGTAAGGATTCTTCCTTACCCCAGCCCAAACCTAACAAACCCCAACAGAGGAGGGGACAGTCGAGGTTTCGGTCCTTTCGAGGCTCGGGCAGGTCCCAATTCTCCTCGTCCAAAAGGACTCAAAAGGATCGGAGGAGCTCAGATTCTTGGCGGGCTCAGTCACGCCCAAAGAAGGCAGCCGGAGGAACCGCTACCAAGGCGGCTTCCTCATGACTTTCGGCCTCCTCTCTCCGCATCCTCGGTCGGTGGCAGGCTCTCCCGCTTTGGCGACATTTGGCTGCCACAGGTCAAAGACCGTTGGGTGAGAGACATTCTGTCTCACGGGTACAGGATAGAGTTCAGTTCTCGTCCTCCGACTCGATTCTTCAGAACTTCTCCACCTCCCGACCGAGCCGGTGCCCTTCTGCAGGCGGGTGCTCTCTAAAGGCAGAAGGAGTGGTGATCCCTGTTCCTCTTCAGGAGCAAGGTCACGGTTTTTACTCCAATTTGTTGTGGTGCCAAAAAAGGACGGGTCTTTCCGTCCTGTTCTGGACCTAAAACTGCTCAACAAGCATGTGAAAACCAGGCGGTTCCGGATGGAATCCCTCCGCTCCGTCATCGCCTCAATGTCTCAAGGAGATTTCCTAGCATCAATAGACATCATGGATGCTTATCTCCACGTGCCGATTGCTCCAGAGCACCAGCGTTTTTCTACGCTTCGTTATAGGAGACGAACACCTTCAGTTCGTAGCCCTGCCTTTCGGTCTGGCGACAGCCCCACGGGTCTTCACCAAGGTCATGGCAGCAGTAGTAGCAGTCCTGCACTCTCAGGGTCACTCTGTGATCCCTTACTTGGACGATCTACTTGTCAAGGCACCCTCTCAAGAGGCATGCCAACACAGCCTGAACGTTGCACTGGAGACTCTCCAGAGTTTCGGGTGGATCATCAACTTTTCAAAGTCAAATCTGACCCCGACCCAATCGCTAACATATCTTGGCATGGAGTTTCATACTCTCTCAGCGATAGTGATGCTTCCGCTGAACAAACAGCGTTCACTACAGACAGGGGTGCAATCTCTCCTTCAGGGCCAGTCGCACCCCTTGAGACGCCTCATGCACTTCCTAGGGAAGATGGTAGCAGCAATGGAGGCAGTCCCTTTCGCGCAGTTTCATCTGCGTCCACTACAATGGGACATTCTCCGCCAATGGGACGGGAAGTCGACGTCCCTACACAGGAACGTCTCCCTTTCTCAGGCGGCCAAGGATTCTCTTCAGTAGTGGCTTCTTCCCACCTCATTGTCAAAAGGAAAGCCTTTCCTACCCCCATCCTGGGCGGTGGTCACAACGGACGCGAGTCTGTCAGGGTGGGGAGCAGTTTTTCTCCACCACAGGGCTCAAGGTACGTGGACTCAGCAGGAGTCCACCCTTCAGATCAATGCTCTGGAAATCAGGGCAGTGTATCTTGCCCTACAAGCCTTCCAGCAGTGGCTGGAAGGCAAGCAGTTCCGAATTTCCACCATATCCGCAGTTCACATCCCGGGCGTAGAAAACTGGGAAGCAGATTTTCTCAGTCGCCAGGGCATGGACGCAGGGGAATGGTCTCTTCACCCGGACGTGTTTAAGGAGATCTGTTGCCGCTGGGAGATGCTGGACGTCGACCTAATGGCGTCCCGGCACAACAACAAGGTCCCAACATTCATGGCACGGTCTCAAGATCACAGAGCTCTGGCGGCAGACGCCTTCGTTCAGGATTGGTCGCAGTTTCAACTCTCTTATGTGTTTCCTCCTCTGGCACTGTTGCCCAGAGTGTTACGCAAGATCAGGTCCGACTGCCGCCGCGCCATCCTCGTCGCTCCAGACGGGCCAACGAGGTCGTGGTACCCGGATCTGTGGCATCTCGCGGTAGGCCAACCGTGGGCTCTACCAGACCGACCAGACTTGCGGTCTCAAGGGCCGTTTTTCCATCTGAATTCTGCGGCCCTCAACCTGACGGTGTGGCCATTGAGTCCTGGATCCTAGCATCTGCAGGGTTATCTCAAGAGGTCATTACCACTATGAGACAGGCCAGAAAACTCACATCTGCCAAGATCTACCACAGAACGTGGAAGATATTCTTATCTTGGTGCTCTGCTCAGGGAGTTTCTCCCTGGCCATTTGCCTTGCCTACTTTCTTTCCTTCCTGCAATCCGGTTTGGAAAAAGGTTTGTCGCTCGGCTCCCTTAAGGGACAAATCTCAGCGCTCTCTGTATTTTCTCAGAAGCGCCTAGCAACACTTCCTCAGGTACGCACGTTCCTGCAGGGGGTTTGCCGATTAGTCCCTCCTTACAAACGACTGTTAGAACCCTGTGATTTGAACAGAGTGCTGATGGTTCTTCAGAAACCACCATTCGAGCCTATGAGAGTTTTTTCCCTCTCACGCCTTTCGCAGAAAGTGGTTTTCCTTGTGGCAGTCACTTCACTTCGGAGAGTGTCTGTCCGGGCAGCATTGTCGTGCAAGGCCCCCTTCCTGGTGTGTCACCAGGTCAAGGGGTTCTGCGTCCGGTTCCGGAATTTATCTCTAAGGTGGTTTCCCCCCTTTCATCTCAATCAGGGTATCCCCGTACCCTCTGTTTGTCCTCATCCAGTTCACCAATGTGAAAAGGATTTGCACTTGATTAGATCTGGTGAGAGCACTCAGACTCTACATCTATCGTACGGCGCCCCTGCGCCGCTCGGATGCATTCTTGTCCTTGTCGCTAGCCAGCGTAAAGGGTCGCAGGCTTCCAAATCAAGCCCGGCTCGGTGGATCAAGGAACCAATTCTCGAGCTTATCGTTCTGCGGGGCTTACGGTTCCCTCAGGGCTGAAGGCCCATTCTACCAGAGCTGTGGGTGCGTCCTGGGCTTTGAGGCACCAGGCTACGGCTCAGCATGTGTGTCAGGCGGCTACCTGGTCCAGCCTCCACACTTTCACGAAACACTATCAGGTGCATGCCTATGCTTCGGCGGATGCCAGCATAGGTAGGCGAGTCCTTCAGGCGGCAGTTGCCCACTTGTAGGAAGGGGCCGTTTTACGGCTCTACTACGAGGTATTATTTACCCACCCAGGGATTGCTTTTGGACATCCCAATTGTCTGGGTCTCCCAATAGAGCGACAAAGAAGAAGGGAATTTTGTTTACTTACCGTAAATTCCTTTTCTTCTAGCTCTAATTGGGAGACCCAGCACCCGCCCCTGTTTTTTTGTATATACATGTTGTTCATGTTGAATGGTTTCAGTTCTCCGATATTCCTTCGGATTGAATTTGCTTTAAACCAGTTTATTGGCTTTCCTCCTTCTTGCTTTTGCACTAAAACTGAGGAGCCCGTGATCCCACGGGGGGTGTATAGGCAGAAGGGGAGGGGCCTTACACTTTTAAGTGTAATACTTTGTGTGGCCTCCGGAGGCAGTAGCTATACACCCAATTGTCTGGGTCTCCCAATTAGAGCTAGAAGAAAAGGAATTTACGGTAAGTAAACAAAATTCCCTTCTTTTCACTTGCACCCATACAAGTCTAAAAATTGCATTGCACTCGCATTACACCTATGTAATGCGAGTGCAGTGCGAGAATCGCATCAGCTGACAATGGAGAAGATGGGGAGATTTATCCCTCCCTCTCCTCCACAGCATCCGCCCTGTCCTCTGCTGTGCTGCGATTGCTGGATCACATCACAGTTGCATGACACTCAGCTTACACTCCAGAAGAGCCAGAGCTGAGTATCATGCGATTGACTCCCATTAATGCGCCCATGTGTCCCCAGCCTAAGGAACCTTGGAGCAGGTTTAGAAGAAGAGCCCACTCCAGAGGTCAAAGGCTGGCTACATTATATACATATCTATGATGGAGTGCTTGCTGAATACTACTGTTAACCTCTTACATGCCACTGTCAATTGCTGACAGCAGCATTTAATTGTCTCATCAGTTTGGGTGGCCATCGGTTTTCCTGCAACACTATTACAGGGAGCCGGTGGGTTGCAATGACAGCTGCGGGCCTGGTGAACATACTGTGGTATTGCTGTAAACAGTAGACGCGACCAGAAACTGCAGGTTCAACACTAAGGCTATGTGCACACGCTGCGTTTTTTTGACGCTGCGTTTTTGTGCGTTTTTGGCCGCTAAAAACGCACAAAACCGCACCCGCGTAAAAAAAAAGTGGCAAAAAAGCATGCGTTTTTACCGCGATTTGGTGCGTTTTTGGGTGCGTTTTTGGCTGCATTTTTCCAATGCATTGTATGTGGGGAAAAACGCAGGAAACAATTGACATGTCCATTTTTTTTTTTAATTTGTTTAAGCTCAAAAACGCAGCTTAAAAAAAAAGTTGTGTGCGGACAGCAAAAATGAAAACTCATAGACTTTGCTGGGGAAGCAAAGTCATGCAGCTTTGAGGCCAAAAACGCACCCAAAAAACGCGCAAAAACGCACTGTGTGAACTTACAAAGTAAAAAGGAAAAAATAGTTCTTCAAAATCTAAAAATATATATATATATATATATATATATATATATATATATATATATATATATATATATATATATATATATATATATATACTAGAAGGTGGCCCGATTCTACGCATCGGGTATTCTAGAATTTACGTATTGTGTAGTTCATGTATGATTTTTGTTATAGATATATAGATGTTGTTGTGTGTAGTTACCAAGTGTTTGTGTAGGGCGCTGTACATGTTCTGGGTGTGATGGGGGGTGAGAGCGGTGTTGTTTGTGTGTTGCGTTGTTTGTGGAGCGCTGTGTGTCTGTAGCGTTGTGTGTGTGGTGTGTTTTGGGGGGAGGTATGTTTTGTGCAATGTGCGTGTTGTGCGGTATGTGCGTATATTTGTGTGTGCAGCGTTGTCTGTGTGTGTGGGTGTCTGTGTAGGGCAGTTGTTTGTGGTTCCCAGTGTGTGTGTGTGTGGTGTGGTGTGTTGTGCAGTGCGCGCGCGCTGCGCGCGTATGTGTGTGTGTTGGGGGGAGGTGTGCACTTCCCATCGTGCTCCATCCCCCATGCAGCGCACTCCCCATCGTGCTCCATCCCGTATGCTGCGCACCCCCCATCGTGCTCCATCTCCCATCCTGCGCACTCCCAAACGTGCTCCATCCGCCATGCTGCGCACTCCCAAACGTGCTCCATCCGCCATGCTGCGCACTCCCCATCGTGCTCCATCCCCCATGCTGCGCACTCCCAAACGTGCTCCATCCCCCATGCTGCGCACTCCCAAACGTGCTCCATCTCCCATGCTGCGCACTCCCAAACGTGCTCCATCCGCCATGCTGCGCACTCCCAAAGGTGCTCCATCCCCTATGCTGCGCACCCCCCATCGTGCTCCATCTCCCATCCTGCGCACTCCCAAACGTGCTCCATTCGCCATGCTGCGCACTCCCAAACGTGCTCCATCCGCCATGCTGCGCACTCCCAAACGTGCTCCATCCGCCATGCTGCGCACTCCCCATCGTGCTCCATCCCCCATGCTGCGCACTCCCAAACGTGCTCCATCCGCCATGCTGCGCACTCCCCATCGTGCTCCATCTCCCATGCTGCGCACTCCCAAACGTGCTCCATCCGCCATGCTGCGCACTCCCAAACGTGCTCCATCCGCCATGCTGCGCATTTCCAAACGTGCTCCATCCGCCATGCTGCGCATTTCCAAACGTGCTCCATCCGCCATGCTGCGCATTTCCAAACGTGCTCCATCCGCCATGCTGCGCATTTCCAAACGTGCTCCATCCGCCATGCTGCGCACTCCCAAACGTGCTCCATCCGCCATGCTGCGCACTCCCAAACGTGCTCCATCCGCCATGCTGCGCACTCCCAAAGGTGCTCCATCCGCCATGCTGCGCCAGCATCAGCCTCTCCGTCTCCAGCATCAGCCTCCCCATCCCAGCCTTCCCCAGGTTCAGCCTCTCTCCTCTCAGCCTCCTCCAGCACGCCGTGCTCCTCTGCCGACACTCACAGATCCGATCGCATACACTCACACACACCCACACACACCCACCCGATCGCATACACTCACACACACCCGATCGCATACACTCACACCCACCCGATCGCATACACTCACACCCACCCGATCGCATACACTCACACCCACCCGATCGCATACACTCACACCCACCCGATCGCATACACTCACACCCACCCGATCGCATACACTCACACCCACCCGATCGCATACACTCACACCCACCCGATCGCATACACTCACACCCACCCGATCGCATACACTCACACCCACCCGATCGCATACACTCACACCCACCCGATCGCATACACTCACACACACCCGATCGCATACACTCACACACACCCGATCGCATACACTCACACACACCCGATCGCATACACTCACACACACCCGATCGCATACACTCACACACACCCGATCGCATACACTCACACACACCCGATCGCATACACTCACACACACCCGATCGCATACACACACACACACACCCACCCGATCGCATACACACACACACACACACACCCACCCGATCGCATACACTCACACACAAAGACACACACACTGACGATATTGCACATACGCGCTGATACTCACAACATCCGGGGATATCACATGCTTCTGGCCATGTGATCCCCCGGCAGGTCCTGGAAGCTCACAACAGCACAGTATCGCCGCCGAGAAGCAAGCGATATCCCAGGATGTTGTGAGTATTTGGATGCGATGTGATGTGTGAGGTGTGTGTGAGTGTGATCTGATTTGTGTGTGCTGTTATGTGTGTGTATGTTCCGCAGCTGCAGGACCTTGATGTGTGGATGCGATGTGATGTGTGTGTGAGGTGTGTGTGAGAGTGAGTGTGAGCCGGTGTACACTGGTAACTATGATACACATCGGGTAACTAAGGGACCTTAGTTACCCGATGTGTATAATGGTTACCAGCTTTCACGGCCTCCGTCAAGATCCCAGCATCGCAAGGTTATGTCTGGCGCTGCCGGGATCCTGACGGAGCCGGTGTAGAAGCAAGCGATATCCCAGCATGTTGTGATGTGTGAGTGTGTGGATGCGATGTGTGAGGCGTGTGTGAGAGTGAGTGTGATCTGATGTGTGTGTGTACTCACCTGGGAATCGGAGCTCCGTGTCAGTTGGGCCAGAGCGAGCGTGCATTGCGTGAGGGGGGCGGGGCCTGCAGAGAGCCGGGGCGAGAGGCCAATCTGTGTGGGGGGGCTGGGCCATGGCGAGCCCAGCGGCCAATCAGCTTTGTGTCACCGTAAGGACACAATTTCGGAGCATGACAGACAGACAGACAGACAGACAGACAGACAGACAGACAGACAGACAGACAGACAGACAGACAGACAGACAGACAGACAGACAGACAGACTAAGGCAATTATATATATAGATATATATATATATATATATATATATATATATATAATTATATATGTGTTGTACTTTTAAAATGACATCTATTTGTTCCTATTGCTCACTGGTAAATATGGGGGAAAACAAAAAAAACCGGCGCACGCATATTATTATATGTTCTCTTACAGAGTGACAATGATTATGACAAGTTGGACAAACCTTCATCTCCAAGGCGTGTTGACTTTGTACCGGTGTCCCCAGCCCCATCTCCTACAAGAGGCATAGGAAAGGTAATGTGTGGGCTTTTGGAGATTATTTTTTTTCCTTGTCCCGTTCCCATGTAGATTGCTTTCTCGCAATGGCATTTGGTAATTAGACTTCTGTTAGGTTGTCCTTGGTATCACATAATTGTGACTCTAGGCTCGGGCATGGCTGGATATTTGTGTTCTTTTATTTCCATAGAACAGCTCTATTCTATCCATGCAATATAATTACAAGGAGTCATCAGGGCTTCCAGCCTTTCAGCACCGGCTGAGTAGCAGTATATTGCTCCTACATATGCTTATGCCTTTCATTGTATTGAACCTGCCAAAGACTAAACCTGTTCTATGGCATCGTATGAATATTTTCCCTTTATTGATATTTAACAGACTTAATTGTTACCTTCTTTGTCACCCACAGCAGTGTTTCTCTCCATCTTTACAAATGTGTCTAAGCAGCAATGGTTTGCCCCCGAGCCCTATCCCCAGTCCTACAAGGCGCTTTACCACGTAAGTCTATTGTTATACCCAGTCTATGGACGCTCCTACATCTTCTATATATTTTATTTATCCTAGGTAATATCCTAACTGTCCCGTGTTTGCACTGCTAGGTCTTTTGTTTAACTGGCATTTGCCATTGACTCCACAAGACACAAAGTGCAATGATCAATATAAGAACCTTCAAATTTTCTAAATTGTTACTGCTAAATGAACATTAACCGCTGCAGGACCGCCGACTGTAAATGTACGTCAGCTACTGCTGGGATTTGTGCGAAGCTGATGTATAATTGCGATCAGGAGGGAATTGCGTTCTGACCCACCCAAGCGCGCAGCCATCACCATAATTCCGGTGCAGAACTTTAGTTCTGCCCAGACCTCATTGGGACCTGATTTTTTTTTTTTCCCTCCTCGCTTGTAATCCTTGTGAAATTCGTTTATCTTACTCAGCTGCTATTAATCATTCCCCCCCCCCTTCCCGTGCACTCGTCAGATTTTAGACACTGACAGATTCTGCCAGTGAAATAAAATTGTCTTCAGCGCTGACCTTGGGTGTACTTAGAGTATTGCAGTCTGTATAGGGAGGAATTGCTAAATTTCATGGAAAAGGGTGATTTATGTAGGAATTTTTTTTTTTTTTTTTTTTTTTTTTTTTGTGGGGGTGTTTTATATTAGCAAGTCTACTACTTGCTAAAGTCATGAGCCAAGGCAAAACTGAGCACATCCTTAGTAACAGAGCTCTGTTGCATATCTATTGATATGGAGGTTTTCCCTGCTGCAGGGCATAGACATCTTGGCTTTCATTCCTCCAATGCGACTATTTTGAATAAATATAAAGGAAAGGCATTATTTCTTTATCGTTCCTATGGGAGACCCAGACATTGGGTGTATAGCTTCTGCCTCCGGAGGATACACAAAGTACTACACTAAAAAGTGTAGCTCCTCCCTCTGAGCATATACACCCCCTGGAGAACCAGATCTAGCCAGTTCATTGCTTTGTGTTCAGGAGGCATACATCCACACATGCATTCTCATCTGATTTTTCATTTTTGGAAAGATTTTGAAGAAAAGCGGGTCCAAGTCTGGACCCCCGGCATGTCCCTTCTCGCCCCATTGTGTCGGCGGTGTTGTTAAGGTTGATTCCAAGGCTGGAGCCTTACATGCCGCGCTCCTTCACCATCCCTCGGGCTCTGGCTTGAAGTGGGAGCCAGCACGGTTCTCCATGCTTTGCAGGAGACCGGTCTCCATCCGCAGCCCTTCAGGATCCTGCTGGACCGGAGCACTCATCCCCAGGGACATGGCCCTGCGTCTCAGCAAGCTAAGTACCTGAGACGTTTATGTTCTGGGGATCCCTGTACTTTATTATGTGGGGAGAGTGTGCTGAGTGTTTTTTCTGAGATTTCCGGCG
This sequence comes from Anomaloglossus baeobatrachus, assembly GCF_048569485.1. NCBI lineage: Eukaryota > Metazoa > Chordata > Amphibia > Anura > Aromobatidae > Anomaloglossus > Anomaloglossus baeobatrachus. Next base: position 60,031,246 of record NC_134361.1, on the reverse strand, counting down.
GGTTCTCTGGCTGTCGCCTGAGAACCGCGCCGATGGTGCCTGCGCACCGGCCGCACCGCTCAAATTTAGGCCCCGGCTTCGCCGGAGGCCTACTTTCGGTTTCACTGCCCTCGCATGTCATTCATGCAGAGGGACAGTGTGGCTCCGTCCAGCGGCAGTTCTGCACAGGGGAGGGACACTCCTCACTGGGTACATGTCTCCTCCCCTGTAAGTCTCTTTGGCCCTCCAGATCCCGCTCTCAGGGTTGGCTCCGGCGCCATTTTATCAGCGTTTTCTCTGCAATCAGCACTGGCTGCAGCATCCCTGCTGAGGTGCTTGGGGGTCCGGGCTTTGAGATCTGGAGGGCACACAACACCGCTCCAGCGGTCTGGTAAGCCACAACCTCTGGTTGTGGGTCTCCGTATATACTCTCTGGGGGTCACTCTGGCAAGAGCCCCCACTTCAGCAGCATGTCTCACACGAGGAGCAAGGCTCCAAAGCTATATTCAGTATGCACTGCATGTAAGCTCGTGCTGCCTGAACCGAGCAAATATCCACATTGTGATGCCTGCTCTGCCCTGACAATGCCTCAGCCTGGAATCGCCCCCCCCAGTGGTCTCTCCGGCTGCTCCGGCTCCTGTGGCTGAACCCCCGGCTTGGGTAGAATCCTTCTCTAGGTCAGTCTCCCAGTCTTTTGCCGACTCCATGGGACAGCTGTCCCGGACTTTGCTGAAGATGCATCAGCCCCCTTCTCAGGGTGCCTCTGCTGCTAGGGCTCTCTCAGCGGAGCTCACAGAGGATTCATCATCTGGCCCCAGACCCCGTCCTCCTAAAAGGAGACGCAGGGTCCCCTCTCCTTCCTCGTCCCGCGGCTCTGATTCAAGAGCTGACTCGCAGGACGAGGAGGATGCCTTTACTGGGGACTCGGAGGCTACCTCCATGTGCCCCATTGATCTGTCCGAAAGTGACTCAGATGTTAGTGATTTGATTGCGTCCATTAATTCTGTACTGGACCTCAATCCGCCAGTATCAAAGGAGCAACCTTCTCTGGCAGAAAAGCACCAGTTTACCTTGCCTAAGAGGACAAGGAGTGTGTTCTTTAACCACTCCAGTTTTCAGGCCACTGTGACCAAGCCTAGGGCCTGTCCTGACAAATGCTTCCCAAAGCGTGGTTCTGATGACCGTTTTCCCTTTCCACCTGAGGTGGTCAAGGAGTGGGCTCATTCACCAAAGGTAGACCCTCCGGTGTCTAGACTCTCAGCCCGGACCGTTGTATCAGTGGCTGATGGCACCTCTCTTAAGGATTCCACTGACCGCCAGGTTGACCTTCTGGCCAAATCTGTATATGAGGCGGCAGGGGCCTCGTTCTCCCCATCTTTTGCAGCAGTGTGGGCTCTCAAAGCCTTCTCTGCTTCTCTAGAGGAGATGCATTCCCTCACCAGGGAATCTATGCCCGAAATGGTTGCCTTAACTTCCCAAGCTTCAGCTTTTTCATCCTATGCCATGTCTGCCATGCTGGAGGCTTCTCACCGCACTGCGGTGGCTTCGGCTAATTCCCTCGCTATCCGCAGGATCTTGTGGCTTCGAGAGTGGAAGGCAGATGCTTCTTCAAAGAAGTACCTTGCTGGGCTCCCTTTTGCTGGATCCAGGCTATTCGGTGAACTGGATGAAATTATTAAGGAAGCTACTGGCGGGAAGAGTACTTCCATGCCACAAACTAAAACCAGGAAACCTGCCCAGGGTAGGAACCAGTCGAGGTTTCGTTCCTTTCGTTCCTCCAACTGGTCATCCTCTAAGCCCTCGGCCTCGTCCACTAACTCAGCCAAGGACCAAAAATCCAACTGGCGCACAAAGGCGCGTCCACAGAAGACCGCAGGAGCTGCTGCCACTAAGGCAGCCTCCTCGTGACTATCTGGCCGCGCCAGCAACGTCTCCGATCAGTGGGTGAGGGATATCATCTCCCACGGCTACAGGATAGAATTCTCTTCCAGCCCGCCAAACAGATTTTTTCTCTCAACGCCCCCCTGCTCCAAGGCCGCCGCCTTCTCTCAGGCCGTGGCATCCTTGCAGGCCAACGGAGTAATTGTACCGGTTCCCGCCCGGGAACGGTTCAGAGGTTTCTACTCAAATCTCTTCCTAGTCCCCAAAATGGACGGTTCCTTCCGGCCCATCCTGGATCTCAAGCTTCTCAACAAGCATGTTCAGGTGCGGCATTTTCGCATGGAGTCTCTGCGATCAGTCATTGCCTCAATGACCCAAGGAGATTTCCTGGCATCAATCGACATCAGAGATGCCTATCTGCATGTGCCAATTGCAGTTTCACACCAGCGTTGGCTACGTTTTGCAATCGGAGAGGAACGTTTCCAATTCGTGGCTCTCCCCTTCGGGTTAGCCACGGCCCCTCGAGTATTCACCAAGGTCATGGCAGCAGTTGTTGCGGTTCTGCACCTCCAGGGGTTGGCAGTGATTCCTTACCTGGACGACCTTCTAGTCAAGGCTTCATCCAGCGCAGACTGTCAGCGGAGTGTCTCGCTCACTCTCGCCACTCTAGTCCAATTCGGGTGGCTTGTCAATCTGCCCAAATCCACTCTGACTCCGACCCAGAGGCTCACGTACCTAGGGATGCAGTTCGAGACTCTGCCGGCACTTGTGAAGTTGCCCTTAGTCAAACAGCAGTCCCTCCATCTGGCGGTGCGCTCTCTGCTGAGGCCCCGCCGTCATTCCATCAGGCACCTAATGCAGGTGCTGGGTCAGATGGTGGCGTCAATGGAAGCGGTTCCCTTTGCCCAGTTCCATCTGCGTCCTCTGCAGCTGGACATTCTCCGCTGTTGGGACAAGCGGACTTCCTCCTTGCACAGGCTAGTGGCTCTGTCGCCACAGACCAGGGGCTCCCTTCAGTGGTGGCTTCGGCCCCTCTCTCTGTCTCAGGGGCGCTCTTTCCTGGCCCCGTCCTGGGTGATCCTCAACACAGATGCCAGGCTATCCGGCTGGGGAGCGGTATGTCTCTACCACCGAGCGCAGGGCACTTGGACTCCGTCCGAGTCAGCCCTCTCGATCAATGTGCTGGAAACCAGAGCTGTGCTTCTAACTCTCCTAGCTTTTCACCACCTGTTGGCGGGCAAGCACATCCGAGTCCAGTCAGACAACGCGACAGCGGTTGCCTACATCAATCACCAAGGCGGGACACGCAGCCGCCTGGCTATGTTGGAGGTTCAACGCATCCTTCAATGGACGGAGGACTCCAAGTCCACCATATCCGCAGTCCACATCCCAGGCGTGGAAAACTGGGAAGCAGATTATCTCAGCCGTCAAACCGTGGACAGTGGCGAGTGGTCCCTGCATCCGGCAGTGTTTCAGTCAATCTGCCGCAAGTGGGGCACTCCGGAAGTGGATCTAATGGCATCCCGGCACAACAACAAGGTTCCGGTTTAGGTGGCTCGCTCCCACGATCCTCAGGCCTTTGCAGCGGACGCTCTGCTTCAAGATTGGTCCCAGTTTCGTCTGTCCTACGTGTTTCCCCCTCTAGCTCTCTTGCCCAGAGTTCTGCGCAAGATCAGAATGGAGGGCCGTCGGGTCATCCTCATTACTCCGGACTGGCCCAGGCGAGCTTGGTACCCAAACCTTCTCCATCTGTCCGTAGAGGTGCCGTGGCATCTTCCGGACCGTCCAGACCTTCTCTCACAAGGTCCGTTTTTCCGCCAGAATTCTGCGGCTCTCAGATTGACGGCGTGGCTCTTGAGTCCTGGATCTTGACGGCTTCTGGTATTCCTCCTGAAGTCATCTCCACTATGACTCGGGCTCGGAAGTCTTCCTCGGCCAAAATCTATCACAGGACTTGGAGAATTTTCCTGTCCTGGGGTCGCTCTTCCGGCCATGCTCCTTGGCCTTTTTCCTTGTCGACCCTTCTGTCCTTTCTACAGTCCGGTCTGCAGCTAGGACTATCCCTCAATTCCCTCAAGGGACAAGTCTCGGCTCTGTCAGTGCTGTTCCAGCGGCGTATCGCCCGGCTGGCTCAGGTCCGCACCTTCATGCAGGGCGCGTCTCACATCATTCTGCCTTACCGGCGGCCCTTGGATCCCTGGGACCTCAATTTGGTCCTCACGGCCTTGCAGAAACCCCCCTTTGAGCCTCTTAGGGAGGTTTCTTTGTTTCGTCTTTCACAGAAAGTGGTCTTTCTAGTGGCCATAACGTCCCTCAGGAGAGTCTCTGATTTGGCTGCGCTCTCTTCGGAGTCATCTTTTTCGGTTTTTCATCAAGACAAGGTGGTTCTCCGTCCGACTCCGGACTTTCTCCCTAAGGTGGTTTCTCCTTTCCATCTTAACCAGGACATTTCCCTGCCTTCCTTTTGTCCAGCTCCTGTTCATCGCTTTGAAAAAGCGTTGCATACTCTGGATCTGGTGCGGGCGCTCCGGATCTATGTTTCTTGCACCGCTGTTCTTAGGCGGTGCACCTCTCTTTTTGTGCTAACCACAGGTCGACGTAAGGGCTTCTCGGCTTCTAAGCCGACCTTAGCTCGTTGGATTAGGTCGGCCATTTCCGATGCCTACCAGTGTACTCAGGTGCCTCCCCCGCCGGGGATCAAGGCACACTCGACCAGAGCTGTCGGTGCCTCTTGGGCTTTCAGGCACCAGGCTACGGCTCAGCAAGTCTGTCAGGCTGCCACTTGGACTAGCCTACATACCTTTTCAAAGCACTACCAAGTGCATGCTCATGCTTCGGCAGATGCGAGCTTGGGCAGACGCATCCTTCAGGCGGCTGTCGCCCATTTGTGAAGTTAGGCTCCGCCTACTTCTTAGTTTTTCTGTTTATTCCCACCCATGGACTGCTTTGAGACGTCCCAATGTCTGGGTCTCCCATAGGAATGATAAAGAAAAAGAGAATTTTGTTTACTTACCGTAAATTCTTTTTCTTATAGTTCCGTATTGGGAGACCCAGCTCCCTCCCTGTTGCCTGTTGGCAGTTTCTTGTTCCGCGTGTTATCACCGGCTGTTGTCGTGGACAGAGGCTCCGGTTGTTCCGGTTCTTGCTCTGTCTTTACTTGTGGGTGGCTATTCTCCTTCAGCTTTTGCACTAAATTTGCTAGATCTGGTTCTCCAGGGGGTGTATATGCTCAGAGGGAGGAGTTACACTTTTTAGTGTAGTACTTTGTGTGTCCTCCGGAGGCAGAAGCTATACACACAATGTCTGGCTCTCCCAATACGGAACTATAAGAAAAAGAATTTACGGTAAGTAACAAAATTCTCTTTTTTGTATGGTTTTAAGCAGATGGGAAAAAAAATGCAAATTGAATGTAATTCTTAACTTTTGAACTTTGTCTTTAGCAGGAGAAGTCAGAGTCCTATTAATTGTATACGTCCAAGTGCATTAGGTCCTATAAAGAGAAAAGGTACTTTAAAATCCCTAATTTTTCCTTTTTAAATGTTTGAGAAACGGTTAATCTACCATATAGACACATGTGCATGACGGACGTTGCTCTTGTGCTCCATAGTACATCGGTGTATCCAAGTCATGCTAGAGAAAGTTGATCAGGAGTTATCAGGGCTGCCGGTCGTGAAGTGCAGACTGCGTGGTAGTATATAACTCCTACACCTCAATGTATAGATAATGTGGATACTGACTGTTGCCAATGATGAATAAAAAGGTAACCGCAGCAGTGAGAGCATTTTATGCATTGCCTTTATAAACAATATAAATTCTATATATTTTATGGTTTTTTTTTGTTTGTTTTTTAAGTTGAAATGGACATGGAGACCCAACCAAAGAGACTGTTTCAAGGAACTACAAATATGCTATCTCCAGACATGACGCACCTGTCAGATTTTAGTTGGTGAGTGCAAATCTGGAGCAGGACAGATTGTATTGTTGTTTTTAGATAAGGATAGATTGTCTTCCCTCTATCTTAGGGTACCTTCACACTTTAGCGATGCAGCAGCGATCCGACCAGCGATCTGACCTGGTCAGGATTGCTGCTGCATCGCTACATGGTCGCTGGTGAGCTGTCAAACAGGCAGATCTCACCAGTGACCAGCCCCCAGCCAGCAGCGACGTGCAAGCGATGCTGCGCTTGCACGGAGCCGGCGTCTGGAAGCTGCGGACACTGGTAACTAAGGTATGATTTTTGCTGCCTACGGTTTGGGCAGCTCTAATAGCCTGACAGTGTAAAGTTAGGCTAGTTTCACACTTGCGTTGAACGGCATCCATTGCGTTGTGTAACGGATGCAATGGCGCAACGGATCAAAGAAAACAACGGAAAGCTTTTTTTTCTTTTTTTTTCCCTTCCTTTTCTTAGTTTTACCGGCAGCAGACTATTGTGAATGATCAGCTGATCACCCAGTGGCCGGGCACTCAGCTGATCGCTCGCACATGCCAGCGGCCGGGCGCTCAGCTGATCGCTCTCACACGTCGGCGGCCGGGCGCTCAGCTGAACGTTCGGCAACTGAGAGACAAAATAAAGTTTTTTTGTTTTTTTTTTTTAAAGAAAAAAAGAGCATGCGCAGTGAAATCCTACAGATTGCGCTGCTCAAAAAAAGTTACATGCTGCGTTCCTTCCGCCCGACGCTGCGTCGTCTAGCGGATTCAACGCTGACACTTGCGTTACAGTGCGTCGTCCATACAAGTCTATGGAGAATAGCGCAGTTCGTTAACGGACTGGGCTATTCTCCATAGTGACGGACTGCGCTGAACGCAAGTGTGAAAGTACCGTTAAAGGCAACCTATATGTGATTAAATCTGCCTCTATATTAAGAATTAGCTTTTATTTTTATCCCTAATGTTGCTTTTCTTTTGCAGCCTTTCCTCGGACCTTGACAGCAGCAGCAGTATCGGTTCGTCATCTGACTCTGCCGCTAAGGAAGGCTGCGTGACCGACTCTCCCGCCACCTGCTCCAACTCCTGCTCTTCCTTCATATCACTGGATGACATGTCTCCCAAGTGAGCGGCACAAGACCGGACCACCCTGTCCACAACCACCAATATTGAAAGACTGTAACAACCAGCAAGAGCCCTGGTCTTCTCCACTTTCTATTACATTTTTATTATGTATATAATTCTCCTCCTGCCTGATGGACTGTTACAGGACTGGAAAAAAAAGTGGGAGAATGTGTATTTTGTGTACAGAATAGTATGTACAGTATCTGTGTACATATTGCCTGCGAGTCCCAGGTATTGATGATGTGTAGTTTTGGTTTTTATTTATTCTTTTAAACTCTCTATTGTTTGCAATTATTATAGATTGAGACTGTATTGTCATTATTCTGGCTGGTAACATAAATTCTCCATATTCCAGAAAGGGAATGGGTGTAATGCGACAGTGTTTTATGTACCGGTGGGCTCACAGTCCAGCATGATTCAGCTCAGTGAATCAAATACTTTTTCTCGGTCACTGCACTTTCAGAAAATTTTTGACCTGTCATAGACATGTGTAAAGTTTTCATTAGTGAGGTCCATGTGCTGCTTCTCCTTTCTTTTAGCAATTGGTAATAGTAAGGCTATGTGCGCACAGTGCGTTTTTTGGCTTAAAACTACATGACTACTACATGACTTTGTTTCCCCAGCAAAGTCTGAGTGTTCATTTTTGCTGTCCGCACGCAACTTTTTTTTTTTTTTAACTTGTGTTTTTGAGCGTAAAAAAAAAATGGACATTTCAATTCTTTCCTGCGTTTTTCTGCGTTCCCCCCCCCCCCACTCCCCCCTCCCATGCAATGCATTGGAAAAACACAGATCAATAACGCAGCCAAAAACACACCACAACGCGATAAAAATGCAAGTGTTTTAACAGGTGCGGTTTTTGCGCTTTTTTGCCGCGGCTGCGTTTTTAGCAGCCAAAAACGCAGCGTAAAAAAAAACTGCTGTGTGCGCACATGGCCTTAGAGTCCCTGAACCACAATAATCAGAATTCTGACATGTCTCAAACACCTAAGCCTATGTTACCATGTTTTGTTTTTTTTTTTTAATTTTTGTGGGTTTAAAAAAAAATAAAAAAAATTGCTTATTGTTTAATTAGTATCCAATTAAAAAAGTCAACTGCACTTTAAAAACAAAAAAATGCTTAAAAAAACACCTTTATATGAATGGCAAAGTGGACTTCTAAAAATCAATAGGAAAAGTTTTTACAAGCTGTTTTTGAGGAGGATCCACTAAAAAAAAACAAACCTTTGTGAACATAGCATCAATGTACAGTCAACCTTAAAGGGAACCGGTCAGGTCCAATATGCACCCAGAGCCACGAGCAGTTCTGGGTGCATATTGCTAATCCCTGCCTAACTGTGCCTGTATATAGTAGCTTAGATAAAGGGATCTTTAGAAAAAGTATTTCTAAAGATCTTTTATTGTATGCAAATGAGCTCAGGGACTAGTCCAGTCCCTGGGTGCATATTAGACCTGACAGGTTCCCTTTTAAAGGGGTTTGGCACCAAAGTCTGACTGCAGACTTATGAATCTGCACAATGCGCTTTTTCAGAATTCTCTGGTAATGGCGGTGATATGACTACTAGTGATGAGCGAACGCTACTGTGCTCTATACTTATAACGAGCAGTTGAATGCTCAGATGGGCATGACTCGAGTACCCGAGTATAATGGAATTCAATAGGGGACTTTAGCTTCAGGATTTCCTGGAAAATGCTCAAGTTCCCCAGTGACTTTCCTTGTACTTGAGTTGCTCCCATCCGAGCATCCAACTGAGAATGGTAGTTCTCGCGCATCACTGGTGATTACAAGTATGTTATGTGCATTTTGGTTACATGTGCTCGGCTTTAAGCTGAGCGAGGATGTGCATGTCTCGTCAGAATGTGACCTGCCGGCCTTATTGCTGCCACTGGAGAGTCCTGACAGGCATGTCCTGCAAATGACTTCAGTATTCTGTGACACAACCCCTTTTAAAGGAATCTGTCAGGTGATTTTTTTTGTACAATACTAATGTTCTCTTTAAATAGGGCTTACAGAGACTTTTAAGAAGCAGTAAGTTTTATTGGTCTACCTTATCTTTTTAACTTGTTGTAAGCTCTGTAGAATTCAGTGTGATGTAGAAACTAGTCAAGCATATGTAAATGCAAACTGCACATGTCCTGCTCAGTGCTGACATCAGTGATATTAAATCTGAACTGAATTTGCACCCATATTACCTCCCACCTCTCAGCAGGGGTAGTGAATTCCCTGGGAGGGGGGAGCAGGGCATATAAAAATTGTATTCACAAACACTGGACTAGGGTGCAGGAGACACTGAATTCTTTGGAGCTTACAGCAGGATAACCATATTAGGTAGAACAATAAAACTTAAGGAGACCTTTCAGGATCAGTAAGCCCTATTTAAAGATAATAATATTAGTATTGTACAACAAAATCACTTGACAGATTCTCTTTAAGTAATGGTCACAAGTCAATACTGAGCTTTTAAGGCGACGTCACACTAAGCAACATCGCTAGCAACATCGCTGCTAAGGAACAACTTTTGTGACGTAGCAGCGATGTTGCTGTTTGCGACATCCAGCAACAACCTGGCCCCTGCTGTGAGGTTGCTGGTTGTTGCTGAATGTCCTGGGCTATTTTTTAGTTGTTGCTGTCCTGCTGTGAAGCGCACATCGCTGTGTGTGACAGCGACAGAGCAACAACTGAATGTGCAGGCAGCAGGAGCCGGCTTCTGCGGACGCTGGTAACAACAGTAAACATCGGGTAACCAAGAAGCCCTTACCTTGGTTACTCGATATTTACCTTCATTACCAGCGTCCGCCGCTCTCAGCTGTCAGTGCCGGCTCCTGCTCTCTGCACACGTAGCCACAGTACACATCGGGTAATTAACCCGATGTGTACTGTGGCTAGGAGTGCAGGGAACAGGGAGCCGGCACTGGCAGTGTGAGCGGCGGACGCTTGTAACTAAGGTAAATATCGGGTAACCAAGGGAAGGGCTTCTTGGTTACCCGATGTTTACCTTGGTTACCAGCGTCTGCAGAAGCTGGCTCCTGCTGCCTGCACACGTAGCAGAGTACACATCGGGTAATTAACCCGATGTGTACTGTGTGCAGGGAGCCAGCGCTAAGCGGTGTGCGCTGGTAACCAAGGTAAATATCGGGTTGGTTACCCGATATTTACCTTAGTTACCAAGCGCAGCATCGCTTCCACGCGTCGCTGGGGGCTGGTCACTGGTTGCTGGTGAGATCTGCCTGTGTGACAGCTCACCAGCAACCCGTGTAGCGACGCTCCAGCGATCCCTGCCAGGTCAGGTTGCTGGTGGGATCGCTGGAGCGTCGCTTAGTGTGACATCTCACCAGCAACCTCCTAGCAACTTACCAGCGATCCCTATCAGGTTGTATCGTTGTTGGGATCGCTGGCAAGTTGTTTAGTGTGACTGGGCCTTTACAGCCCTGACTTGTCCTCATGTTTAGCCTCACAGGCTTCTGTATATCCATTTCTGACTATTAACCCAGCATTTCTCATCAGGGTAAAGACCACTAGCTGTTAACATCAAAGGCAAACTTGAAGCCTATATGCCAAATTATATATCTTCTCATGTTCCTCTCCCCTAATATTTTTTTGGGGGGAGGTTTCTGTCACTTTTTTTTTACCAGTGCCAATTTATGATTCTTATCCTGAGCCACCTGGTTCATAATTCTTTTGACTTTGCAGAATATTCTTTTATTAAACTCCCTTTTTTTTTTTAATAAATTATTCACCATTTTACGGATCACAAACCAATGTGTTATATACTGTATGCTGTTGACTATCCAAATGGACTTCTCTTCTGGCTGGCGGTCTTCTGCCCTAATAATCCCACCTACTATATGTTGGAAGTCTGGCCACTTAATGTTATGGGTTCCTTATGGAAAATTCACAGTTGCCCCTCTTAATGGGCAGAGTGACACCAACTTTATAATTTTGCCTGTATTTTCTAATAATTCGGTAGAACCACCGCTCTGAGAAACAGGGGTCATAGGTGTATTATATGTATTTCGCACATGAACCCTGGACAGAGTGCTCAGACTGCATCAGGGCTGAGTGTAATGGATGGAGAATTGCTGCCATGATCCTGGTCTTTGAGTAAAGCTGATGTGTTGTTATCCCAGTGCAGTCCCTGACGGTACCGGCAATGACTCGGGGGCTTAGACATTGGGGATAACCTGTATGCTAAGCAAAATATCACTTTCACCACTTTCTGTACCTTGTAAGGCTATGTTCACACAGGGCTTTTTTTTTTTTTTTTTTTTTTTGCAACAAAATCTGATTTCTTTGTCGCTCCATTGGGAGACCCAGACACTTGGGTGTATAGCTTCTGCCTCCGGAGGCCACACAAAGTATTACACTAAAAGTGTGAAGCCCCTCCCCTTCTGCCTATACACCCCCCGTGCATCACGGGCTCCTCAGTTTTTATGCTTTGTGGGAAGGAGGCTGACATCCACGCATAGCTCCACATCTTAGTCAGCAGCAGCTGCTGACTTTATCGGATGGAAGAAAAGAGGGCCCATATAGGGCCCCCAGCATGCTCCCTTCTCACCCCACTCTGGTCGGCGGTGCTGTTAAGGTTGAGGTACTCATTGCGAGTACATAGGCAGGAGCCACATGCTGTTTTCCTTCCCCATCCCTTAATGGGCTCTGGGTGAAGTGGGATCCTAATCGGTCTCCAGGCACTGGGACCGTGCTCCCTCCGCAGCCCCTGGGGAATCTGCTGGACAGGAGCCGGGTATCATCAGGGACAAGGCCCTGCTACTGAGAGGTACTCTGTGTCCCCGCGGGGACCGCGCATGGAGCGCTTGTGCCATATACACTGCAGCTCTGCTGGGTGTGTTAGTGCGCCGGGGACTACCGCGCCGGCCGCGCTTATATGCCGGCCGCGCTTATAACTTTAGTCCCCGGCTTTTGCGGCCTAGTATCGCATATTCCCGCCCCCAGGCCTGCCAGTCAGGGGAAGGGCGGGACGCTGCACAGGACGTCAGCGCTGAGGGCTGGAGCATACTTTGTATCCTCCTCCCCCCTCATTCAACACAGTGGGGCTCCAGATTCCCGCACTTTCTAGGGCACGCCCACGGCCCCCTCCTCCCCACAGAACGCCGGCAGCCATTCCTGTCAGCACTTCTGACGCTGGAGAGGAGAGACAACAGGCTCTGGGAGGCCCAGGCAGGGAATCTGGTGATCACACAACCGCTTTGAGCGGTCGGTAAGCAGCACCTGAGGTGCTGGCCCCACTGAGTGCCGAAGTGTACATATATATATATGCTTATATGCTATACATTTACACTGTACGATCGCACTGTTGATTTTTGGCTATATACCCTCCTGAATTGTACTCAGAGGAGACAACAGCATGTCGGCCGCAAAAAGCAAGGGTGCCAAAGCACAGGCTTACTTTGCAACCTGTACCTCATGTGCGGCTATACTACCGGCAGGTTCCACTGACCCTCATTGTGTGCAATGCTCGGCCCCTGTGGCACTTACTCAGCCGGAGCCTCTGCTACTGGTGGCCCAGGTGGAACCACCTGCTACCACTGTCCAGGTGACAGGAACGGAGTTTGCAGTATTTGCTGACAAACTGTCTGAGAGTATGGATAAATGGTCTGCTAGGATACTAGAAGCCTTACAGTCCAGACCGGTGACTCAGGCCCCGGGCACTGTTCAATCATGGACCCCAGGCCCCCCTCAATTGGAGCAGCAAAGTGCTCCTGGAGTGACCCATAGGTCCCAGAGTGAGGTCTCTGACATAGACCGCAGTCCCAGGCCGCCTAAGCGGGCTCGCTGGGAAATTCACTCGACTTCTTCACACTGTTCGGGGTCTCAGCAGGATGACTCTCTGGAAGATGAAGCGGAGGTAGCAGATCAGGATTCTGATCCTGAGGCCGCTCTCAACCTAGATACACCTGATGGTGATGCCATAGTGAATGACCTTATAGCGACCATCAATCAGGTGTTGGATATTTCTCCACCAGCTCCTACAATTGAGGAGTCAGCTTCTCAGCAGGAGAAATTCCGTTTCAGGTCTCCCAAGCGTACATTGAGTTTGTTTCTAGATCACTCTGACTTCAGAGAGGCAGTCCAGAAACACCGAGCTTGTCCAGATAAGCGTTTTTCCAAGCGCCTTAAGGATACACGTAATCCATTCCCCCCTGACGTTGTCAAGGGCTGGGCTCAGTGTCCTAAGGTGGATCCTCCTGTCTCCAGACTGGCGGCTAGATCCATAGTTGCAGTGGAAGATGGGGCTTCACTCAAAGATGCCACTGACAGACAGATGGAGCTCTGGTTGAAATCCATCTATGAGGCTATCGGCGCGTCTTTTGCTCCAGCATTTGCAGCCGTATGGGCACTCCAAGCGATCTCAGCTTGTCATGCGCAGATTAATGCAGTCACATGTACGTCTGCTCCACAAGTGGTGTCCTTAACCTCTCAAGCGTCGGCGTTTGCGTCCTACGCCATTAATGCTGTCCTGGACTCTGCGAGCCGTACGGCAGTAGCATCCGCCAATTCGGTGGTAGTCCGCAGGGCCATGTGGCTACGTGAATGGAAGGCAGACTCTGCTTCCAAAAAGTTCTTAACCGGTTTGCCATTTTCTGGCGATCGCCTGTTTGGTGAGCGATTGGATGAAATCATTAAACAATCCAAGGGAAAGGACTCATCCTTACCCCAGTCCAAACCTAACAGACCTCAACCACGGAAGGTACAATCGAGGTTTCGGTCCTTTCGGCCCGCGGGCAGGTCTCAATTCTCCTCGTCCAAAAGGCCTCAGAAGGATCAGAGGAACTCCGATTCATGGCGGTCTAAGTCACGTCCTAAAAAGACCACCGGAGGAACCGCTCCCAAAGCGGCCTCCTCATGACTTTCGGCCTCCTCACTCCGCATCCTCGGTCGGTGGCAGGCTTTCCCGCTTTTGCGACACCTGGCTGCCACAGGTAAAAGACCGTTGGGTGAGAGACATTCTGTCTCACGGTTACAGGATAGAGTTCAGCTCTCGTCCTCCGACTCGATTTTTCAGAACATCTTCGCACCCCGAGAGAGCCGATGCTCTTCTTCAGGCGGTGTGCACTCTGAAGGCGGAAGGAGTGGTGATCCCTGTTCCTCTTCAGCAACAGGGTCACGGTTTTTACTCCAACCTGTTTGTGGTGCCAAAAAAGGACGGATCCTTCCGTCCTGTTCTGGACCTAAAACTGCTCAACAAACACGTAAAAACCAGGCGGTTCCGGATGGAATCGCTCCGCTCCGTCATCGCCTCAATGTCCCAAGGAGACTTCCTGGCATCAATCGACATCAAAGATGCTTATCTCCACGTACCGATTGCACCAGAGCATCAGCGCTTCCTGCGCTTCGCCATAGGGGACGAACACCTTCAGTTTGTGGCACTGCCTTTCGGCCTGGCGACAGCCCCACGGGTCTTCACCAAGGTCATGGCAGCAGTGGTAGCAGTCCTACACTCTCAGGGACACTCGGTGATCCCTTACTTAGACGATCTGCTTGTCAAGGCACCCTCTCAAGTGGCATGCCAACACAGCCTGAACATTGCTCTGGAGACTCTCCAGAGTTTCGGGTGGATCATCAATTTTCCAAAGTCAAATCTGACACCGGCCCAATCACTGACATATCTTGGCATGGAGTTTCATACTCTCTCAGCGATAGTGAAGCTTCCGCTGGACAAACAGCGTTCACTACAGACAGGGGTGCAATCTCTCCTTCAAGGCCAGTCACACCCCCTGAGGCGCCTCATGCACTTCCTAGGGAAGATGGTAGCAGCAATGGAGGCAGTTCCTTTTGCGCAGTTTCATCTGCGTCCACTTCAATGGGACATTTTGAAGAAAGGCAAATATCCAGCATCAAGGAGGGTAGTAAATTAAAACTTGCTTTTATTAGACGAGTAAAAACAAAATGTAGTCCAGTAAGCACAGAGGCACAAGTTTTAAGCGTGTAAACCAACGCGTTTCGACCAGAGCGTCTTATTCATGGCATGTATTCACACATGCCATGAATAAGACGCTCTGGTCGAAACGCGTTGGTTTACACGCTTAAAACTTGTGCCTCTGTGCTTACTGGACTACATTTTGTTTTTACTCGTCTAATAAAAGCAAGTTTTAATTTACTACCCTCCTTGATGCTGGATATTTGCCTTTCTTCAAGTTGTCTTTCCGCCCGGGCCTGGGCGTTCCCTGCATCGGTTGGAGTCTGAGAGTGAAGAGGGGTGAGCTGACTATGGTTTTTTGTTCCTTCAATGGGACATTCTCCGCAAATGGGACAGGAAGTCGACGTCCCTCGACAGGAACGTCTCCCTTTCACGGGCAGCCAAGGCCTCCCTTCAGTGGTGGCTTCTCCCCACTTCTCTGTCGAAGGGGAAATCCTTCCTTCCCCCGTCATGGGCTGTGGTCACGACGGACGCGAGCCTGTCAGGGTGGGGAGCGGTCTTTCTCCACCACAGGGCTCAGGGAACCTGGACTCCGACAGAGTCCTCCCTTCAGATCAATGTTCTGGAGATAAGGGCAGTGTATCTTGCCCTAAAGGCGTTCCAGCCGTGGCTGGAAGGCAAGCAGATCCGAATTCAGTCGGACAACTCCACAGCGGTTGCATACATCAACCACCAAGGAGGAACACGCAGTCGGCAAGCCTTCCAGGAAGTCCGGCGGATTCTGATGTGGGTGGAAGCCACGGCCTCCACCATATCCGCAGTTCACATCCCGGGCGTAGAAAACTGGGAAGCAGACTTTCTCAGTCGCCAGGGCATGGATGCAGGGGAATGGTCCCTTCACCCGGACGTGTTTCAGGAGATCTGTTGCCGCTGGGGGATGCCGGACGTCGACCTAATGGCGTCACGGCACAACAACAAGGTCCCGACATTCATGGCACGGTCTCAAGATCACAGAGCTCTGGCGGCAGACGCCTTAGTTCAGGATTGGTCGCAGTTTCAACTCCCTTATGTGTTTCCCCCTCTGGCACTGTTGCCCAGAGTGTTACGCAAGATCAGGTCCGACTGCCGCCGCGCCATCCTCGTCGCTCCAGACTGGCCGAGGAGGTCGTGGTACCCAGATCTGTGGCATCTCACGGTGGGTCAACCGTGGGCACTACCAGACCGACCAGACTTGCTGTCTCAAGGGCCGTTTTTCCATCTGAATTCTGCGGCCCTCAACCTGACTGTGTGGCCATTGAGTCCTGGATCCTAGCGTCTTCAGGGTTATCTCAAGAGGTCATTGCCACTATGAGACAGGCTAGGAAACCAACGTCCGCCAAGATCTACCACAGGACGTGGAGGATATTCCTATCTTGGTGCTCTGATCAGGGGTTTTCTCCCTGGCCATTTGCCTTGCCCACTTTTCTTTCCTTCCTTCAATCCGGATTGGAAAAAGGGTTGTCGCTCGGCTCTCTTAAGGGACAAGTCTCAGCGCTCTCTGTGTTCTTTCAGAAGCGCCTAGCCAGACTTCCACAGGTACGCACGTTCCTGCAGGGGGTTTGTCACATAGTCCCTCCTTACAAGCGGCCGTTAGAACCCTGGGATCTGAACAGGGTGCTGATGGTTCTTCAGAAACCACCTTTCGAGCCAATGAAGGATATTTCTCTCTCACGCCTTTCACAGAAAGTGGTCTTCCTAGTAGCAGTCACATCACTTCGGAGAGTGTCTGAGCTAGCAGCGCTGTCATGCAAAGCCCCTTTCCTGGTGTTTCACCAGGACAAGGTGGTTCTGCGTCCGGTTCCGGAATTTCTCCCTAAGGTGGTATCCCCCTTTCATCTCAATCAGGATATCTCCTTACCCTCTTTTTGTCCTCATCCTGTTCACCAGTGTGAAAAGGATTTGCACTTGTTAGATCTGGTGAGAGCACTCAGACTCTACATTTCCCGTACGGCGCCCCTGCGCCGCTCGGATGCACTCTTTGTCCTTGTCGCTGGCCAGCGTAAAGGGTCACAAGCTTCCAAATCAACCCTGGCTCGGTGGATCAAGGAACCAATTCTCGAAGCTTACCGATCTTCTGGGCTTCCGGTTCCCTCAGGGCTGAAAGCCCATTCTACCAGAGCCGTGGGTGCGTCCTGGGCTTTGAGGCACCAGGCTACGGCTCAGCAGGTGTGTCAGGCGGCTACCCGGTCGAGCCTGCACACTTTCACGAAACACTATCAGGTGCATACCTATGCTTCGGCAGATGCCGGCCTAGGTAGGCGAGTCCTTCAGGCGGCGGTTTCCCACCTGTAGGAAAGGGCCGTTTTACGGCTCTATTACGAGGTATTATTTTACCCACCCAGGGACTGCTTTTGGACGTCCCAAGTGTCTGGGTCTCCCAATGGAGCGACAAAGAAGAAGGGAATTTTGTTTACTTACCGTAAATTCCTTTTCTTCTAGCTCCAATTGGGAGACCCAGCACCCGCCCCTGTTCCCTTCGGGCTGTTGTTCTTTGTGTACACATGTTGTTCATGTTGAATGGTTTCAGTTCTCCGAAATTCCTTCGGATTGAATTTACTTTAAACCAATTATAACTTTTCCTCCTTCTTGCTTTTGCACCAAAACTGAGGAGCCCGTGATGCACGGGGGGTGTATAGGCAGAAGGGGAGGGGCTTTACACTTTTAGTGTAATACTTTGTGTGGCCTCCGGAGGCATAGCTATACACCCAAGTGTCTGGGTCTCCCAATTGGAGCTAGAAGAAAAGGAATTTACGGTAAGTAAACAAAATTCCCTTCTTCTTGGCAGTAAAGAGACAGCATTTTTGGTGTCATTTTTGTCTACAGTACATGTTTAAATAAAGTTAGTTTCATTGACCAAATTGCACCTATGTTTTTGTTTGTTTGTTTTTTTTTTCTCAGTCTGTATTGCTTTAAATGGCGGGGAAAAAAAAAGCTGCAAAAAAACGCTGAAAGAATTGACATGCTGCTTTTTTCAAAAATAATAAATAGCAATAAAAAGCAAGTGTGTGCATATGAGTTTTCTGGAATATTAGATTTTGCTGGTACTGTAAAAAGTAGCTTTATTAGCATGTATTTGCATAAAACCAATGGAAAAAACATGCAAAAAGAATTCCCTGTGTGAACATGGCCTCCTTCTTCGTTTGTAGGTTGGAATAGTGTTCAGCAGCAGCAGGGGCACAACGCACTTTGTAATTTTGGTGTAATCACTAGCAGACAGATGGGAAAGGCCCCTGTGCACGAACAATACACAAGTACAGTCATTCCAATGAGCATATTAACATTTCACATGATGTTATACATAATAGGAACAAAGTCACAAAGACCATCCTTTGTGAACATCACACTTGGTGAAATGTGGACTGAGATGTGCGTGTGTCGTGGACGTCAGCACAATAATTTACCTGATTTTGTGGCAAAGTGGCCACACTCTTTCTTCCGCTAAGACTTGACCACTTTTCAAAAAGTTGGAGCTGATGATTCAGGCTGCTTTCACACATCCGGTTTTTGCAGTGCGGCACAATCCAGCTCTTTGCAGAAAACACGCAACCGTTTTTTTTTTTTGCCGCCGGTTGCGTTTTTTCTGCATAGACTTTCATTAGTGCCGGATTGTGCCGCATGGCCTTGCGTTCGGTCCGGTTTTTGCCGGATGCGGCATATTGAGCCCATGCGGCGGCCGGATGGAACGTTGCCTGGCACGTTTTTTTTGTCCGGCAAAAAAAAAAAAACGCATCCGGTCGATGCGGCGCTTTTTCCAATACATGCCGGATGCGGCGCGATGTGGCAAAAACCGCATCCGGCCACCGCATGCGTTTTTTTGCACTGCGCATGCTCAGCATGCCGCAAGACGGGCCACATGTAAAAACTTATGCAAAGGATGCGGTTTTTTCGCTGCATCCGTTGCATAGGTTTTAGAGCCGGATTTAGCGCGCACTGCTAAAACCGGATGTGTGAAAGCAGCCTAAACAACAAAATTTTACACTCAGAGCTATATGTTTTGCAAAAAAAAAAATTGCAACCCCCCCCTTGAACACTTCTATAACAGATTTCTAATGCAAGCTAATGAATCGGGGGGGGGGGGGTGAGGGTTGGCGGGGGAAGGGGTGGACGGACACATTGCGGGTTATTTTTAAAGTATTGTTTAAAAAAAAAAATATATATATTAACGTTCATGGTGTTCTATAATGAATATGAAAGAAAAGGGGTCTGTGAACTGAATAGGGATGGGGGGGAATCCACATTAAAATCATATACTGTAAAAGGATACGGCCACTATAGAGTGGATTGTGTTTGATTTTTGGATCAACCAGTTCTATATTATTTTTTTTAACTGTATAAGCTTGCAGAGTTGTTTATTTTGTTTATTTTTTTTTCCCGTGATATTCTTTTTTTGTATAGGTTAGGTTATTAAACTATTTTGTATAGCAAAGATTGACACAAATTCCTATATTTGTCTTCGGAATAAATGTCCGTATGGTGTGCAAGCTGTTATTTTCTTCTCCTTGGTGTCTCTTCTATACTTAGCTGTGCAGTCGTTCTTAAAATTATTTAACTCCTTATAGCCCTACTAGTGCCAAGTACCTCCATCTGTATCCCTAGTAGCCTAAAGTCCGCTTTACACGCTGTGATATCGTGACCGATATCGCTAGCGTGCGTATCCGCCCCCATCGGTTGGGCGACACGGGCAAATTGCTGCCTGTGGCGCACAACATCGCGAAGACCCGTCACACTACTTACCTGCCTAGTGACATCGCGGTGACCGGCGGACCGCCTCCTTTCTAAGGGGGCGGTTTGTTCAGCGTCACAGCAGCGTCACTGAACCGCCGCCCAATAGAAGCGGAGGGGCGGAGATGAGCGGGACGTAACATCCCGCCCACCTCCTTCCTTCCTCATTGCGGGCGGGCACAGGTAAGGAGCGGTTCCTCGTTCCTGCGGTGTCACACATAGCGGTGAGTGCTGCTGCAGCAACAAGGAACTACATCGCTAGCTGCAGCAGTGGCGATAATCAAGAATAGGGGGGGATGTCACCGATGAGCGATTTTGAACGTTTTTGCGACGATTCAAAATCGCTCATAGGTGTCACACGCAACGACATTGCTAACGCGGCCAGATGTGCGTCACAAATTCCGTGACCCCAACGAGATCGCTTAAGCGATGTCGCAGCGTGTAAAGCGGCCTTTACGCCGGCTTCTTGCCCTGTAAGCGTACGTTCCCACGATGAGCTTTTGATGTTGCAGAATTTCTGCACCTAATTATGTAAATTAGGTTACATGCAATTTTTTACATGTGTTTTTGACTCTGCATTTTTTTTTTTGCCTTTTTCTTTATCGTTCCTTTGGGAGACCCAGACCATGGGTGTTTAGCTTCTGCCTCCGGAGGACACACAAAGTACTACATTTAAAAGTGTAGCTCCTCCCTCTGAGCTTATACACCCCCTGGTAGCCAGTCCTAGCCAGTTTATCGCTTTGTGTTCAGGAGGTCATGCATCCACACATGCAATTCTCATCTGATTGTTTGACTTTTGGAAAGAGTTTGAGAAAAGCGGGTCCATGTCTGACTCCCGCCATGTCCCTTCTCACACCACTGTGTCGGCGGTGTTGTTAAGGTTGATTTACAAGGCTGAAGCCTTACATGCCGTGCTCCTTCACCATCCCTTCTGGGCTCTGGCTTGAAGTGGGAGCCAGCACGGTCTCCATGCCTGGCAGGAGTCCGGTCTCCATCCACAGCCCCTTGAGGATTCTGTTGGACCGGAGCACTCATCCCCAGGGACATGTCCCTGCGTCTCAGCAGCTAAGTACCTGAGACGTTTATGTTGGGGGTCCCGGTTCTTTATTGTAAGGGGAGAGTATGCTATATGTGATTGTTTTAACTTTTCCGGCGGGTTCTCTAGCTTTTGCCTGAGAAACGCGCCGATGGTGCCTGCTTGTCGGCCTCGCCGCTTAAATTTAGGCCCGGCTTCGCCGGAGCCTAGTTTCATTTTCTGCCCTCGCATGTCACTCATGCAGAGGGACAGGTTCGGCTCCTCCCGGCGGCCGTTCTACACAGGGGAGGGACACTCCCCACTGCTGGGGCGGCCCTCCTTCCTGGCAGGTCTCTATAGCCCTCCAGTTCCCGCTCTTTTATAGGAACGCCCCTAGTCCCGCCCCCTCCATTTCTCAGGCAGAGTTCACTCTGCTCTGGGACATCCTGCATTCTGCATCTCTGCTGAGGTGCTGTGCTCTGGGGGACCGGGCTTCGGGATCTGGAGGGCACACAACACCGCGCTCAGCGGTCTGGTAAGCCACAGCCGGTCTCTGGTTGTGGACCTCTGTATATTCTCCCTGGGGTTCATTCTCTGCAAAGCCCCCACTCCAGCAGCATGTCTCACACAGGGAGCAAGGCTCCAAAGCTTTATTCTGCATGCACTGCATGTAAGCTCCTGCTGCCTGAGCCGAGCATTTATCCACACTGTGATGGTTGCTCTAACTTGGCGGTGCCACAGCCTGGAGTCTCACCCCCAGTGGTCTCTCAGGCTGCTGCTGCACCTGTGATTGAACTCCTGGCCTGGGTAGAGTCCTTTTCTAGGTCCATATCCCAGTCATTTGCTGAGTCCATGGGACTTTTTTCCAGGACGTTGATGAATATGCATCAGCCCCCCTCTCAGGGTGCCTCTAATACTCTTGACAGAGGACTCCTATCCTCTGACCTCCGTCCATCAGAGCTCACGGAGGATTCATCATCTGATCCCAGACCCCGTCCTTCTAAGAGAAGGCGCAAGGTTTCCTCCCCCTCCCCCTCCCCATCCCACGGCTCTGTCTCAAGAGCTGACTCTCAAGATGAGGATGCTCTCACTGGGGGCTCGGAGGCTATGTATCCCATCGATTTCTCTGAGGGTGACTCAGATCTTAGTGATTTGATTGCTTCTATTAATTCTGTGCTGGATCTCAATCCGCCAGTGTCAGAGGAGCAACTCTCTTTGGCAGAAAAACATCAGTTTACCTCGCCTAAGAGAGTGAAGAGTGTGTTCTGGTTCTGGTTACCTAACTGCTCAGGCTTCAGCCTTTTCATCTTATGCCATGTCTGCCATGCTAGAGGCTGCTCACCGCACTGCGGTGGCTTCAGCTAATTCTCTTGTTATCCGCAGGATTTTGTGGCTTCGAGAGTGGAAGGCAGATTCTTCTTCCAAGAAGTTTCTTGCTGGGCTCCCTTTTGCTGGTTCACGGCTGTTTGGTGAACAGCTGGATGAAATCATTAAAGAAGCTACTGGCGGGAAGAGTACTTACATGCCACAAACTAAGACCAGGAAACCTGCCCAGGGTAGGAATCAATCGAGGTTTCGTTCCTTTCGTTCCTCCAACTGGTCATCCTCTAAGCCTTCCGCCTCGTCCGCTAACTCAGCCAAGGATCAGAAATCCAACTGGCGCCCAAAAGCGCGTCCGCAGAAGACCGCAGGAGGTTTTGCCACTAAGGCAGCTTCCTCATGACTCTCGGCCCGCTCCAGCCACGTCCTTAGTCGGTGGCAGGCTCTCCCACTTTGGCGCCGCTTGGTTAAAGCAGGTCTCCGATCAGTGGGTGAAAGACATCATATCTCACGGCTACAGGATAGAATTCTCTTCCAGCCCTCCAAACAAATTTTTTCTCTCAACTCCCCCCTGCTCCAAGGCCGCCGCCTTCTCGCAGGCCGTGGCGTCCTTGCAGGCAAACGGAGTGATTGTCCCAGTTCCCGCTCAGGAACGGTTCACAGGTTTTTACTCAAATCTCTTCCTAGTTCCAAAAAAGGACGCTACCTTCCGGCCCATCCTGGATCTCAAGCTTCTCAACAAGCATGTCCGGGTGCGGCATTTTCGCATGGAGTCTCTGCGATCAGTCATTGCCTCTATGACCCAAGGGGAGTTCCTGGCGTCCATCGACATCAGAGATGCCTATCTACATGTGCCAATCGCAGTGTCACATCAGCGTTGGTTACGTTTTGCGATAGGAGAGGATCATTTCCAATTCATGGCTCTCCCCTTCGGGTTAGCCACGGCCCCTCGGGTATTCACCAAGGTCATGGCGGCAGTGATTGCGGTCCTGCACCTCCAGGGGTTAGCAGTGCTTCCTTATCTGGACGACCTTCTGGTCAAGGGTCCATCCAGCGCAGACTGTCAGCGGAGTGTTTCGCTCACTCTCGCCACCCTAGCCCAATTCGGGTGGATTGTCAATCTTCCCAAATCCACTCTGACTCCGACTCAGAGTCTCACGTACCTAGGGATGCAGTTCGAGACTTTGCCGGCACTTGTGAAGTTGCCCTTAATCAAACAGCAGTCTCTCCGGCTAGCGGTGCGATCTCTCCTGAGGCCCCGCCGTTATTCCCTCAGGCGCCTGATGCAGGTGCTGGGTCAAATGGTGGCTTCCATGGAGGCGGTTCCCTTTGCCCAGTTCCATCTGCGTCCTCTGCAGCTGGACATTCTCCGCTGTTGGGACAAGCGGCCTTCCTCCTTACAGAGGTTAGTGGCTCTGTCGCCACGGACCAGGACCTTTCTTCAGTGGTGGCTTCGACCCCTCTCCCTGTCCCAAGGGCGCTCCTTCCTGGCTCCGTCCTGGGTGATTCTCACCACGGATGCCAACCTATCCGGCTGGGGAGCGGTACATCTCCACCACAGAGCTCAGGGCACTTGGACTCTGTCCGAGTCAGCCCTTTCAATCAATGTGCTGGAAACCAGAGCTGTGCTTCTAGCTCTCCTAGCCTTTCACCACCTGTTGGCGGGCAGGCACATTCGAGTCCAGTCAGACAATGCGACAGCGGTTGCCTACATCAATCACCAAGGCGGGACACGCAGCCGCCTGGCAATGTTGGAGGTCCAACGCATTCTTCAATGGGCGGAGGACTCCAAGTCCACCATATCCGCAGTCCACATCCCTGGCGTAGAAAACTGGGAGGCAGATTATCTCAGCCGTCAATCCGTGGACAGTGGCGAGTGGTCTCTGCACCTGGCAGTGTTTCAGTCAATCTGCCGCAAGTGGGGCACTCCGGACGTGGACCTAATGGCATCCCGTCACAAGAACAAGGTTCCGGTTTACGTGGCTCGCTCCCACGATCCTCAGGCCTTCGCCGTGGACGCTCTGGTTTAAGACTGGTCCTAGTTTCGTCTGTCCTACGTGTTTCCCCCTCTAGCTCTCTTGCCCAGAGTCCTGCGCAAGATCAGAATGGAGGGCCGTCGAGTCATCCTCATTGCACCGGACTGGCCCAGGCGAGCTTGGTATCCGGACCTGCTCCAACTGTCCGTGGAGATGCCGTGGCATCTTCCGGACCGTCCAGACCTGCTCTCGCAAGGTCCGTTTTTCCGCCCGAATTCTGCGGCACTCAAATTGACGGCGTGGCTCTTGAGTCCTAGATTTTGACGGCTTCTGGTATTCCTCCTGAAGTCCTCTCCACTATTACTCGGGCCCGTAAGTCTTCCTCCGTCAAGATCTATCACAGGACTTGGAAAATTTTCCTGGCCTGGTGTCGTTCTTCTGGCCATTCTCCTTGGCCATTTTCGTTGCCGACCCTTCTGTCTTTTTTACAGTCCGGTCTGCAGCTAGGACTGTCCCTCAACTCTCTCAAGGGACAAGTCTCAGCTCTATCAGTGCTGTTCCAGCGGCGTCTCGCCCGGCTGGCTCAGATCCGCACCTTCATGCAAGGTGTGTCTCACATCATTCCGCCTTATCGGCGGCCCTTGGATCCCTGGGACCTTAACTTGGTCCTCACGGTATTGCAGAAACCCCCCTTTGAGCCTCTTAGGGAGGTTTCTTTGTATCGTCTTTCTCAAAAGGTGGCCTTTCTAGTTGCCGTAACTTCTCTCAGGAGAGTCTCTGATTTGGCTGCGCTCTCCTCGGAGTCACCTTTTTTGGTTTTTCACCAAGACAAGGTAGTTCTCCGTCCGACCCCGGACTTTCTTCCTAAGGTGGTCTCTCCCTTCCACCTTAACCAGGATATTTCCTTGCCTTCCTTCTGTTCTGCCCCTGTTCATCGCTTTGAGAAAGCGCTGCATACTCTAGATCTGGTGCGTGCTCTCCGGATTTATGTGGCTCGCACCGCTGCGCTTAGGCAGTGCACCTCTCTTTTTTTGTGCTAACCACAGGGCGGCGCAAGGGTCTCTCTGCTTCTAAGCCGACCTTGGCCCGTTGGATTAGATCGACCATTTCGGACGCCTACCAGAGTACTCAGGTGCCTCCCCCGCCGGGGATCAAAGCACACTCGACCAGAGCTGTCGGTGCCTCTTGGGCTTTTAGGCACCAGGCTACGGCTCAACAAGTCTGTCAGGCTGCCACTTGGACTAGCCTGCATACCTTTTCGAAGCACTACTAAGTGCATGCTCATGCTTCGGCAGATGCGAGCTTGGGCAGACGCATCCTTCAGGCGGCTGTCGCCCACTTGTGAAGTTAGGCTCCGCCTACTTCTTAGTTTTTTCTGTTTATTCCCACCCAGGGACAGCTTTGGAACGTCCCACGGTCTGGGTCTCCCAAAGGAACGATAAAGAAAAAGAGAATTTTGTTACCGTAAATTCTTTTTCTTATAGTTCCGTATTGGGAGACCCAGCTCCCTCCCTGTTGCCTGTTGGCAATTTTCTTGTTCCGTGTGTTATCACCGGCTGTTGTCGTGGACAGAGTCTCCGGTTGTTCCGGTTCTTACTCGGTTCTACTTGTGGGTGGCTATTCTCCTTCAGCTTTTGCACTAAACTGGCTAGGACTGGCTACCAGGGGGTGTATAAGCTCAGAGGGAGGAGCTACACTTTCAAGTGTAGTACTTTGTGTGTCCTCCGGAGGCAGAAGCTAAACACCCATGGTCTGGGTCTCCCAATACGGAACTATAAGAAAAAGAATTTACGGTAAGTAACAAAATTCTCTTTTTTTGTTAGGCCTTGTTATTTACTGTATATTTCTTGGCATTTGGCTTTTACAACTTTATTGATACAGACGTGTGTAGATCACATACACTTTTAATGTTATTCCAAAGCAGAAATGCACTAAGGTTGCATGTGCGGTTTTTCTGCATCTAATGCAAGTCTATCCGGAAAATCTGCACACAAAACTCAACATCCCCGCAAGAGAAATTACATGTTGCAGATGAGAAATACGCGACGCATGTCAGACTACACTGCGTAAAAAAAAGAACAGTGGGCAGGAGGTTCCTATGAATCCCATCCACTTTGCCGCAATGGCAAGCCAATGCGTTTTTGACCGAGAAAATACGTCGCGTGAAAATCTCATCATGGGCACACAGCCTAATTATGGTGTGTTCCCTTACAATAGAGAGACAGCAACATCTCCTGCCCAAACAACACCCTCATCCTCAGCACCATGACCATTTTGGAAACTGTACTCCGAATGCACATAGCGGGTCTCTGTGCGTTGTTGCTTGCTTTTTTTTTCTTTTTTTTTTTTTGTGGATCTGTTTATAAGAATAGATTAGTGTGATCTCTGACCCGGATGAAAAATAAACTTTTTTTTATTTGTTTATTTATTTTGAGATGCTGTCCAAAACCACCCCCTTTTGCAAAATACCATGGCACTCAGTTAAAGGGAACCTGTCACCACTTGTTTGGCGTAAAAGCTGCGGCCACCACCACCGGGCTCTTATATACAGCATGTTAGAATGCTGTATATAAGAGCCCAGGCCGCTGTGAGAACATAAAAAACACTTTATAATACCTAGCTAACAATCGCTCGGTTGGCCTTATGGGCATCTCCGTTGTCCGGTGCCGGCGCCTCCTCTTTCGTCCATCTTCGTCCTCCTTCTGACTCGTGTGCATGACGCGTCCTACGTCATACACACTCGCCGGTCCTGCGCAGGCGCACTACAATACTTTGATCTGCCCTGCTCAGGACCTGAATGCCGGCGAGTGTGGATGACGTCGGATGCGTCATGCACCGTGGCTAGAGAAGAAGGAGGACGAAGATGGCCGAAAGAGGCGGCGCTGGCACTGGAGAATGGAGATGTCCATCTGGCCAAGCAAGCGACCGTTAGGTAAGTATTATAAAGTGGTTTTTATGTTCTCACAGCGGCCTGGGCTCTTACATACAGCATGGTAGAAAACTGTATATAAGAGCCCGGTGGTGGTGGCCGCAGCTTATACGCCAAAAAAGTGGTGACAGGTTCTCTTTAAGCACTCCAGCAATTTTCTTTTTTCAGCGCCATAGTGGTGCATAGTGCTTTAAGGCCGGAGTCAAGCGTGAATCTCGCATCGGCATCACCCAGCACGGCCTGACGTTCTCCGGACAGGAGCGTCTCAACCGCATATAAATACATGCAGCCGACCCACTCATGTCAGGTGAGTGTGCGGCCGTGCCGGGTGATGCCGATGCAAGACTCGCTTGTTTGACTCCGGCCTAAATCTAAATCTCCAGCTTAACCTTATGGCGTTTTCATTCCAGTCTTGCGGCGCCATCTTGCGACTATAACTTCTGACTTGAAGATAGATGTTACATCACAAGTAGGGATGAGCGAACCCGAACTGTAAACTTCAGGGTCCGCTGCTGGAACTTGAACACGGAGTTCATGGAAGTCCGTGCTCGAGTTTGGATGCTGCTCGTTTGCTGAATAAAGTTTGTTGAAAGGCTGTAGCACAGCCAATCAAGCTTTTCTGAAGTGGACAATTCTTCAGCCTTCACGACCAGGCCGAGTACTGGCATGGCTGTGATTGGACCCAGTGACTCAATGCTCGGCCGACGCTGTCCCCTGGACGTAGCCTCGTTCCCCTATGCTACATATTGTACTTTTATACTTTTCAGTGCCTTCCCATGAGGCATTAAGAGGTGCTTTTAGCCTTGTTTAACAAATAAAAACAAAACACAGCTTGGGGTATCACCCATTTTTAACAACTAGTCAAGGTTAAGCAAACAGCTTGCGGCTGGTATCAGGTTAGGTGGGTTCATGGATATTTGGCCCTTCGCAGCCTAAAAATAGCAGATCGCAGCCGCCCAGAAGAGTCTTAGATGCTTCAATTCTTGCTTTTCTGGGGATTGATGTCAGCTGTGAATTGACAGCTGGCATCAAGCCCAGGTCCTCATAATGGAGAGGCATCTATCAGACACCCCTATTACTAACAGAGTAAGAGTAAAGTAAAAATAAACACAGGAAAAAATTGTTTATTTGAATAAAGACTCCCCCACACTCCTTCGTTCTCCAAAGTGTTAATTAAAAAAAAAAATCCTTGGAGTTCTGATGTAATCCAGTGGTGTACTGTCCCACGATGTCCATCATATCCTAGGTAGCCTCATTCTAAGAACCAGACTCTATAAGATTTGATGGATACCGTTAGACATTACATTATTGGATTACTTCAGAACTTCAATGTTGTTTTTCTAAATAAATTGATAAACGAGGGAGTGTGGGGGGACGTCTATACAAATACGTATAGACACCTCTCCATTACTGACCCCTGAGCTTGATGCCAGCTGTCAATTCACAGCTTACAGCCCCAAAAATATTATCTCAATTGCCACCAAACCAGGGTAATGGGGAAGAGCTGGGGCGAACCCCCAGAACTGCCATATCTAATGGATGCGCCACTTCTGGGGCTGTGGGTTGGTATTTTTAGGCTGTGAAAGGCCAAATAACCATAGCCCTTCCCACCCTCATAATACCAGCCCCTAGCTGTCTGCTTTATATTGGCTGGTTATCAAAAACAGAGGGACCACACATAGTGTTTTGGTTTTTTTTAATTATTCCCTAGCAGTAATTTTCCTGCTCTTACCTCCATTTTACTTCCTTTTACAGCCTCCTATCCCTCAAGATGACCATTTTACAGCACCAAAGTTCAAGTCGCTATTAATTTCCATGGTGTTTTGGGGTACAGAATAAAACTTAACTAAAGTTTGGCCAAACCCTGTGAACCCGAACATCCGCGGGTCTGCTCATCAATAGGCACAAGCTCTCATTGCATCTTTATGAGAGCCAGAAAGTATGATGCCAGAATGAGGCTCTGAGAGACTTGTACTGAGTTGTGACCTCTGGTGTGCTCCATGAAACACTGGAGACCGACCAGAGCAGCGGTGCTAGAAGGTGAAGACGCCGGAAGGTGAGTTTAAGGCCGGCTTCTCACTTGCGAGTTTCTCGCAGTAGTGCAATGCGAAAAAATCTCACATTGCACTCGGACACATGTTATTCAATGAATCAGCTCTCATCTGCGATTTTCTCACTCCAAATCGGACTGAGAAAAAAATCGCAGCAAGCTGCTTTTTGGCGAGTTTCACGCACGAGTCTCTCCAATGCAACTCTATGGGAGCGTGAAAAAAAAGCATGTCACACGGACCGGCACTCACACCATCCTAGTGACATTCGTTTTTCTAAATACATTAATCGCATGTTTCTCAAAATACTGGAAATGAGTGAGGTCTCACAATGTCGGTCAATTATAGAGATTGACCGACATTGTGAGACCTCACTCATTTCCAGTGTTTTGAGAAACATGTGATTGTCAGTCGGTCTCTCCCTCTCGGTCTCTATTCTCTCTCTGTCGGTCGGTCTGTCTCTCTCTCTGTCTGTCTTTCTCTCTCTGTGTCCATGTCAGTCTATCCCTCTCCCCCCCCTCTCTCATACTCACCGATCCCCGATCACCGGCGCGGCGCTGCACGGCGTTCACACTGCTCCAGCGGCTTCTCCTCTTTTGAAAAAGCCAGCCGCTCATTATTCAATCTCGTATTCCCTGCTTTCCTCGCCCACCGACGCCTATGATTGGTTGCAGTCAGACACGCCCCCACGATGAGTGACAGCTGTTTCACTGCAACCAATCACAGCTGCCGGTGGGCGGGTCTATATCATGCAGTTAAAAAAATAAATAAATAATTAAAAAAAAACGGCATGCGGTTCCCCCCATTTTCACTACCAGCCAGGGTAAAGCCACAAGGCTGCTGGCTGGTATTTCAGGATGGGGAGCCCCGCGTTATGGGGACCCCCCCACCCTAACAATATCAGCCAGCAGCCGCCCGGAATAGCCGCATCCATTAGATGCGACTGTCCCGGGACTGTACCCGGCCATCCCAAATTGCCCTGGTGCGGTGGCAATCGAGGTAATAAGGAGTTAATGGCAGCAGCCCATAGCTGCCACTAAGTCCTAGATTAATCATGGCAGGCGTCTCCCCGAGATACCCTCCATGATTAACCTGTAAGGTAAAGAAAATAAAGACATACACCAAAAAATCCTTTATTTGAAATAATTGACAAAAAAAAACCCTCTTTCACCACTTTATTAAACCCCCAAATACCCCTCCAGGTCCGACGTAATCCACAGAGATCCATCGACGCTGTCAGCTCTGCTACATCGGAAGCTGACAGAGAGCGGTCACAGACCACGACCGCTCTCTGTGAGCTCCCCGCAGCGACTGAAGTGAGTCACGCTATCAGCGATGACGTCACTCAGGTTACCTGCGGCCACAGATCTCAGCGGGAGGACTTCAGCTGTAGCCGCAGGTAACCTCAGTGACGGCACCGCTGATAGCGTGGCTCACTGCAGTCACTCAGGGGATTTCCGGTCACCGGTGAGACCTTCACCGGTGACCGAAAATCAGGCCATGGTACACAGACAGAGCCGCGGGATGACAATGAAGTCAGGTGACGTTCATCAGACTTCATTCTGATCGTGCGGCTCTGTCTGTGTCTGCTGTCAGTGGTCATTCAGCTCAGCTACATGGCTCTGTCTGTGGCTGCTGTCAGCGGCCATGTAGCAGAGCTGCATGGCAGATGACAGCTGCTGAGAAAAAAAAGGATCACACACGGGTCACACACGCATTGCAGACGCTCTGCTACCCTGGAAACAATTCAAAAAAAGCATTGCACTTGCATTGCACATTGACCTAACGTGAACTAAAATCGCCCGAGTTTTTTTCAGGCAACTCGGACCGATTTTACACGCATAGGTGTGTTTCCAGCCTAAGATGGGGCAGGTGACTTACGTTTAAAGCACCACTACAAGGGGTAAATAAAAAATGCTGGACTGGTTCTTTCAATATGCAATTAAAGTTTTTAATGATAAGGCAGCATGTGGCAATAGAAAAGATGACCACCCTCACAGCCTATGACTTATAGCTGACGGAAAGTCCGGAAGGACCAAATTGTTGAGTGCCCGCTCTCTTGCCACATGTTAACCTCAATAAACCTGTAAATGCATATTTGAGTGACTGTGGTGGTGTTTTGCACTATTGTTTGAAGGGGCGCCCCTCTGGATTCTAGATACACCCGCGACCAGACATTAGATCTAAAAAACCCTACAATGCTATTGGCATAGCCCCAAACAATATAATAGGAACATGTTCTATCCATGAAAAATCCTGTGTGACAAATGGATGTCTGAATGAGGCCTTAAAATTATTCTTGCTGGTTTATAAGGAAGAAAATATGCAATGAGCTAATGCAAATCAGCATTGTTCTTAGTGTTGTGACTTGTGATACCTGACTGTTTCCTTAGAACTTTACATTCTTGATGATGTTTTTTTTCGCATTCAATGTGTCATTTGCGCAATAATGCAATCAGCGCTTCTTCTCTGTGATGTTCATCAACTGTTTACTGTACACAAAGGCTTAGACAAATTATTCCTGAATGTACATGTTAATGAGATTAATTATGAGGGTCAACGACCTGGAAGAAAGTGGCTGAGAAATTGGGAGTTTTTCCTGCAACATCTAGAGACAAATCTACTCATGATTCCTATAGCTGAGGCTTTTCTTTTGTGCAGTTGAAAACTAAACATGATATTTTAAAGGTTCCTGTTGCTTTTAATTCTAAAATAGCGTAAAAGAGTAAAATAAACATCCTTGAATTTATACAGAATTCAATTATCTTACACCATTTTGATGACTGGGGCATAAAATCCACCAAATCAAAAAAATTTAAGACAGAAAAATGACTTCAAAGTGCAAGTGATCTTAAATTATGTGTTTATTGGGCAAAAGTGTATCAGATTTTTGGAAACATCTGTTGTTTTAAGCTGTGTGTGCACACGGCAGAACATGAGAATTCTCCTATTTTTTTTAAGTTTCTTACTTCCCATGTTCACAATATGGTCAAATTGACCTATCATTCCCCATGTCAGTACGAGTACACAGATACCAAACATGTATATTTGTTCCCGTGTAGCCAACAACAACAAACATTTTTTAAAAGGGAACCTGCCACCAGATTTTGGGCCTATAAACTGCGGCCACCACCAGTGGGCACTTATATACAGCATTCTAACATACTATATATAAGAGCCCAGGACGCTGTATAGAACATAAAAAACACTTTATAATACTCACCTAAACCGGTCGCTGTCGTGCAAACTTGTCAGGTGGGCATCTCCATTCTCCGGTGTCGACACCTCTTCTTTCAGCCATCTTCATCCTCCTTGTGAAGCCTGGGTGCATGACGCATTCTACGTCATACACACTCACCGGTCTCGCGCAGGTGCACTACAATACTTTGATCTGCCCTGCTCAGGGCAGATCAAAGTGCGCCTGTGCAGGACCTCAATGCCGGCGAATGTGGATGACGTAGGATGCGTAATGCACCCCGGCTACAGAAGAAGGAGGACGAAGATGGCCGAAAGAGTTGGCACCGGACAACGGAGACGCCCATCTGACCGGAATCCACTGCAGCGACCGTTAGGTAAGTATTATAAAGTATACACAGCGGCCTGGGCTCTTTTATACAGCATGTTAGAATGTTGTATAGAATACCATACTGGTGGTGGCCGCAGCTTATAGGCCGAAAAACTGGTTACAGGTTCCCTTTAAGTTTGTCTTAAAGGGGTTGTACGATACTTGGATTACTCCTTGTTATTCCCCATGTGTGGCAGGTACAAAAGCTTATACACACTTCTCGTTCATGCGCATTTCAAGCGATGTGGGAAAAATGGAGTTCCGTGAACCGAATGACCCCCAGGTCTCATTTGAATTAATTGAAAGATGGCCGCTGTCAAATGCTAACCAACTGCATTTGCCTCATACTGTGGTTCAAGCCACAAGCAGTCCAGCAAGCTGCGTCACGACAATTGCCGCCACCACAAGCTTACAGAACAACATGCCATGGAACAATAATCAAACATTCAGGACCCATGCCTGCACCAACCCACCAGGACTGGTGTGCCACCTGCCTAGTCAGGACAGCAATATGATGGGGATGGGGATGGGGGGGAATGGGGGGGGTAGGGGGGGGGGGGGACACATGGCTCATGGTTTGGGCCATCAACAATATCTGGACCATTCTTTTTCTTATAGGATGCTGAACCCTATCATATGTGGTCTCACCGGGACAGACTGGGTTACAGTCAAGTATCCCTGTTCCATCCCCCTCATCTGTTGTGCACCCACCTGAGCCAACTCCCCCACCATAGTAACATAAAGGAGACAGTTGCACACTGCGTTGCTAAGATATGTGTAACAATGAATATGGGAATATAGACATGCATTTCTACAATGAAGAACATTTAAAAATTGAGATACTTAGCACACAAAATTGGCCAGATTTTATTTGTACCCAACAGCCAGTGGCATGAGACCTTATTTTTGTTGGGTCCCTATCAAACTAATACCTCTGTTTGGGTTAAAAAAAAAACCCTACAATTTATGGGCGGACAGGAACCTGCAAATGGATAATTAAAATTGCCTAATGCGGGCGTCACACGAGACGATCTATCGTGCGATGTAAATTGTTTATTTTTCTTTGCGCTGGTTGTTCATCGTACCCGGGGTAGCACACATCACTCCGTGTGACACCCCGGGAACGATGAACACAGCTTACCTGCATCTCGCAGCACCCGCCGGCTATGCGGAAGGAAGGAGGTGGGCGAGATGTTTACGTCCCGCTCATCTCCGCCCCTCCGCTTCTATTGGCCGGCCGCTCTGTGACGTCGCTGTGACGCCGAACGTCCCTCCCCCTTCAGGAAGTAGATGTTCGCCTTCCACACCGAGGTCGCTCAGCAGGTAAGTACGTGTGACGGCGGTTTAACGACTTTATGCGACACGGGCAGCGATTTGCCTGTGACGCACAAACGACGGGGGCGGGTACGATCGCTCGTGCTATCGCACGATAGATCGTACCGTGTGACGCCTGCATTAGGCTGAAGAGCAGGAGTTGTCAATCAGAAGGCATGACCCTGTAATCTAAGAAAAAGGCTGATGGTACATCCTATCTTTCTAATGTGAACAGGTGCAATATGAACATGAAACATAGGAACAAAAAGGAGACAGCCTCATATGAACTCTGCTTACTGGGTAACGATCACCAAAGTGTCGAAACACAGGAAAAGGAAAGCAGGCAAAATGGCTACTATTTTGGTCAATATCATCAAACTGGATGTGCTCCCAATGTGCTTCCTTGTGGAGTGGGTTTTTAGAGGGTTATTTTAATAAAAAATCAGAACCTGTACAGGACAGGAAGAGAGTGACAGACCCCACACTACACATGGAGGACAGGCAGAGAGTGACAGACCCCGCACTACACATGGAGGACAGGAAGAGAGTGACAGAAACAACACTACACATGGAGGATAGGTAGAGAGTGACAGACCCCGCACTACACATGGAGGACAGGAAGAGGGTGACAGACCCCACACTACACAAGGAGGACAGGAAGAGAGTGACAGACCCCACACTACACATGGAGGACAGGCAGAGAGTGACAGACCCCGCACTACACATGGAGGACAGGAAGAGAGTGACAGACCCCACACTACACATGGAGGACAGGCAGAGAGTGACAGACCCCACACTACACATGGAGGATAGGTAGAGAGTGACAGACACCACACTACACATGGAGGATAGGTAGAGAGTGACAGACCCCGCACTACACATGGAGGACAGGAAGAGGGTGACAGACCCCACACTACACAAGGAGGACAGGTAGAGAGTGACAGACCCCACACTACACATGGCGGACAGGCAGAGAGTGACAGACCCCACACTACACATGGAGGACAGGTAGAGAGTGACAGACCCCGCACTACACATGGAGGACAGGTAGAGAGTGACAGACCCCGCACTACACATGGAGGACAGGTAGAGAGTGACAGACCCTGCACTACAAATGGAGGACAGGTAGACAGTGACAGACCCTGCACTACACATGGAGGACAGGTAGAAAGTGACAGACCCCGCACTACACATGGAAGACAGGTAGAGAGTGACAGAAACCACACTACACATGGAGGGCAGGTAGAAAGTGACAGACACCACACTACACATGGAGGACAGGTAGAAAGTGACAGACACCACACTACACATGGAGGACAGGTAGAGAGTGACAGACCCCGCACTACACATGGAGGACTGGCAGAGAGTGACAGACCCCGCACTACACATGGAGGACAGGCAGAGAGTGACAGACCCCACACTACACATGGAGGACAGGTAGAGAGTGACAGACACCACACTACACATGGAGGATAGGTAGAGAGTGACAGACACCACACTACACATGGAGGATAGGTAGAGAGTGACAGACCCCGCACTACACATGGAGGATAGGTAGAGAGTGACAGACCCCGCACTACACATGGAGGACAGGCAGAGAGTGACAGACCCCGCACTACACATGGAGGACAGGAAGAGAGTGACAGACCCCGCACTACACATGGAGGACAGGTAGAGAGTGACAGACCCCGCACTACACATGGATGATAGGTAGAGAGTGACAGACACCACACTACACATGGAGGATAGGTAGAGAGTGACAGACACCACACTACACAAGGAGGACAGGTAGAAAGTGACAGACCCCACACTACACATGGAGGACAGGCAGAGAGTGACAGACCCCACACTACACATGGAGGATAGGTAGAGAGTGACAGACCCCACACTACACATGGAGGACAGGCAGAGAGTGACAGACCCCGCACTACACATGGAGGATAGGTAGAGAGTGACAGACCCCACACTACACATGGAGGACAGGCAGAGAGTGACAGACCCCGCACTACACATGGAGGACAGGAAGAGAGTGACAGACCCCGCACTACACATGGAGGACAGGTAGAGAGTGACAAACCCCGCACTACACATGGAGGACAGGTAGAGAGTGACAAACCCCGCACTACACATGGAGGACAGGCAGAGAGTGACAGACCCCGCACTACACATGGAGGACAGGTAGAGAGTGACAGACCCCGCACTACACATGGAGGACAGGTAGAGAGTGACAGACCCCGCACTACACATGGAGGATAGGTAGAGAGTGACAGACCCCGCACTACACATGGAGGACAGGTAGAGAGTGACAGACCCCGCACTACACATGGAGGATAGGTAGAGAGTGACAGACCCCGCACTACACATGCAGGACAGATAGGGAGTGACAGACCCCGCACTACACATGGAGGACAGGTAAAGAGTGACAGACCCCGCACTACACATGGAAGATAGGTAGAGAGTGACAGACCCTGCACTACACATGGAGGACAGGAAGAGAGTGACAGACCTCACACTACACATGGAGGACAGGAAGAGAGTGACAGACCCCACACTACACAAGGAGGACAGGTAGAGAGTGACAGACCCCACACTACACATGGAGGACAGGAAGAGTGACAGACCCCGCACTACACATGGAGGACAGGCAGAGAGTGACAGACCCCACACTACACATGGAGGACAGGAAAAGAGTGACAGACCCCGCACTACACATGGAGGACAGGTAGAGAGTGACAGACCCTGCACTACACATGGAGGACAGGTAGAGAGTGACAGACCCCGCACTACACATGGAGGATAGGTAGAGAGTGACAGACCCCGCACTACACATGGAGGACAGGAAGAGAGTGACAGACCCCACACTACACATGGAGGACTGGCAGAGAGTGACAGACCCCGCACTACACATGGAGGACAGGCAGAGAGTGACAGACCCCACACTACACATGGAGGATAGGTAGAGAGTGACAGACCCCGCACTACACATGCAGGACAGATAGGGAGTGACAGACCCCGCACTACACATGGAGGACAGGTAAAGAGTGACAGACCCCGCACTACACATGGAGGATAGGTAGAGAGTGACAGACCCCGCACTACACATGGAGGATAGGTAGAGAGTGACAGACCCCGCACTACACATGGAGGATAGGTAGAGAGTGACAGACCAAGCACTACACATGGAGGACAGGTAGAGAGTGACAGACCCCGCACTACACATGGAGGACAGGTAGAGAGTGACAGACCCCGCACTACACATGGAGGACAGGTAGAGAGTGACAGACCCTGCACTACAAATGGAGGAGAGGTAGACAGTGACAGACCCTGCACTACACATGGAGGACAGGTAGAAAGTGACAGACCCCGCACTACACATGGAGGACAGGTAGAGAGTGACAGAAACCACACTACACATGGAGGGCAGGTAGAAAGTGACAGACACCACACTACACATGGAGGACAGGTAGAAAGTGACAGACACCACACTACACATGGAGGACAGGTAGAGAGTGACAGACCCCACACTACACATGGAGGATAGGTAGAGAGTGACAGACCCCGCACTACACATGGAGGACAGGTAGAGAGTGACAGACCCCGCACTACACATGGAGGATAGGTAGAGAGTGACAGACCCCGCACTACACATGGAGGACAGGCAGAGAGTGACAGACCCCACACTACACATGGAGGATAGGTAGAGAGTGACAGACCCCACACTACACATGGAGGACAGGCAGAGAGTGACAGACCCCGCACTACACATGGAGGATAGGTAGAGAGTGACAGACCCCACACTACACATGGAGGACAGGCAGAGAGTGACAGACCCCGCACTACACATGGAGGACAGGAAGAGAGTGACAGACCCCGCACTACACATGGAGGACAGGTAGAGAGTGACAAACCCCGCACTACACATGGAGGACAGGTAGAGAGTGACAAACCCTGCAGTACACATGGAGGACAGGCAGAGAGTGACAGACCCCGCACTACACATGGAGGACAGGCAGAGAGTGACAGACCCCGCACTACACATGGAGGACAGGTAGAGAGTGACAGACCCCACACTACACATGGAGGACAGGTAGAGAGTGACAGACCCCACACTACACATGGAGGACAGGAAAAGAGTGACAGACCCCGCACTACACATGGAGGACAGGTAGAGAGTGACAGACCCTGCACTACACATGGAGGACAGGTAGAGAGTGACAGACCCCGCACTACACATGGAGGATAGGTAGAGAGTGACAGACCCCGCACTACACATGGAGGACAGGAAGAGAGTGACAGACCCCACACTACACATGGAGGACTGGCAGAGAGTGACAGACCCCGCACTACACATGGAGGACAGGCAGAGAGTGACAGACCCCACACTACACATGGAGGATAGGTAGAGAGTGACAGACCCCGCACTACACATGCAGGACAGATAGGGAGTGACAGACCCCGCACTACACATGGAGGACAGGTAAAGAGTGACAGACCCCGCACTACACATGGAGGATAGGTAGAGAGTGACAGACCCCGCACTACACATGGAGGATAGGTAGAGAGTGACAGACCCCGCACTACACATGGAGGATAGGTAGAGAGTGACAGACCAAGCACTACACATGGAGGACAGGTAGAGAGTGACAGACCCCGCACTACACATGGAGGACAGGTAGAGAGTGACAGACCCCGCACTACACATGGAGGACAGGAAGAGAGTGACAGACCCTGCACTACAAATGGAGGAGAGGTAGACAGTGACAGACCCTGCACTACACATGGAGGACAGGTAGAAAGTGACAGACCCCGCACTACACATGGAGGACAGGTAGAGAGTGACAGAAACCACACTACACATGGAGGGCAGGTAGAAAGTGACAGACACCACACTACACATGGAGGACAGGTAGAAAGTGACAGACACCACACTACACATGGAGGACAGGTAGAGAGTGACAGACCCCACACTACACATGGAGGATAGGTAGAGAGTGACAGACCCCGCACTACACATGGAGGACAGGTAGAGAGTGACAGACCCCGCACTACACATGGAGGATAGGTAGAGAGTGACAGACCCCGCACTACACATGGAGGACAGGCAGAGAGTGACAGACCCCACACTACACATGGAGGATAGGTAGAGAGTGACAGACCCCACACTACACATGGAGGACAGGCAGAGAGTGACAGACCCCGCACTACACATGGAGGATAGGTAGAGAGTGACAGACCCCACACTACACATGGAGGACAGGCAGAGAGTGACAGACCCCGCACTACACATGGAGGACAGGAAGAGAGTGACAGACCCCGCACTACACATGGAGGACAGGTAGAGAGTGACAAACCCCGCACTACACATGGAGGACAGGTAGAGAGTGACAAACCCTGCAGTACACATGGAGGACAGGCAGAGAGTGACAGACCCCGCACTACACATGGAGGACAGGTAGAGAGTGACAGACCCCGCACTACACATGGAGGACAGGTAGAGAGTGACAGACCCCGCACTACACATGGAGGATAGGTAGAGAGTGACAGACCCCGCACTACACATGGAGGACAGGTAGAGAGTGACAGACCCCGCACTACACATGGAGGATAGGTAGAGAGTGACAGACCCCGCACTACACATGCAGGACAGATAGGGAGTGACAGACCCCGCACTACACATGGAGGAAAGGTAAAGAGTGACAGACCCCGTGTCATGATGTATGTAGTTTTCTCCATTCCATATTTTTGTATAAGATGCCATGTGATGTATTTTACCTTCTCACTGTATTTGCTGTAATACTATGTCTTGGGATGTAAGTGACTATACCTTCCCCCAGCCTGTATCATATTGCACTCAGGCTTCAGCAATAGCTATTGTCATTGATTTGGTGGGGGTTGCATATCTATTGTTCTTCTCAACATGGGACTTCTCCAATCTACAACTTGGTAAACAGAACAGAGCCAGCAGTCTAAAGTCCATTCATGCATCAAATGGCCAGGGGGAGGTGTGCCCAACTACGGGGCTGATCCCAGGAGAGAAGAGCATGTTAGTTCAGTTAGTTGGAGCTCGGCTGGAGAAGGACTAGGATCCATAGCTGAGGCTGGATCCTGGGGTCTGTGTGTGTGGACTGTTACAGACTGGAGATCCGCGGCCACGTGGGATTGCGTTTTGTTGTTCACCTGTTGGACTCAAGGAACTCATATAAGGACCATTGCCCTAATTCCCCTGGCATCGGAATACCAGGCGGTGCCCCTGGATCTTTTGTTTTTCTGTTGTGGACTCCTTGCAGATTTGAAGGATTTATATTTATGTTTGCTGCTTATTCTTTGTGGTTCCAATAAAGCCCTTTGGATTGTTCCTTGGCCTGGCGTCCCTCACTGCTCTGTTGCATACCCCGTCACAAACTGGTGGCAGCGGTGGGATCAGAGCAGAAGGAATGGAGGACAATGGCTCAACATCAGGAACCAGCACTGCAGAGTACAAGACCTGGACTTTGGGGAGCCTGCAATCAAAGGCCCGTGAAGTAGGAGTTCGTTTCAAAGGACTCTCCAAGGAGCAGCTGATTGAGGCGCTAGAAGGAGTCTGCTCGCAAAATGACGTGGAGGAAGGATCCTCACAGCAAAGGGAGGAAAGACGGGAGCTGGAGGTGAATACCCAAAAAAGTCAATGGGTTGTGTGGTACAAGGAAAAGATGGCACTGCTTGGAGATGAGGCCACCATAGAAGATAAGAGGGAGGCCATGCGTGGAGCTGAAGAGAAGGAGCGCAGGATGGAGGAGATGGCATTGCTGGATAAGCAGCTCGCTGTGGAAGCCGCGAGAGGTTCCAGACAGACTGTAACCCCAGCACCCATCATGAGGGAACTTCCCAGGGTGTCCCGCAAAGACTTTAAGCCGTTTAATGAGGCTGCAGGCGACATTGAGGGCTTCTTCCAGGACTTTGAGCATCAGTGTCGATTAATGGAAGTCCCGGACAGGGAGCGTGTCCGGCATCTGGTTGGGCTCCTAGAGGGGGGAGCTGCTGAAGCCTATAGAGCTATGGACCCTCGGTGGAACTGTGAGTATGCGGATATTAAACAGACTATTCTAGAACATTATGCTGTGACCCCAGACACTTACAGGACTCAGTTCCGTGCTTTAGCCTGTGATGGGGAAGTGTCTTTTAAGATATATGCTCATAGACTCAAACAAATATGTAATCGCTGGCTGGAGGCAGAGGAGGCCTTATCTTGGGAGACCTTCCTGCAGGTCATCCTAAAAGAACAATTCTTTGCCCAGTGCCCCGCTGAGATCCGGGAATGGGTGCGTGAGAGAAAACCAGCGACAGTGGAGGAAGCTGCTGCTCTAGCTGATGAGGTGCTCACTATCAAGCCTCAGTGGAGGGTTCTGTTGGAGGATGGAGAGACGCCTAACAGCTCCACAACACCGGATGCCCCCAGTTATTCTGTCCCCATTGTTCCCCGTTCCTCTAAGCCACCACATGTTGATACCCGTGTTAATGTGCCTCCAGTTGCTTCTACTGCACTTTCTGGAATACGCCGGGGAGAGGAAGTAACAGAGCGCAGGTGTTATGTTTGTAGGCATCCCGGGCATTTGCAGGCCTCATGCCCAGCCAGGCCATGGAGGAATCATCCTCAAACCCCTACAGCACCTTCAGGTGGGAGCCGGCCTCCAAGTTCCCCTACCCCTTACCCAAGAGGACGCCTTGGATGGAGGGAGACCCATCTCAGATGCTATCAATGTGGACAGCCAGGGCATCGGCAAGTCTCCTGCCCAGCTGTTCAAATGAGGACTGATCCTGCACCCAATCGGATTGTTAATTATTTACAGCCCAGTGCCATGGAGGAAGATGTGGCACCGTTATGTGAGGACTGGCCTAGTGACTCAGCCCCCCATGTTGCACCACCAGGAGTTTACGGGGTGCGACCCGCAGTTATGACGACTTCTGCTCATCGAGGTAAGCACTTGCAGGAGGTTGTGCTGGATGGACAGAGACTTGTTGGATTTTGTGACTCGGGTGCTTTCCTCACACTGGCT
The DNA here is from genome assembly GCF_048569485.1 of Anomaloglossus baeobatrachus. Classification (NCBI taxonomy): domain Eukaryota; kingdom Metazoa; phylum Chordata; class Amphibia; order Anura; family Aromobatidae; genus Anomaloglossus; species Anomaloglossus baeobatrachus. The sequence continues at coordinate 59,989,502 of NC_134361.1, read as the reverse complement.
GATCCCCGAGTGGTTCGGCCTGAGGCAATCCATAGAGGACCTGGGATTGTCATTGAACTGGCTGGTGGACAATGGAGGACTATTCCCACAGCCACTGTGGATCTGAACTTTGGTTTTGGAGTCAGGCGATGTGTGGTTGGGGTGATGGGGGGTCTGCCTGCAGCTGTTCTCCTGGGCAATGATGTGGGAGAGCTACGATGCCAATTCGTGGCTGCATGAAGCCACATGTAAGTAACGCTCTGCCTGTGTGTACTTAACCAGTGACCTGTAGAGGTCCCTAGTACGTACACAAGTTGGGAGGGGAAGGAATTGTCATGATGTATGTAGTTTTCTCCATTCCATATTTTTGTATAAGATGCCATGTGATGTATTTTACCTTCTCACTGTATTTGCTGTAATACTATGTCTTGGGATGTAAGTGACTATACCTTCCCCCAGCCTGTATCATATTGCACTCAGGCTTCAGCAATAGCTATTGTCATTGATTTGGTGGGGGTTGCATATCTATTGTTCTTCTCAACATGGGACTTCTCCAATCTACAACTTGGTAAACAGAACAGAGCCAGCAGTCTAAAGTCCATTCATGCATCAAATGGCCAGGGGGAGGTGTGCCCAACTACGGGGCTGATCCCAGGAGAGAAGAGCATGTTAGTTCAGTTAGTTGGAGCTCGGCTGGAGAAGGACTAGGATCCATAGCTGAGGCTGGATCCTGGGGTCTGTGTGTGTGGACTGTTACAGACTGGAGATCCGCGGCCACGTGGGATTGCGTTTTGTTGTTCACCTGTTGGACTCAAGGAACTCATATAAGGACCATTGCCCTAATTCCCCTGGCATCGGAATACCAGGCGGTGCCCCTGGATCTTTTGTTTTTCTGTTGTGGACTCCTTGCAGATTTGAAGGATTTATATTTATGTTTGCTGCTTATTCTTTGTGGTTCCAATAAAGCCCTTTGGATTGTTCCTTGGCCTGGCGTCCCTCACTGCTCTGTTGCATACCCCGTCACACCCCGCACTACACATGGAGGATAGGTAGAGAGTGACAGACCCCGCACTACACATGCAGGATAGGTAGAGAGTGACAGACCCCGCACTACACATGGAGGACAGGTAGAGAGTGACAGACCCCGCACTACACATGCAGGACAGATAGGGAGTGACAGACCCCGCACTACACATGGAGGAAAGGTAAAGAGTGACAGACCCCGCACTACACATGGAGGATAGGTAGAGAGTGACAGACCCCGCACTACACATGCAGGATAGGTAGAGAGTGACAGACCCCGCACTACACATGGAGGACAGGTAGAGAGTGACAGACCCCGCACTACACATGGAGGACAGGTAGAGAGTGACAGACCCCGCACTACACATGGAGGACAGGTAGAGAGTGACAAACCCCACACTACACACGGAGGACAGGTAGAGAGTGACAGACCCCACACTACACATGGAGGATAGGTAGAGAGTGACAGACCCTGCACTACACATGGAGGACAGGTAGACAGTGACAGACCCTGCACTACACATGGAGGACAGGTAGAAAGTGACAGACCCCGCACTACACATGGAGGACAGGTAGAGAGTGACAGACACCACACTACACATGGAGGGCAGGTAGAAAGTGACAGACACCACACTACACATGGAAGACAGGTAAAAAGTGACAGACACCACACTACACATGGAGGACAGGTAGAGAGTGACAGACCCCACACTACACATGGAGGACAGGTAGAAAGTGACAGACACAACACTACACATGGAGGACAGGTAGAGAGTGACAGACACCACACTACACATGGAGGACAGGTAGAAAGTGACAGACACCACACTACACATGGAGGACAGGTAGAAAGTGACAGACCCCACACTACACATGGAGGGCAGGTAGAGAGTAACAGACCCCGCACTACACATGGAGGACAGGTAGAGAGTGACAGACCCCGCACTACACATGGAGGACAGGTAGAGAGTGACAGACCCCACACTACACATGGAGGACAGGTAGAGAGTGACAGACCCCGCACTACACATGGAGGACAGGTAGAGAGTGACAGACCCCGCACTACACATGGAGGACAGGTAGAGAGTGACAGACCCCACACTACACATGGAGGACAGGTAGAGAGTGACAGACCCCACACTACACATGGAGGACAGGTAGAGAGTGACAGACCCCGCACTACACATGGAGGACAGGTAGAGAGTGACAGACCCCGCACTACACATGGAGGATAAGTAGAGAGTGACAGACACCACACTACACATGGAGGATAGGTAGAGAGTGACAGACCCCACACTACACATGGAGGACAGGTAGAGAGTGACAGACCCCACACTACACATGGAGGACAGGCAGAGAGTGACAGACCCCACACTACACATGGAGGATAGGTAGAGAGTGACAGACCCCACACTACACATGGAGGACAGGCAGAGAGTGACAGACCCCGCACTACACATGGAGGATAGGTAGAGAGTGACAGACCCCACACTACACATGGAGGACAGGCAGAGAGTGACAGACCCCGCACTACACATGGAGGACAGGAAGAGAGTGACAGACCCCGCACTACACATGGAGGACAAGTAGAGAGTGACAAACCCCGCACTACACATGGAGGACAGGTAGAGAGTGACAAACCCCGCACTACACATGGAGGACAGGCAGAGAGTGACAGACCCCGCACTACACATGGAGGACAGGTAGAGAGTGACAGACCCTGCACTACACATGGAGGACAGGTAGAGAGTGACAGACCCCGCACTACACATGGAGGATAGGTAGAGAGTGACAGACCCTGCACTACACATGGAGGACAGGAAGAGAGTGACAGACCCCACACTACACATGGAGGACTGGCAGAGAGTGACAGACCCCGCACAACACATGGAGGACAGGCAGAGAGTGACAGACCCCACACTACACATGGAGGACAGGTAGAGAGTGACAGACACCACACTACACATGGAGGATAGGTAGAGAGTGACAGACACCACACTACACATGGAGGATAGGTAGAGAGTGACAGACCCCGCACTACACATGGAGGATAGGTAGAGAGTGACAGACCCCGCACTACACATGGAGGATAGGTAGAGAGTGACAGACCCCGTACTACACATGGAGGACAGGCAGAGAGTGACAGACCCCGCACTACACATGGAGGACAGGAAGAGAGTGACAGACCCCGCACTACACATGGAGGACAGGTAGAGAGTGACAGACCCCGCACTACACATGGAGGATAGGTAGAGAGTGACAGACACCACACTACACATGGAGGATAGGTAGAGAGTGACAGACCCCACACTACACATGGAGGACAGGCAGAGAGTGACAGACCCCGCACTACACATGGAGGATAGGTAGAGAGTGACAGACCCCACACTACACATGGAGGACAGGCAGAGAGTGACAGACCCCGCACTACACATGGAGGACAGAAAGAGAGTGACAGACCCCGCACTACACATGGAGGACAGGTAGAGAGTGACAAACCCCGCACTACACATGGAGGACAGGTAGAGAGTGACAAACCCCGCACTACACATGGAAGACAGGCAGAGAGTGACAGACCCCGCACTACATATGGAGGATAGGTAGAGAGTGACAGACCCCGCACTACACATGGAGGACAGGTAGAGAGTGACAGACCCCGCACTACACATGGAGGATAGGTAGAGAATGACAGACCCCGCACTACACATGCAGGACAGATAGGGAGTGACAGACCCCGCACTACACATGGAGGACAGGTAAAGAGTGACAGACCCCGCACTACACATGGAGGATAGGTAGAGAGTGACAGACCCCGCACTACACATGGAGGATAGGTAGAGAGTGACAGACCCCGCACTACACATGGAGGACAGGTAGAGAGTGACAGACCCCGCACTACACATGGAGGACAGGTAGAGAGTGACAGACTCCGCACTACACATGGAGGATAGGTAGAGAGTGACAGACCCCGCACTACACATGCAGGACAGATAGGGAGTGACAGACCCCGCACTACACATGGAGGACAGGTAAAGAGTGACAGACCCCGCACTACACATGGAGGATAGGTAGAGAGTGACAGACCCCGCACTACACATGGAGGATAGGTAGAGAGTGACAGACCCCGCACTACACATGGAGGACAGGTAGAGAGTGACAGACCCCGCACTACACATGGAGGACAGGTAGAGAGTGACAGACCCTGCACTACAAATGGAGAATAGGTAGAGAGTGACAGACCCCGCAATACACATGGAGGATAGGTAGAGAGTGACAGACCCCGCACTACACATGGAGGACAGGTAGAGAGTGACAGACCCCGCACTACACATGGAGGACAGGTAGAAAGTGACAGACCCCGCACTACACATGGAGGACAGGTAGAGAGTGACAGACCCCGCACTACACATGGAGGATAAGTAGAGAGTGACAGACACCACACTACACATGGAGGATAGGTAGAGAGTGACAGACCCCACACTACACATGGAGGACAGGTAGAGAGTGACAAACCCCACACTACACACGGAGGACAGGTAGAGAGTGACAGACCCCACACTACACATGGAGGATAGGTAGAGAGTGACAGACCCTGCACTACACATGGAGGACAGGTAGACAGTGACAGACCCTGCACTACACATGGAGGACAGGTAGAAAGTGACAGACCCCGCACTACACATGGAGGACAGGTAGAGAGTGACAGACACCACACTACACATGGAGGGCAGGTAGAAAGTGACAGACACCACACTACACATGGAAGACAGGTAAAAAGTGACAGACACCACACTACACATGGAGGACAGGTAGAGAGTGACAGACCCCACACTACACATGGAGGACAGGTAGAAAGTGACAGACACAACACTACACATGGAGGACAGGTAGAGAGTGACAGACACCACACTACACATGGAGGACAGGTAGAAAGTGACAGACACCACACTACACATGGAGGACAGGTAGAAAGTGACAGACCCCACACTACACATGGAGGGCAGGTAGAGAGTAACAGACCCCGCACTACACATGGAGGACAGGTAGAGAGTGACAGACCCCGCACTACACATGGAGGACAGGTAGAGAGTGACAGACCCCACACTACACATGGAGGACAGGTAGAGAGTGACAGACCCCGCACTACACATGGAGGACAGGTAGAGAGTGACAGACCCCGCACTACACATGGAGGACAGGTAGAGAGTGACAGACCCCACACTACACATGGAGGACAGGTAGAGAGTGACAGACCCCACACTACACATGGAGGACAGGTAGAGAGTGACAGACCCCGCACTACACATGGAGGACAGGTAGAGAGTGACAGACCCCGCACTACACATGGAGGATAAGTAGAGAGTGAAAGACACCACACTACACATGGAGGATAGGTAGAGAGTGACAGACCCCACACTACACATGGAGGACAGGTAGAGAGTGACAGACCCCACACTACACATGGAGGACAGGCAGAGAGTGACAGACCCCACACTACACATGGAGGACAGGTAGAGAGTGACAGACCCCACACTACACATGGAGGACAGGTAGAGAGTGACAGACCCCGCACTACACATGGAGGACAGGTAGAGAGTGACAGACCCCGCACTACACATGGAGGATAAGTAGAGAGTGACAGACACCACACTACACATGGAGGATAGGTAGAGAGTGACAGACCCCGCACTACACATGGAGGACAGGTAGAGAGTGACAGACCCCGCACTACACATGGAGGACAGGTAGAAAGTGACAGACCCCGCACTACACATGGAGGACAGGTAGAGAGTGACAGACCCCGCACTACACATGGAGGATAAGTAGAGAGTGACAGACACCACACTACACATGGAGGATAGGTAGAGAGTGACAGACCCCACACTACACATGGAGGACAGGTAGAGAGTGACAAACCCCACACTACACACGGAGGACAGGTAGAGAGTGACAGACCCCACACTACACATGGAGGATAGGTAGAGAGTGACAGACCCTGCACTACACATGGAGGACAGGTAGACAGTGACAGACCCTGCACTACACATGGAGGACAGGTAGAAAGTGACAGACCCCGCACTACACATGGAGGACAGGTAGAGAGTGACAGACACCACACTACACATGGAGGGCAGGTAGAAAGTGACAGACACCACACTACACATGGAAGACAGGTAAAAAGTGACAGACACCACACTACACATGGAGGACAGGTAGAGAGTGACAGACCCCACACTACACATGGAGGACAGGTAGAAAGTGACAGACACAACACTACACATGGAGGACAGGTAGAGAGTGACAGACACCACACTACACATGGAGGACAGGTAGAAAGTGACAGACACCACACTACACATGGAGGACAGGTAGAAAGTGACAGACCCCACACTACACATGGAGGGCAGGTAGAGAGTAACAGACCCCGCACTACACATGGAGGACAGGTAGAGAGTGACAGACCCCGCACTACACATGGAGGACAGGTAGAGAGTGACAGACCCCACACTACACATGGAGGACAGGTAGAGAGTGACAGACCCCGCACTACACATGGAGGACAGGTAGAGAGTGACAGACCCCGCACTACACATGGAGGACAGGTAGAGAGTGACAGACCCCACACTACACATGGAGGACAGGTAGAGAGTGACAGACCCCACACTACACATGGAGGACAGGTAGAGAGTGACAGACCCCGCACTACACATGGAGGACAGGTAGAGAGTGACAGACCCCGCACTACACATGGAGGATAAGTAGAGAGTGACAGACACCACACTACACATGGAGGATAGGTAGAGAGTGACAGACCCCACACTACACATGGAGGACAGGTAGAGAGTGACAGACCCCACACTACACATGGAGGACAGGCAGAGAGTGACAGACCCCACACTACACATGGAGGATAGGTAGAGAGTGACAGACCCCACACTACACATGGAGGACAGGCAGAGAGTGACAGACCCCGCACTACACATGGAGGATAGGTAGAGAGTGACAGACCCCACACTACACATGGAGGACAGGCAGAGAGTGACAGACCCCGCACTACACATGGAGGACAGGAAGAGAGTGACAGACCCCGCACTACACATGGAGGACAAGTAGAGAGTGACAAACCCCGCACTACACATGGAGGACAGGTAGAGAGTGACAAACCCCGCACTACACATGGAGGACAGGCAGAGAGTGACAGACCCCGCACTACACATGGAGGACAGGTAGAGAGTGACAGACCCTGCACTACACATGGAGGACAGGTAGAGAGTGACAGACCCCGCACTACACATGGAGGATAGGTAGAGAGTGACAGACCCTGCACTACACATGGAGGACAGGAAGAGAGTGACAGACCCCACACTACACATGGAGGACTGGCAGAGAGTGACAGACCCCGCACAACACATGGAGGACAGGCAGAGAGTGACAGACCCCACACTACACATGGAGGACAGGTAGAGAGTGACAGACACCACACTACACATGGAGGATAGGTAGAGAGTGACAGACACCACACTACACATGGAGGATAGGTAGAGAGTGACAGACCCCGCACTACACATGGAGGATAGGTAGAGAGTGACAGACCCCGTACTACACATGGAGGACAGGCAGAGAGTGACAGACCCCGCACTACACATGGAGGACAGGAAGAGAGTGACAGACCCCGCACTACACATGGAGGACAGGTAGAGAGTGACAGACCCCGCACTACACATGGAGGATAGGTAGAGAGTGACAGACACCACACTACACATGGAGGATAGGTAGAGAGTGACAGACCCCACACTACACATGGAGGACAGGCAGAGAGTGACAGACCCCGCACTACACATGGAGGATAGGTAGAGAGTGACAGACCCCACACTACACATGGAGGACAGGCAGAGAGTGACAGACCCCGCACTACACATGGAGGACAGAAAGAGAGTGACAGACCCCGCACTACACATGGAGGACAGGTAGAGAGTGACAAACCCCGCACTACACATGGAGGACAGGTAGAGAGTGACAAACCCCGCACTACACATGGAAGACAGGCAGAGAGTGACAGACCCCGCACTACATATGGAGGATAGGTAGAGAGTGACAGACCCCGCACTACACATGGAGGACAGGTAGAGAGTGACAGACCCCGCACTACACATGGAGGATAGGTAGAGAATGACAGACCCCGCACTACACATGCAGGACAGATAGGGAGTGACAGACCCCGCACTACACATGGAGGACAGGTAAAGAGTGACAGACCCCGCACTACACATGGAGGATAGGTAGAGAGTGACAGACCCCGCACTACACATGGAGGATAGGTAGAGAGTGACAGACCCCGCACTACACATGGAGGACAGGTAGAGAGTGACAGACCCCGCACTACACATGGAGGACAGGTAGAGAGTGACAGACTCCGCACTACACATGGAGGATAGGTAGAGAGTGACAGACCCCGCACTACACATGCAGGACAGATAGGGAGTGACAGACCCCGCACTACACATGGAGGACAGGTAAAGAGTGACAGACCCCGCACTACACATGGAGGATAGGTAGAGAGTGACAGACCCCGCACTACACATGGAGGATAGGTAGAGAGTGACAGACCCCGCACTACACATGGAGGACAGGTAGAGAGTGACAGACCCCGCACTACACATGGAGGACAGGTAGAGAGTGACAGACCCTGCACTACAAATGGAGAATAGGTAGAGAGTGACAGACCCCGCAATACACATGGAGGATAGGTAGAGAGTGACAGACCCCGCACTACACATGGAGGACAGGTAGAGAGTGACAGACCCCGCACTACACATGGAGGACAGGTAGAAAGTGACAGACCCCGCACTACACATGGAGGACAGGTAGAGAGTGACAGACCCCGCACTACACATGGAGGATAAGTAGAGAGTGACAGACACCACACTACACATGGAGGATAGGTAGAGAGTGACAGACCCCACACTACACATGGAGGACAGGTAGAGAGTGACAGACCCCACACTACACATGGAGGACAGGCAGAGAGTGACAGACCCCACACTACACATGGAGGATAGGTAGAGAGTGACAGACCCCACACTACACATGGAGGACAGGCAGAGAGTGACAGACCCCGCACTACACATGGAGGATAGGTAGAGAGTGACAGACCCCACACTACACATGGAGGACAGGCAGAGAGTGACAGACCCCGCACTACACATGGAGGACAGGAAGAGAGTGACAGACCTCGCACTACACATGGAGGACAAGTAGAGAGTGACAAACCCCGCACTACACATGGAGGACAGGTAGAGAGTGACAAACCCCGCACTACACATGGAGGACAGGCAGAGAGTGACAGACCCCGCACTACACATGGAGGACAGGTAGAGAGTGACAGACCCTGCACTACACATGGAGGACAGGTAGAGAGTGACAGACCCCGCACTACACATGGAGGATAGGTAGAGAGTGACAGACCCTGCACTACACATGGAGGACAGGAAGAGAGTGACAGACCCCACACTACACATGGAGGACTGGCAGAGAGTGACAGACCCCGCACAACACATGGAGGACAGGCAGAGAGTGACAGACCCCACACTACACATGGAGGACAGGTAGAGAGTGACAGACACCACACTACACATGGAGGATAGGTAGAGAGTGACAGACACCACACTACACATGGAGGATAGGTAGAGAGTGACAGACCCCGCACTACACATGGAGGATAGGTAGAGAGTGACAGACCCCGTACTACACATGGAGGATAGGTAGAGAGTGACAGACCCTGCACTACACATGGAGGACAGGTAGACAGTGACAGACCCTGCACTACACATGGAGGACAGGTAGAAAGTGACAGACCCCGCACTACACATGGAGGACAGGTAGAGAGTGACAGACACCACACTACACATGGAGGGCAGGTAGAAAGTGACAGACACCACACTACACATGGAAGACAGGTAAAAAGTGACAGACACCACACTACACATGGAGGACAGGTAGAGAGTGACAGACCCCACACTACACATGGAGGACAGGTAGAAAGTGACAGACACAACACTACACATGGAGGACAGGTAGAGAGTGACAGACACCACACTACACATGGAGGACAGGTAGAAAGTGACAGACACCACACTACACATGGAGGACAGGTAGAAAGTGACAGACCCCACACTACACATGGAGGGCAGGTAGAGAGTAACAGACCCCGCACTACACATGGAGGACAGGTAGAGAGTGACAGACCCCGCACTACACATGGAGGACAGGTAGAGAGTGACAGACCCCACACTACACATGGAGGACAGGTAGAGAGTGACAGACCCCGCACTACACATGGAGGACAGGTAGAGAGTGACAGACCCCGCACTACACATGGAGGACAGGTAGAGAGTGACAGACCCCACACTACACATGGAGGACAGGTAGAGAGTGACAGACCCCACACTACACATGGAGGACAGGTAGAGAGTGACAGACCCCGCACTACACATGGAGGACAGGTAGAGAGTGACAGACCCCGCACTACACATGGAGGATAAGTAGAGAGTGACAGACACCACACTACACATGGAGGATAGGTAGAGAGTGACAGACCCCACACTACACATGGAGGACAGGTAGAGAGTGACAGACCCCACACTACACATGGAGGACAGGCAGAGAGTGACAGACCCCACACTACACATGGAGGACAGGTAGAGAGTGACAGACCCCACACTACACATGGAGGACAGGTAGAGAGTGACAGACCCCGCACTACACATGGAGGACAGGTAGAGAGTGACAGACCCCGCACTACACATGGAGGATAAGTAGAGAGTGACAGACACCACACTACACATGGAGGATAGGTAGAGAGTGACAGACCCCGCACTACACATGGAGGACAGGTAGAGAGTGACAGACCCCGCACTACACATGGAGGACAGGTAGAAAGTGACAGACCCCGCACTACACATGGAGGACAGGTAGAGAGTGACAGACCCCGCACTACACATGGAGGATAAGTAGAGAGTGACAGACACCACACTACACATGGAGGATAGGTAGAGAGTGACAGACCCCACACTACACATGGAGGACAGGTAGAGAGTGACAAACCCCACACTACACACGGAGGACAGGTAGAGAGTGACAGACCCCACACTACACATGGAGGATAGGTAGAGAGTGACAGACCCTGCACTACACATGGAGGACAGGTAGACAGTGACAGACCCTGCACTACACATGGAGGACAGGTAGAAAGTGACAGACCCCGCACTACACATGGAGGACAGGTAGAGAGTGACAGACACCACACTACACATGGAGGGCAGGTAGAAAGTGACAGACACCACACTACACATGGAAGACAGGTAAAAAGTGACAGACACCACACTACACATGGAGGACAGGTAGAGAGTGACAGACCCCACACTACACATGGAGGACAGGTAGAAAGTGACAGACACAACACTACACATGGAGGACAGGTAGAGAGTGACAGACACCACACTACACATGGAGGACAGGTAGAAAGTGACAGACACCACACTACACATGGAGGACAGGTAGAAAGTGACAGACCCCACACTACACATGGAGGGCAGGTAGAGAGTAACAGACCCCGCACTACACATGGAGGACAGGTAGAGAGTGACAGACCCCGCACTACACATGGAGGACAGGTAGAGAGTGACAGACCCCACACTACACATGGAGGACAGGTAGAGAGTGACAGACCCCGCACTACACATGGAGGACAGGTAGAGAGTGACAGACCCCGCACTACACATGGAGGACAGGTAGAGAGTGACAGACCCCACACTACACATGGAGGACAGGTAGAGAGTGACAGACCCCACACTACACATGGAGGACAGGTAGAGAGTGACAGACCCCGCACTACACATGGAGGACAGGTAGAGAGTGACAGACCCCGCACTACACATGGAGGATAAGTAGAGAGTGACAGACACCACACTACACATGGAGGATAGGTAGAGAGTGACAGACCCCACACTACACATGGAGGACAGGTAGAGAGTGACAGACCCCACACTACACATGGAGGACAGGCAGAGAGTGACAGACCCCACACTACACATGGAGGATAGGTAGAGAGTGACAGACCCCACACTACACATGGAGGACAGGCAGAGAGTGACAGACCCCGCACTACACATGGAGGATAGGTAGAGAGTGACAGACCCCACACTACACATGGAGGACAGGCAGAGAGTGACAGACCCCGCACTACACATGGAGGACAGGAAGAGAGTGACAGACCCCGCACTACACATGGAGGACAAGTAGAGAGTGACAAACCCCGCACTACACATGGAGGACAGGTAGAGAGTGACAAACCCCGCACTACACATGGAGGACAGGCAGAGAGTGACAGACCCCGCACTACACATGGAGGACAGGTAGAGAGTGACAGACCCTGCACTACACATGGAGGACAGGTAGAGAGTGACAGACCCCGCACTACACATGGAGGATAGGTAGAGAGTGACAGACCCTGCACTACACATGGAGGACAGGAAGAGAGTGACAGACCCCACACTACACATGGAGGACTGGCAGAGAGTGACAGACCCCGCACAACACATGGAGGACAGGCAGAGAGTGACAGACCCCACACTACACATGGAGGACAGGTAGAGAGTGACAGACACCACACTACACATGGAGGATAGGTAGAGAGTGACAGACACCACACTACACATGGAGGATAGGTAGAGAGTGACAGACCCCGCACTACACATGGAGGATAGGTAGAGAGTGACAGACCCCGTACTACACATGGAGGACAGGCAGAGAGTGACAGACCCCGCACTACACATGGAGGACAGGAAGAGAGTGACAGACCCCGCACTACACATGGAGGACAGGTAGAGAGTGACAGACCCCGCACTACACATGGAGGATAGGTAGAGAGTGACAGACACCACACTACACATGGAGGATAGGTAGAGAGTGACAGACCCCACACTACACATGGAGGACAGGCAGAGAGTGACAGACCCCGCACTACACATGGAGGATAGGTAGAGAGTGACAGACCCCACACTACACATGGAGGACAGGCAGAGAGTGACAGACCCCGCACTACACATGGAGGACAGAAAGAGAGTGACAGACCCCGCACTACACATGGAGGACAGGTAGAGAGTGACAAACCCCGCACTACACATGGAGGACAGGTAGAGAGTGACAAACCCCGCACTACACATGGAAGACAGGCAGAGAGTGACAGACCCCGCACTACATATGGAGGATAGGTAGAGAGTGACAGACCCCGCACTACACATGGAGGACAGGTAGAGAGTGACAGACCCCGCACTACACATGGAGGATAGGTAGAGAATGACAGACCCCGCACTACACATGCAGGACAGATAGGGAGTGACAGACCCCGCACTACACATGGAGGACAGGTAAAGAGTGACAGACCCCGCACTACACATGGAGGATAGGTAGAGAGTGACAGACCCCGCACTACACATGGAGGATAGGTAGAGAGTGACAGACCCCGCACTACACATGGAGGACAGGTAGAGAGTGACAGACCCCGCACTACACATGGAGGACAGGTAGAGAGTGACAGACTCCGCACTACACATGGAGGATAGGTAGAGAGTGACAGACCCCGCACTACACATGCAGGACAGATAGGGAGTGACAGACCCCGCACTACACATGGAGGACAGGTAAAGAGTGACAGACCCCGCACTACACATGGAGGATAGGTAGAGAGTGACAGACCCCGCACTACACATGGAGGATAGGTAGAGAGTGACAGACCCCGCACTACACATGGAGGACAGGTAGAGAGTGACAGACCCCGCACTACACATGGAGGACAGGTAGAGAGTGACAGACCCTGCACTACAAATGGAGAATAGGTAGAGAGTGACAGACCCCGCAATACACATGGAGGATAGGTAGAGAGTGACAGACCCCGCACTACACATGGAGGACAGGTAGAGAGTGACAGACCCCGCACTACACATGGAGGACAGGTAGAAAGTGACAGACCCCGCACTACACATGGAGGACAGGTAGAGAGTGACAGACCCCGCACTACACATGGAGGATAAGTAGAGAGTGACAGACACCACACTACACATGGAGGATAGGTAGAGAGTGACAGACCCCACACTACACATGGAGGACAGGTAGAGAGTGACAGACCCCACACTACACATGGAGGACAGGCAGAGAGTGACAGACCCCACACTACACATGGAGGATAGGTAGAGAGTGACAGACCCCACACTACACATGGAGGACAGGCAGAGAGTGACAGACCCCGCACTACACATGGAGGATAGGTAGAGAGTGACAGACCCCACACTACACATGGAGGACAGGCAGAGAGTGACAGACCCCGCACTACACATGGAGGACAGGAAGAGAGTGACAGACCTCGCACTACACATGGAGGACAAGTAGAGAGTGACAAACCCCGCACTACACATGGAGGACAGGTAGAGAGTGACAAACCCCGCACTACACATGGAGGACAGGCAGAGAGTGACAGACCCCGCACTACACATGGAGGACAGGTAGAGAGTGACAGACCCTGCACTACACATGGAGGACAGGTAGAGAGTGACAGACCCCGCACTACACATGGAGGATAGGTAGAGAGTGACAGACCCTGCACTACACATGGAGGACAGGAAGAGAGTGACAGACCCCACACTACACATGGAGGACTGGCAGAGAGTGACAGACCCCGCACAACACATGGAGGACAGGCAGAGAGTGACAGACCCCACACTACACATGGAGGACAGGTAGAGAGTGACAGACACCACACTACACATGGAGGATAGGTAGAGAGTGACAGACACCACACTACACATGGAGGATAGGTAGAGAGTGACAGACCCCGCACTACACATGGAGGATAGGTAGAGAGTGACAGACCCCGTACTACACATGGAGGACAGGCAGAGAGTGACAGACCCCGCACTACACATGGAGGACAGGAAGAGAGTGACAGACCCCGCACTACACATGGAGGACAGGTAGAGAGTGACAGACCCCGCACTACACATGGAGAATAGGTAGAGAGTGACAGACACCACACTACACATGGAGGATAGGTAGAGAGTGACAGACACCACACTACACATGGAGGACAGGTAGAAAGTGACAGACCCCACACTACACATGGAGGACAGGCAGAGAGTGACAGACCCCACACTACACATGGAGGATAGGTAGAGAGTGACAGACCCCACACTACACATGGAGGACAGGCAGAGAGTGACAGACCCCGCACTACACATGGAGGATAGGTAGAGAGTGACAGACCCCACACTACACATGGAGGACAGGCAGAGAGTGACAGACCCCGCACTACACATGGAGGACAGGAAGAGAGTGACAGACCCCGCACTACACATGGAGGACAGGTAGAGAGTGACAAACCCCGCACTACACATGGAGGACAGGTAGAGAGTGACAAACCCCGCACTACACATGGAAGACAGGCAGAGAGTGACAGACCCCGCACTACACATGGAGGACAGGTAGAGAGTGACAGACCCCGCACTACACATGGAGGACAGGCAGAGAGTGACAGACCCCACACTACACAGGGAGGACAGGTAGAGAGTGACAGACCCCACACTACACATGGAGGACAGGTAGAGAGTGACAGACCCCGCACTACACATGGAGGACAGGTAGAGAGTGACAGACCCCGCACTACACATGGAAGATAAGTAGAGAGTGACAGACACCACACTACACATGGAGGATAGGTAGAGAGTGACAGACCCCACACTACACATGGAGGACAGGTAGAGAGTGACAGACCCCACACTACACATGGAGGACAGGCAGAGAGTGACAGACCCCACACTACACATGGAGGATAGGTAGAGAGTGACAGACCCCACACTACACATGGAGGACAGGCAGAGAGTGACAGACCCCGCACTACACATGGAGGATAGGTAGAGAGTGACAGACCCCACACTACACATGGAGGACAGGCAGAGAGTGACAGACCCCGCACTACACATGGAGGACAGGAAGAGAGTGACAGACCCCGCACTACACATGGAGGACAAGTAGAGAGTGACAAACCCCGCACTACACATGGAGGACAGGTAGAGAGTGACAAACCCCGCACTACACATGGAGGACAGGCAGAGAGTGACAGACCCCGCACTACACATGGAGGACAGGTAGAGAGTGACAGACCCTGCACTACACATGGAGGACAGGTAGAGAGTGACAGACCCCGCACTACACATGGAGTATAGGTAGAGAGTGACAGACCCTGCACTACACATGGAGGACAGGAAGAGAGTGACAGACCCCACACTACACATGGAGGACTGGCAGAGAGTGACAGACCCCGCACAACACATGGAGGACAGGCAGAGAGTGACAGACCCCACACTACACATGGAGGACAGGTAGAGAGTGACAGACACCACACTACACATGGAGGATAGGTAGAGAGTGACAGACACCACACTACACATGGAGGATAGGTAGAGAGTGACAGACCCCGCACTACACATGGAGGATAGGTAGAGAGTGACAGACCCCGTACTACACATGGAGGACAGGCAGAGCGTGACAGACCCAGCACTACACATGGAGGACAGGAAGAGAGTGACAGACCCTGCACTACACATGGAGGACAGGTAGAGAGTGACAGACCCCGCACTACACATGGAGGATAGGTAGAGAGTGACAGACACCACACTACACATGGAGGATAGGTAGAGAGTGACAGACACCACACTACACATGGAGGACAGGTAGAAAGTGACAGACCCCACACTACACATGGAGGACAGGCAGAGAGTGACAGACCCCACACTACACATGGAGGATAGGTAGAGAGTGACAGACCCCACACTACACATGGAGGACAGGCAGAGAGTGACAGACCCCGCACTACACATGGAGGATAGGTAGAGAGTGACAGACCCCACACTACACATGGAGGACAGGCAGAGAGTGACAGACCCCGCACTACACATGGAGGACAGGAAGAGAGTGACAGACCCCGCACTACACATGGAGGACAGGTAGAGAGTGACAAACCCCGCACTACACATGGAGGACAGGTAGAGAGTGACAAACCCCGCACTACACATGGAAGACAGGCAGAGAGTGACAGACCCCGCACTACATATGGAGGATAGGTAGAGAGTGACAGACCCCGCACTACACATGGAGGACAGGTAGAGAGTGACAGACCCCGCACTACACATGGAGGATAGGTAGAGAGTGACAGACCCCGCACTACACATGCAGGACAGATAGGGAGTGACAGACCCCGCACTACACATGGAGGACAGGTAAAGAGTGACAGACCCCGCACTACACATGGAGGAAAGGTAGAGAGTGACAGACCCCGCACTACACATGGAGGATAGGTAGAGAGTGACAGACCCCGCACTACACATGGAGGACAGGTAGAGAGTGACAGACCCCGCACTACACATGGAGGACAGGTATAGAGTGACAGACCCCGCACTACACATGGAGGATAGGTAGAGAGTGACAGACCCCGCACTACACATGCAGAACAGATAGGGAGTGACAGACCCCGCACTACACATGGAGGACAGGTAAAGAGTGACAGACCCCGCACTACACATGGAGGATAGGTGGAGAGTGACAGACCCCGCACTACACATGGAGGATAGGTAGAGAGTGACAGACCCCGCACTACACATGGAGGACAGGTAGAGAGTGACAGACCCCGCACTACACATGGAGGACAGGTAGAGAGTGACAGACCCTGCACTACAAATGGAGACTAGGTAGAGAGTGACAGACCCCGCAATACACATGGAGGATAGGTAGAGAGTGACAGACCCCGCACTACACATGGAGGACAGGTAGAGAGTGACAGACCCCGCACTACACATGGAGGACAGGTAGAGAGTGACAGACCCCGCACTACACATGGAGGACAGGTAGAGAGTGACAGACCCTGCACTACACATGGAGGACAGGTAGACAGTGACAGACCCTGCACTACACATGGAGGACAGGTAGAAAGTGACAGACCCCGCACTACACATGGAGGACAGGTAGAGAGTGACAGACACCACACTACACATGGAGGGCAGGTAGAAAGTGACAGACACCACACTACACA
Source organism: Anomaloglossus baeobatrachus (assembly GCF_048569485.1). Lineage (NCBI taxonomy): Eukaryota > Metazoa > Chordata > Amphibia > Anura > Aromobatidae > Anomaloglossus > Anomaloglossus baeobatrachus. The sequence continues at coordinate 59,971,363 of NC_134361.1, read as the reverse complement.
TGGAGGACAGGTAGAAAGTGACAGACACCACACTACACATGGAGGACAGGTAGAGAGTGACAGACACCACACTACCCATGGAGGACAGGTAGAAAGTGACAGACCCCACACTACACATGGAGGACAGGTAGAAAGTGACAGACCCCACACTACACATGGAGGGCAGGTAGAGAGTAACAGACCCCGCACTACACATGGAGGACAGGTAGAGAGTGACAGACCCCGCACTACACATGGAGGACAGGTAGAGAGTGACAGACCCCGCACTACACATGGAGGACAGGTAGAGAGTGACAGACCCCGCACTACACATGGAGGACAGGTAGAGAGTGACAGACCCCGCACTACACATGGAGGACAGGTAGAGAGTGACAGACCCTGCACTATACATGGAGGACAGGTAGAGAGTGACAGACCCCGCACTACAAATGGGGGACAGGTAGAGAGTGACAGACCCCGCACTACATATGGAGGGCAGGTAGAGAATGACAGACTCTGCACTACACATGGAGGACAGGTACAGAGTGACAGACCCCACACTACACATGGTGGACAGGTAGAGAGTAACATACCTGCACTACACATGGAGGACAGGTAGAGAGTGACAGACCCCACACTATACATGGAGGACAGGTAGAGAGTGACAGACCCCACACTACACATGGAGGGCAGGTAGAGAGTAACAGACCCCGCACTACACATGGAGGACAGGTAGAGAGTGACAGACCCCGCACTACACATGGAGGACAGGTAGAGAGTGACAGACCCCGCACTACACATGGAGGATAGGTAGAGAGTGACAGACCCTGCACTACACATGGAGGACAGGAAGAGAGTGACAGACCCCGCACTACACATGGAGGACAGGAAGAGAGTGACAGACCCCGCACTACACATGGAGGACAGGTAGAGAGTGACAGACCCCACACTACACATGGAGGACAGGCAGAGAGTGACAGACCCTAAACTACACATGGAGGACAGGAAGAGAGTGACAGACCCCGCACTACACATGGAGGACAGGAAGAGAGTGACAGAACCCACACTACACATGGAGGATAGGTAGAGAGTGACAGACCCTGCACTACACATGGAGGACAGGAAGAGAGTGACAGACCCCGCACTACACATGGAGGACAGGAAGAGAGTGAGAGACCCCGCACTACACATGGAGGACAGGTAGAGAGTGACAGACCCCACACTACACATGGAGGACAGGCAGAGAGTGACAGACCCTGCACTACACATGGAGGACAGGTAGAGAGTGACAGACCCCACACTATACATGGAGGACAGGTAGAGAGTGAAAGACCCCACACAACACATGGAGGACAGGAAGAGAGTGACAGACCCCGCACTACACATGGAGGACAGGTAGAGAGTGACAGACCCCACACTACACATGGAGGACAGGTAGAGAGTGACAGACCCCACACTACACATGGAGGGCAGGTAGAGAGTGACAGACCCCGCACTACACATGGAGGACAGGTAGAGAGTGACAGACCCCGCACTACACATGGAGGACAGGTAGAGAGTGACAAACCCCGCACTACACATGGAGGACAGGTAGAGAGTGACAGACCCCACACTACACATGGAGGACAGGTAGAGAGTGACAGACCCCGCACTACACATGGAGGACAGGTAGAGAGTGACAGACCCCACACTACACATGGAGGACAGGTAGAGAGTGACAGACCCCGCACTACACATGGAGGATAGGTAGAGAGTGACAGACCCTGCACTACACATGGAGGGCAGGTAGAGAGTGACAGACCCCGCACTACACATGGAGGACAGGAAGAGAGTGACAGACCCCGCACTACACATGGAGGACAGGTAGAGAGTGACAGACCCCGCACTACACATGGAGGATAGGTAGAGAGTGACAGACACCACACTACACATGGAGGATAAGTAGAGAGTGACAGACACCACACTACACATGGAGGATAGGTAGAGAGTGACAGACCCCACACTACACATGGAGGACAGGTAGAGAGTGACAGACCCCACACTACACATGGAGGACAGGCAGAGAGTGGCAGACCCCGCATTACACATGGAGGATAGGTAGAGAGTGACAGACCCCACACTACACATGGAGGACAGGCAGAGAGTGACAGACCCCGCACTACACATGGAGGACAGGAAGAGAGTGACAGACCCCGCACTACACATGGAGGACAGGTAGAGAGTGACAAACCCCGCACTACACATGGAGGACAGGTAGAGAGTGACAGACACCACACTACACATGGAGGACAGGTAGAGAGTGAACAGACACCACACTACACATGGAGGACAGGTAGAGAGTGACAGACCCCGAACTACACATGGAGGACAGGTAGAGAGTGACAGACCCCGCACTACACATGGAGGACAGGTAGAGAGTGACAGACCCTGCACTACACATGGAGGACAGGTAGAGAGTGACAGACCCCGCACTACACATGGAGGATAGGTAGAGAGTGACAGACCCCGCACTACACATGGAGGACAAGAAGAGAGTGACAGACCCCACACTACACATGGAGGACTGGCAGAGAGTGACAGACCCCGCACTACACATGGAGGACAGGTAGAGAGTGACAGACACCACACTACACATGGAGGATTGGTAGAGAGTGACAGACACCACACTACACATGGAGGACAGGCAGAGAGTGACAGACCCCGCACTACACATGGAGGACAGGAAGAGAGTGACAGACCCCGCACTACACATGGAGGACAGGTAGAGAGTGACAGACCCCGCACTACACATGGAGGATAGGTAGAGAGTGACAGACACCACACTACACATGGAGGATAGGTAGAGAGTGACAGACACCACACTACACATGGAGGACAGGTACAAAGTGACAGACCCCACACTACACATGGAGGACAGGCAGAGAGTGACAGACCCCACACTACACATGGAGGATAGGTAGAGAGTGACAGACCCCACACTACACATGGAGGACAGGCAGAGAGTGACAGACCCCGCACTACACATGGAGGATAGGTAGAGAGTGAAAGACCCCACACTACACATGGAGGACAGGCAGAGAGTGACAGACCCCGCACTACACATGGAGGACAGGAAGAGAGTGACAGACCCCGCACTACACATGGAGGACAGGTAGAGAGTGACAGACCCTGCACTACACATGGAGGACAGGTAGACAGTGACAGACCCTGCACTACACATGGAGGACAGGTAGAAAGTGACAGACCCCGCACTACACATGGAGGACAGGTAGAGAGTGACAGACACCACACTACACATGGAGGGCAGGTAGAAAGTGACAGACACCACACTACACATGGAGGACAGATAGAAAGTGACAGACACCACACTACACATGGAGGACAGGTAGAGAGTGACAGACCCCACACTACACATGGAGGACAGGTAGAAAGTGACAGACACCACACTACACATGGAGGACAGGTAGAGAGTGACAGACACAACACTACACATGGAGGACAGGTAGAAAGTGACAGACACCACACTACACATGGAGGACAGGTAGAAAGTGACAGACCCCACACTACACATGGAGGGCAGGTAGAGAGTAACAGACCCCGCACTACACATGGAGGACAGGTAGAGAGTGACAGACCCCGCACTACACATGGAGGACAGGTAAAGAGTGACAGACCCCGCACTACACATGGAGGACAGGTAGAGAGTGACAGACCCCACACTACACATGAAGGACAGGTAGAGAGTGACAGACCCCACACTACACATGGAGGACAGGTAGAGAGTGACAGACCCCGCACTACACATGGAGGATAGGTAGAGAGTGACAGACCCTGCACTACACATGGAGGGCAGGTAGAGAGTGACAGACCCCGCACTACACATGGAGGACAGGTAGAGAGTGACAAACCCCGCACTACACATGGAGGACAGGCAGAGAGTGACAGACCCCGCACTACACATGGAGGACAGGTAGAGAGTGACAGACCCTGCACTACACATGGAGGACAGGTAGAGAGTGACAGACCCCGCACTACACATGGAGGATAGGTAGAGAGTGACAGACCCCGCACTACACATGGAGGACAGGAAGAGAGTGACAGACCCCGCACTACACATGGAGGACTGGCAGAGAGTGACAGACCCCGCACAACACATGGAGGACAGGCAGAGAGTGACAGACCCCACACTACACATGGAGGACAGGTAGAGAGTGACAGACACCACACTACACATGGAGGATAGGTAGAGAGTGACAGACACCACACTACACATGGAGGATAGGTAGAGAGTGACAGACCCCGCACTACACATGGAGGATAGGTAGAGAGTGACAGACCCCGTACTACACATGGAGGACAGGCAGAGAGTAACAGACCCCGCACTACACATGGAGGACAGGAAGAGAGTGACAGACCCCGCACTACACATGGAGGGCAGGTAGAGAGTGACAGACCCCACACTACACATGGAGGATAGGTAGAGAGTGACAGACACCACACTACACATGGAGGATAGGTAGAGAGTGACAGACACCACACTACACATGGACGACAGGTAGAAAGTGACAGACCCCACACTACACATGGAGGACAGGCAGAGAGTGACAGACCCCACACTACACATGGAGGATAGGTAGAGAGTGACAGACCCCACACTACACATGGAGGAAAGGTAGAGAGTGACAGACCCCGCACTACACATGGAGGATAGGTAGAGAGTGACAGACCCTGCACTACACATGGAGGGCAGGTAGAGAGTGACAGACCCCGCACTACACATGGAGGACAGGTAGAGAGTGACAAACCCCGCACTACACATGGAGGACAGGCAGAGAGTGACAGACCCCGCACTACACATGGAGGACAGGTAGAGAGTGACAGACCCTGCACTACACATGGAGGACAGGTAGAGAGTGACAGACCCCGCACTACACATGGAGGACAGGTAGAGAGTGACAGACCCTGCACTACACATGGAGGACAGGTAGACAGTGACAGACCCTGCACTACACATGGAGGACAGGTAGAAAGTGACAGACCCCGCACTACACATGGAGGACAGGTAGAGAGTGACAGACACCACACTACACATGGAGGGCAGGTAGAAAGTGACAGACACCACACTACACATGGAGGACAGGTAGAAAGTGACAGACACCACACTACACATGGAGGACAGGTAGAGAGTGACAAACCCCACACTACACATGGAGGACAGGTAGAAAGTGACAGACACCACACCACACATGGAGGACAGGTAGAGAGTGACAGACACCACACTACACATGGAGGACAGGTAGAAAGTGACAGACACCACACTACACATGGAGGACAGGTAGAAAGTGACAGACCCCACACTACACATGGAGGGCAGGTAGAGAGTAACAGACCCCGCACTACACATGGAGGACAGGTAGAGAGTGACAGACCCCGCACTACACATGGAGGACAGGTAGAGAGTGACAGACCCCGCACTACACATGGAGGACAGGTAGAGAGTGACAGACCCCACACTACACATGAAGGACAGGTAGAGAGTGACAGACCCCACACTACACATGGAGGATAGGTAGAGAGTGACAGACACCACACTACACATGGAGGATAGGTAGAGAGTGACAGACCCCGCACTACACATGGAGGGCAGGTAGAGAGTGACAGACCCCACACTACACATGGAGGACAGGTAGAGAGTGACAGACCCCACACTACACATGGAGGACAGGCAGAGAGTGGCAGACCCCGCACTACACATGGAGGATAGGTAGAGAGTGACAGACCCCACACTACACATGGAGGACAGGCAGAGAGTGACAGACCCCGCACTACACATGGAGGACAGGAAGAGAGTGACAGACCCCGCACTACACATGGAGGACAGGTAGAGAGTGACAAACCCCGCACTACACATGGAGGACAGGTAGAGAGTGACAGACACCACACTACACATGGAGGACAGGTAGAGAGTGAACAGACACCACACTACACATGGAGGACAGGTAGAGAGTGACAGACCCCGAACTACACATGGAGGACAGGTAGAGAGTGACAGACCCCGCACTACACATGGAGGACAGGTAGAGAGTGACAGACCCTGCACTACACATGGAGGACAGGTAGAGAGTGACAGACCCCGCACTACACATGGAGGATAGGTAGAGAGTGACAGACCCCGCACTACACATGGAGGACAAGAAGAGAGTGACAGACCCCACACTACACATGGAGGACTGGCAGAGAGTGACAGACCCCGCACTACACATGGAGGACAGGTAGAGAGTGACAGACACCACACTACACATGGAGGATTGGTAGAGAGTGACAGACACCACACTACACATGGAGGACAGGCAGAGAGTGACAGACCCCGCACTACACATGGAGGACAGGAAGAGAGTGACAGACCCCGCACTACACATGGAGGACAGGTAGAGAGTGACAGACCCCGCACTACACATGGAGGATAGGTAGAGAGTGACAGACACCACACTACACATGGAGGATAGGTAGAGAGTGACAGACACCACACTACACATGGAGGACAGGTACAAAGTGACAGACCCCACACTACACATGGAGGACAGGCAGAGAGTGACAGACCCAACACTACACATGGAGGATAGGTAGAGAGTGACAGACCCCACACTACACATGGAGGACAGGCAGAGAGTGACAGACCCCGCACTACACATGGAGGATAGGTAGAGAGTGAAAGACCCCACACTACACATGGAGGACAGGCAGAGAGTGACAGACCCCGCACTACACATGGAGGACAGGAAGAGAGTGACAGACCCCGCACTACACATGGAGGACAGGTAGAGAGTGACAGACCCTGCACTACACATGGAGGACAGGTAGACAGTGACAGACCCTGCACTACACATGGAGGACAGGTAGAAAGTGACAGACCCCGCACTACACATGGAGGACAGGTAGAGAGTGACAGACACCACACTACACATGGAGGGCAGGTAGAAAGTGACAGACACCACACTACACATGGAGGACAGATAGAAAGTGACAGACACCACACTACACATGGAGGACAGGTAGAGAGTGACAGACCCCACACTACACATGGAGGACAGGTAGAAAGTGACAGACACCACACTACACATGGAGGACAGGTAGAGAGTGACAGACACAACACTACACATGGAGGACAGGTAGAAAGTGACAGACACCACACTACACATGGAGGACAGGTAGAAAGTGACAGACCCCACACTACACATGGAGGGCAGGTAGAGAGTAACAGACCCCGCACTACACATGGAGGACAGGTAGAGAGTGACAGACCCCGCACTACACATGGAGGACAGGTAGAGAGTGACAGACCCCGCACTACACATGGAGGACAGGTAGAGAGTGACAGACCCCACACTACACATGAAGGACAGGTAGAGAGTGACAGACCCCACACTACACATGGAGGACAGGTAGAGAGTGACAGACCCCGCACTACACATGGAGGATAGGTAGAGAGTGACAGACCCTGCACTACACATGGAGGGCAGGTAGAGAGTGACAGACCCCGCACTACACATGGAGGACAGGTAGAGAGTGACAAACCCCGCACTACACATGGAGGACAGGCAGAGAGTGACAGACCCCGCACTACACATGGAGGACAGGTAGAGAGTGACAGACCCTGCACTACACATGGAGGACAGGTAGAGAGTGACAGACCCCGCACTACACATGGAGGATAGGTAGAGAGTGACAGACCCCGCACTACACATGGAGGACAGGAAGAGAGTGACAGACCCCGCACTACACATGGAGGACTGGCAGAGAGTGACAGACCCCGCACAACACATGGAGGACAGGCAGAGAGTGACAGACCCCACACTACACATGGAGGACAGGTAGAGAGTGACAGACACCACACTACACATGGAGGATAGGTAGAGAGTGACAGACACCACACTACACATGGAGGATAGGTAGAGAGTGACAGACCCCGCACTACACATGGAGGATAGGTAGAGAGTGACAGACCCCGTACTACACATGGAGGACAGGCAGAGAGTAACAGACCCCGCACTACACATGGAGGACAGGAAGAGAGTGACAGACCCCGCACTACACATGGAGGGCAGGTAGAGAGTGACAGACCCCACACTACACATGGAGGATAGGTAGAGAGTGACAGACACCACACTACACATGGAGGATAGGTAGAGAGTGACAGACACCACACTACACATGGACGACAGGTAGAAAGTGACAGACCCCACACTACACATGGAGGACAGGCAGAGAGTGACAGACCCCACACTACACATGGAGGATAGGTAGAGAGTGACAGACCCCACACTACACATGGAGGAAAGGTAGAGAGTGACAGACCCCGCACTACACATGGAGGACAGGTAGAGAGTGACAAACCCCGCACTACACATGGAGGACAGGCAGAGAGTGACAGACCCCGCACTACACATGGAGGACAGGTAGAGAGTGACAGACCCTGCACTACACATGGAGGACAGGTAGAGAGTGACAGACCCCGCACTACACATGGAGGACAGGTAGAGAGTGACAGACCCTGCACTACACATGGAGGACAGGTAGACAGTGACAGACCCTGCACTACACATGGAGGACAGGTAGAAAGTGACAGACACCGCACTACACATGGAGGACAGGTAGAGAGTGACAGACACCACACTACACATGGAGGGCAGGTAGAAAGTGACAGACACCACACTACACATGGAGGACAGGTAGAAAGTGACAGACACCACACTACACATGGAGGACAGGTAGAGAGTGACAAACCCCACACTACACATGGAGGACAGGTAGAAAGTGACAGACACCACACTACACATGGAGGACAGGTAGAGAGTGACAGACACCACACTACACATGGAGGACAGGTAGAAAGTGACAGACACCACACTACACATGGAGGACAGGTAGAAAGTGACAGACCCCACACTACACATGGAGGGCAGGTAGAGAGTAACAGACCCCGCACTACACATGGAGGACAGGTAGAGAGTGACAGACCCCGCACTACACATGGAGGACAGGTAGAGAGTGACAGACCCCGCACTACACATGGAGGACAGGTAGAGAGTGACAGACCCCACACTACACATGAAGGACAGGTAGAGAGTGACAGACCCCACACTACACATGGAGGATAGGTAGAGAGTGACAGACACCACACTACACATGGAGGATAGGTAGAGAGTGACAGACCCCGCACTACACATGGAGGATAGGTAGAGAGTGACAGACCCCGTACTACACATGGAGGACAGGCAGAGAGTGACAGACCCCGCACTACACATGGAGGACAGGTAGAGAGTGACAGACACCACACTACACATGGAGGGCAGGTAGAAAGTGACAGACACCACACTACACATGGAGGACAGGTAGAAAGTGACAGACACCACACTACACATGGAGGACAGGTAGAGAGTGACAGACCCCACACTACACATGGAGGACAGGTAGAAAGTGACAGACACCACACTACACATGGAGGACAGGTAGAGAGTGACAGACACCACACTACACATGGAGGACAGGTAGAAAGTGACAGACACCACACTACACATGGAGGACAGGTAGAAAGTGACAGACCCCACACTACACATGGAGGGCAGGTAGAGAGTAACAGACCCCGCACTACACATGGAGGACAGGTAGAGAGTGACAGACCCCGCACTACACATGGAGGACAGGTAGAGAGTGACAGACCCCGCACTACACATGGAGGACAGGTAGAGAGTGACAGACCCCACACTACACATGAAGGACAGGTAGAGAGTGACAGACCCCACACTACACATGGAGGACAGGTAGAGAGTGACAGACCCCGCACTACACATGGAGGATAGGTAGAGAGTGACAGACCCTGCACTACACATGGAGGGCAGGTAGAGAGTGACAGACCCCGCACTACACATGGAGGACAGGTAGAGAGTGACAAACCCCGCACTACACATGGAGGACAGGCAGAGAGTGACAGACCCCGCACTACACATGGAGGACAGGTAGAGAGTGACAGACCCTGCACTACACATGGAGGACAGGTAGAGAGTGACTGACCCCGCATTACACATGGAGGATAGGTAGAGAGTGACAGACCCCGCACTACACATGGAGGACAGGAAGAGAGTGACAGACCCCGCACTACACATGGAGGACTGGCAGAGAGAGACAGACCCCGCACAACACATGGAGGACAGGCAGAGAGTGACAGACCCCACACTACACATGGAGGACAGGTAGAGAGTGACAGACACCACACTACACATGGAGGATAGGTAGAGAGTGACAGACACCACACTACACATGGAGGATAGGTAGAGAGTGACAGACCCCGCACTACACATGGAGGATAGGTAGAGAGTGACAGACCCCGTACTACACATGGAGGACAGGCAGAGAGTGACAGACCCCGCACTACACATGGAGGACAGGAAGAGAGTGACAGACCCCGCACTACACATGGAGGACAGGTAGAGAGTGACAGACCCCACACTACACATGGAGGATAGGTAGAGAGTGACAGACCCCACACTACACATGGAGGACAGGCAGAGAGTGACAGACCCCGCACTACACATGGAGGATAGGTAGAGAGTGACAGACCCCACACTACACATGGAGGACAGGCAGAGAGTGACAGACCCCGCACTACACATGGAGGACAGGAAGATAGTGACAGACCCCGCACTACACATGGAGGACAGGTAGAGAGTGACAGACCCCACACTACACATGGAGGACAGGTAGAGAGTGACAGACCCCGCACTACACGTGGAGGATAGGTAGAGAGTGACAGACCCTGCACTACACATGGAGGGCAGGTAGAGAGTGACAGACCCCGCACTACACATGGAGGACAGGTAGAGAGTAACAAACCCCGCACTACACATGGAGGACAGGCAGAGAGTGACAGACCCCGCACTACACATGGAGGACAGGTAGAGAGTGACAGACCCTGCACTACACATGGAGGACAGGTAGAGAGTGACAGACCCCGCACTACACATGGAGGATAGGTAGAGAGTGACAGACCCCGCACTACACATGGAGGACAGGAAGAGAGTGACAGACCCCACACTACACATGGAGGACTGGCAGAGAGTGACAGACCCCGCACAACACATGGAGGACAGGCAGAGAGTGACAGACCCCACACTACACATGGAGGACAGGTAGAGAGTGACAGACACCACACTACACATGGAGGATAGGTAGAGAGTGACAGACACCACACTACACATGGAGGATAGGTAGAGAGTGACAGACCCCGCACTACACATGGAGGATAGGTAGAGAGTGACAGACCCCGTACTACACATGGAGGACAGGCAGAGAGTGACAGACCCCGCACTACACATGGAGGACAGGAAGAGAGTGACAGACCCCGCACTACACATAGAGGACAGGTAGAGAGTGACAGACCCCGCACTACACATGGAGGATAGGTAGAGAGTGACAGACACCACACTACACATGGAGGATAGGTAGAGAGTGACAGACACCACACTACACATGGAGGACAGGTAGAAAGTGACAGACCCCACACTACACATGGAGGACAGGCAGAGAGTGACAGACCCCACACTACACATGGAGGATAGGTAGAGAGTGACAGACCCCACACTACACATGGAGGACAGGCAGAGAGTGACAGACCCCGCACTACACATGGAGGATAGGTAGAGAGTGACAGACCGCACACTATACATGGAGGACAGGCAGAGAGTGACAGACCCCGCACTACACATGGAGGACAGGAAGAGAGTGACAGACCCCGCACTACACATGGAGGACAGGTAGAGAGTGACAAACCCCGCACTACACATGGAGGACAGGTAGAGAGTGACAAACCCCGCACTACACATGGAAGACAGGCAGAGAGTGACAGACCCCGCACTACATATGGAGGATAGGTAGAGAGTGACAGACCCCGCACTACACATGGAGGACAGGTAGAAAGTGACAGACCCCACACTACACATGGAGGACAGGTAGAAAGTGACAGACCCCACACTACACATGGAGGGCAGGTAGAGAGTAACAGACCCCGCACTACACATGGAGGACAGGTAGAGAGTGACAGACCCCGCACTACACATGGAGGACAGGTAGAGAGTGACAGACCCCGCACTACACATGGAGGACAGGTAGAGAGTGACAGACCCCGCACTACACATGGAGGACAGGTAGAGAGTGACAGACCCCGCACTACACATGGAGGACAGGTAGAGAGTGACAGACCCTGCACTACACATGGAGGACAGGTAGAGAGTGACAGACCCCGCACTACACATGGGGGACAGGTAGAGAGTGACAGACCCCGCACTACATATGGAGGGCAGGTAGAGAATGACAGACTCTGCACTACACATGGAGGACAGGTAGAGAGTGACAGACCCTACACTACACATGGTGGACAGGTAGAGAGTAACATACCTGCACTACACATGGAGGACAGGTAGAGAGTGACAGACCCCACACTACACATGGAGGACAGGTAGAGAGTGACAGACCCCGCACTACACATGGAGGATAGGTAGAGAGTGACAGACCCCGCACTACACATGGAGGACAGGAAGAGAGTGACAGACCCCGCACTACACATGGAGGACAGGAAGAGAGTGACAGACCCCGCACTAAACATGGAGGACAGGTAGAGAGTGACAGACCCCACACTACACATGGAGGACAGGCAGAGAGTGACAGACCCTGCACTACACATGGAGGACAGGAAGAGAGTGACAGACCCCGCACTACACATGGAGGACAGGAAGAGAGTGACAGACCCCACACTACACATGGAGGATAGGTAGAGAGTGACAGACCCTGCACTACACATGGAGGACAGGAAGAGAGTGACAGACCCCGCACTACACATGGAGGACAGGAAGAGAGTGACAGACCCCGCACTACACATGGAGGACAGGTAGAGAGTGACAGACCCCACACTACACATGGAGGACAGGCAGAGAGTGACAGACCCAGCACTACACATGGAGGACAGGTAGAGAGTGACAGACCCCACACTATACATGGAGGACAGGTAGAGAGTGACAGACCCCACACAACACATGGAGGACAGGAAGAGAGTGACAGACCCCGCACTACACATGGAGGACAGGTAGAGAGTGACAGACCCCTCACTACACATGGAGGACAGGTAGAGAGTGACAGACCCCACACTACACATGGAGGGCAGGTAGAGAGTGACAGACCCCGCACTACACATGGAGGACAGGTAGAGAGTGACAGACCCCGCACTACACATGGAGGACAGGTAGAGAGTGACAAACCACGCACTACACATGGAGGACAGGTAGAGAGTGACAGACCCCACACTACACATGGAGGACAGGTAGAGAGTGACAGACCCCGCACTACACATGGAGGACAGGTAGAGAGTGACAGACCCCACACTACACATGGAGGACAGGTAGAGAGTGACAGACCCCGCACTACACATGGAGGATAGGTAGAGAGTGACAGACCCTGCACTACACATGGAGGGCAGGTAGAGAGTGACAGACCCCGCACTACACATGGAGGACAGGAAGAGAGTGACAGACCCCGCACTACACATGGAGGACAGGTAGAGAGTGACAGACCCCGCACTACACATGGAGGATAGGTAGAGAGTGACAGACACCACACTACACATGGAGGATAAGTAGAGTGACAGACACCACACTACACATGGAGGATAGGTAGAGAGTGACAGACCCCACACTACACATGGAGGACAGGTAGAGAGTGACAGACCCCACACTACACATGGAGGACAGGCAGAGAGTGACAGACCCCGCACTACACATGGAGGACACGTAGAGAGTGACAGACCCTGCACTACACATGGAGGACAGGTAGACAGTGACAGACCCTGCACTACACATGGAGGACAGGTAGAAAGTGACAGATCCCGCACTACACATGGAGGACAGGTAGAGAGTGACAGACACCACACTACACATGGAGGGCAGGTAGAAAGTGACAGACACCACACTACACATGGAGGACAGGTAGAAAGTGACAGACACCACACTACACATGGAGGACAGGTAGAGAGTGACAGACACCACACTACACATGGAGGACAGGTAAAAAGTGACAGACACCACACTACACATGGAGGACAGGTAGAGAGTGACAAACCCCGCACTACACATGGAGGACAGGCAGAGAGTGACAGACCCCGCACTACACATGGAGGACAGGTAGAGAGTGACAGACCCTGCACTACACATGGAGGACAGGTAGAGAGTGACAGACCCCGCACTACACATGGAGGATAGGTAGAGAGTGACAGACCCCGCACTACACATGGAGGACAGGAAGAGAGTGACAGACCCCACACTACACATGGAGGACTGGCAGAGAGTGACAGACCCCGCACAACACATGGAGGACAGGCAGAGAGTGACAGACCCCACACTACACATGGAGGACAGGTAGAGAGTGACAGACACCACACTACACATGGAGGATAGGTAGAGAGTGACAGACACCACACTACACATGGAGGATAGGTAGAGAGTGACAGACACCACACTACACATGGAGGATAGGTAGAGAGTGACAGACACCACACTACACATGGAGGATAGGTAGAGAGTGACAGACACCACACTACACATGGAGGATAGGTAGAGAGTGACAGACCCCGCACTACACATGGAGGATAGGTAGAGAGTGACAGACCCCGTACTACACATGGAGGACAGGCAGAGAGTGACAGACTCCGCACTACACATGGAGGACAGGAAGAGAGTGACAGACCCCGCACTACACATAGAGGACAGGTAGAGAGTGACAGACCCCGCACTACACATGGAGGATAGGTAGAGAGTGACAGACACCACACTACACATGGAGGATAGGTAGAGAGTGACAGACACCACACTACACATGGAGGACAGGTAGAAAGTGACAGACCCCACACTACACATGGAGGACAGGCAGAGAGTGACAGACCCCACACTACACATGGAGGATAGGTAGAGAGTGACAGACCCCACACTACACATGGAGGACAGGCAGAGAGTGACAGACCCCGCACTACACATGGAGGATAGGTAGAGAGTGACAGACCCCACACTACACATGGAGGACAGGCAGAGAGTGACAGACCCCGCACTACACATGGAGGACAGGAAGAGAGTGACAGACCCAGCACTACACATGGAGGACAGGTAGAGAGTGACAAACCCCGCACTACACATGGAGTACAGGTAGAGAGTGACAAACCCTGCACTACACATGGAGGGCAGGTAGAGAGTGACAGACCCCGCACTACACATGGAGGACAGGTAGAGAGTGACAGACCCCGCACTACACATGGAGGATAGGTAGAGAGTGACAGACCCCGCACTACACATGGAGGACAGGAAGAGAGTGACAGACCCCACACTACACATGGAGGACTGGCAGAGAGTGACAGACCCCGCACAACACATGGAGGATAGGTAGAGAGTGACAGACCCCACACTACACATGGAGGACAGGCAGAGAGTGACAGACCCCGCACTACACATGGAGGACTGGCAGAGAGAGACAGACCCCGCACAACACATGGAGGACAGGCAGAGAGTGACAGACCCCACACTACACATGGAGGACAGGTAGAGAGTGACAGACACCACACCACACATGGAGGATAGGTAGAGAGTGACAGACACCACACTACACATGGAGGATAGGTAGAGAGTGACAGACCCCGCACTACACATGGAGGATAGGTAGAGAGTGACAGACCCCGTACTACACATGGAGGACAGGCAGAGAGTGACAGACCCCGCACTACACATGGAGGACAGGAAGAGAGTGACAGACCCCGCACTACACATGGAGGACAGGTAGAGAGTGACAGACCCCACACTACACATGGAGGATAGGTAGAGAGTGACAGACCCCACACTACACATGGAGGACAGGCAGAGAGTGACAGACCCCGCACTACACATGGAGGATAGGTAGAGAGTGACAGACCCCACACTACACATGGAGGACAGGCAGAGAGTGACAGACCCCGCACTACACATGGAGGACAGGAAGATAGTGACAGACCCCGCACTACACATGGAGGACAGGTAGAGAGTGACAGACCCCACACTACACATGGAGGACAGGTAGAGAGTGACAGACCCCGCACTACACGTGGAGGATAGGTAGAGAGTGACAGACCCTGCACTACACATGGAGGGCAGGTAGAGAGTGACAGACCCCGCACTACACATGGAGGACAGGTAGAGAGTAACAAACCCCGCACTACACATGGAGGACAGGCAGAGAGTGACAGACCCCGCACTACACATGGAGGACAGGTAGAGAGTGACAGACCCTGCACTACACATGGAGGACAGGTAGAGAGTGACAGACCCCGCACTACACATGGAGGATAGGTAGAGAGTGACAGACCCCGCACTACACATGGAGGACAGGAAGAGAGTGACAGACCCCACACTACACATGGAGGACTGGCAGAGAGTGACAGACCCCGCACAACACATGGAGGACAGGCAGAGAGTGACAGACCCCACACTACACATGGAGGACAGGTAGAGAGTGACAGACACCACACTACACATGGAGGATAGGTAGAGAGTGACAGACACCACACTACACAT
The DNA here is from genome assembly GCF_048569485.1 of Anomaloglossus baeobatrachus. Taxonomy (NCBI): domain Eukaryota; kingdom Metazoa; phylum Chordata; class Amphibia; order Anura; family Aromobatidae; genus Anomaloglossus; species Anomaloglossus baeobatrachus. The sequence continues at coordinate 59,954,750 of NC_134361.1, read as the reverse complement.
GGAGGATAGGTAGAGAGTGACAGACCCCGCACTACACATGGAGGATAGGTAGAGAGTGACAGACCCCGTACTACACATGGAGGACAGGCAGAGAGTGACAGACCCCGCACTACACATGGAGGACAGGAAGAGAGTGACAGACCCCGCACTACACATAGAGGACAGGTAGAGAGTGACAGACCCCGCACTACACATGGAGGATAGGTAGAGAGTGACAGACACCACACTACACATGGAGGATAGGTAGAGAGTGACAGACACCACACTACACATGGAGGACAGGTAGAAAGTGACAGACCCCACACTACACATGGAGGACAGGCAGAGAGTGACAGACCCCACACTACACATGGAGGATAGGTAGAGAGTGACAGACCCCACACTACACATGGAGGACAGGCAGAGAGTGACAGACCCCGCACTACACATGGAGGATAGGTAGAGAGTGACAGACCGCACACTATACATGGAGGACAGGCAGAGAGTGACAGACCCCGCACTACACATGGAGGACAGGAAGAGAGTGACAGACCCCGCACTACACATGGAGGACAGGTAGAGAGTGACAAACCCCGCACTACACATGGAGGACAGGTAGAGAGTGACAAACCCCGCACTACACATGGAAGACAGGCAGAGAGTGACAGACCCCGCACTACATATGGAGGATAGGTAGAGAGTGACAGACCCCGCACTACACATGGAGGACAGGTAGACAGTGACAGACCCTGCACTACACATGGAGGACAGGTAGAGAGTGACAGACCCCGCACTACACATGCAGGACAGATAGGGAGTGACAGACCCCGCACTACACATGGAGGACAGGTAAAGAGTGACAGACCCCGCACTACACATGGAGGATAGGTAGAGAGTGACAGACCCCGCACTACACATGGAGGATAGGTAGAGAGTGACAGACCCCGCACTATACATGGAGGACAGGTAGAGAGTGACAGACCCCGCACTACACATGGAGGACAGGTAGAGAGTGACAAACCCCGCACTACACATGGAGGATAGGTAGAGTGTGACAGACCCCGCACTACACATGCAGGACAGATAGGGAGTGACAGACCCCGCACTACACATGGAGGACAGGTAAAGAGTGACAGACCCCGCACTACACATGGAGGATAGGTAGAGAGTGACAGACCCCGCACTACACATGGAGGATAGGTAGAGAGTGACAGACCCCGCACTACACATGGAGGACAGGTAGAGAGTGACAGACCCCGCACTACACATGGAGGACAGGTAGAGAGTGACAGACCCTGCACTACAAATGGAGAATAGGTAGAGAGTGACAGACCCCGCAATACACATGGAGGATAGGTAGAGAGTGACAGACCCCGCACTACACATGGAGGACAGGTAGAGAGTGACAGACCCCGCACTACACATGGAGGACAGGTAGAGAGTGACAGACCCCGCACTACACATGGAGGACAGGTAGAGAGTGACAGACCCTGCACTACACATGGAGGACAGGTAGACAGTGACAGACCCTGCACTACACATGGAGGACAGGTAGAAAGTGACAGACCCCGCACTACACATGGAGGACAGGTAGAGAGTGACAGACACCACACTACACATGGAGGGCAGGTAGAAAGTGACAGACACCACACTACACATGGAGGACAGGTAGAAAGTGACAGACACCACACTACACATGGAGGACAGGTAGAGAGTGACACACCCCACACTACACATGGAGGACAGGTAGAAAGTGACAGACACCACACTACGCATGGAGGACAGGTAGAGAGTGACAGACACCACACTACACATGGAGGACAGGTAGAAAGTGACAGACCCCACACTACACATGGAGGACAGGTAGAAAGTGACAGACCCCACACTACACATGGAGGGCAGGTAGAGAGTAACAGACCCCGCACTACACATGGAGGACAGGTAGAGAGTGACAGACCCCGCACTACACATGGAGGACAGGTAGAGAGTGACAGACCCCGCACTACACATGGAGGACAGGTAGAGAGTGACAGACCCCGCACTACACATGGAGGACAGGTAGAGAGTGACAGACCCCGCACTACACATGGAGGACAGGTAGAGAGTGACAGACCCTGCACTACACATGGAGGACAGGTAGAGAGTGACAGACCCCGCACTACACATGGGGGACAGGTAGAGAGTGACAGACCCCGCACTACATATGGAGGGCAGGTAGAGAATGACAGACTCTGCACTACACATGGAGGACAGGTAGAGAGTGACAGACCCTACACTACACATGGTGGACAGGTAGAGAGTAACATACCTGCACTACACATGGAGGACAGGTAGAGAGTGACAGACCCCACACTACACATGGAGGACAGGTAGAGAGTGACAGACCCCGCACTACACATGGAGGATAGGTAGAGAGTGACAGACCCCGCACTACACATGGAGGACAGGAAGAGAGTGACAGACCCCGCACTACACATGGAGGACAGGAAGAGAGTGACAGACCCCGCACTAAACATGGAGGACAGGTAGAGAGTGACAGACCCCACACTACACATGGAGGACAGGCAGAGAGTGACAGACCCTGCACTACACATGGAGGACAGGAAGAGAGTGACAGACCCCGCACTACACATGGAGGACAGGAAGAGAGTGACAGACCCCACACTACACATGGAGGATAGGTAGAGAGTGACAGACCCTGCACTACACATGGAGGACAGGAAGAGAGTGACAGACCCCGCACTACACATGGAGGACAGGAAGAGAGTGACAGACCCCGCACTACACATGGAGGACAGGTAGAGAGTGACAGACCCCACACTACACATGGAGGACAGGCAGAGAGTGACAGACCCAGCACTACACATGGAGGACAGGTAGAGAGTGACAGACCCCACACTATACATGGAGGACAGGTAGAGAGTGACAGACCCCACACAACACATGGAGGACAGGAAGAGAGTGACAGACCCCGCACTACACATGGAGGACAGGTAGAGAGTGACAGACCCCTCACTACACATGGAGGACAGGTAGAGAGTGACAGACCCCACACTACACATGGAGGGCAGGTAGAGAGTGACAGACCCCGCACTACACATGGAGGACAGGTAGAGAGTGACAGACCCCGCACTACACATGGAGGACAGGTAGAGAGTGACAAACCACGCACTACACATGGAGGACAGGTAGAGAGTGACAGACCCCACACTACACATGGAGGACAGGTAGAGAGTGACAGACCCCGCACTACACATGGAGGACAGGTAGAGAGTGACAGACCCCACACTACACATGGAGGACAGGTAGAGAGTGACAGACCCCGCACTACACATGGAGGATAGGTAGAGAGTGACAGACCCTGCACTACACATGGAGGGCAGGTAGAGAGTGACAGACCCCGCACTACACATGGAGGACAGGAAGAGAGTGACAGACCCCGCACTACACATGGAGGACAGGTAGAGAGTGACAGACCCCGCACTACACATGGAGGATAGGTAGAGAGTGACAGACACCACACTACACATGGAGGATAAGTAGAGTGACAGACACCACACTACACATGGAGGATAGGTAGAGAGTGACAGACCCCACACTACACATGGAGGACAGGTAGAGAGTGACAGACCCCACACTACACATGGAGGACAGGCAGAGAGTGACAGACCCCGCACTACACATGGAGGACACGTAGAGAGTGACAGACCCTGCACTACACATGGAGGACAGGTAGACAGTGACAGACCCTGCACTACACATGGAGGACAGGTAGAAAGTGACAGATCCCGCACTACACATGGAGGACAGGTAGAGAGTGACAGACACCACACTACACATGGAGGGCAGGTAGAAAGTGACAGACACCACACTACACATGGAGGACAGGTAGAAAGTGACAGACACCACACTACACATGGAGGACAGGTAGAGAGTGACAGACACCACACTACACATGGAGGACAGGTAAAAAGTGACAGACACCACACTACACATGGAGGACAGGTAGAGAGTGACAAACCCCGCACTACACATGGAGGACAGGCAGAGAGTGACAGACCCCGCACTACACATGGAGGACAGGTAGAGAGTGACAGACCCTGCACTACACATGGAGGACAGGTAGAGAGTGACAGACCCCGCACTACACATGGAGGATAGGTAGAGAGTGACAGACCCCGCACTACACATGGAGGACAGGAAGAGAGTGACAGACCCCACACTACACATGGAGGACTGGCAGAGAGTGACAGACCCCGCACAACACATGGAGGACAGGCAGAGAGTGACAGACCCCACACTACACATGGAGGACAGGTAGAGAGTGACAGACACCACACTACACATGGAGGATAGGTAGAGAGTGACAGACACCACACTACACATGGAGGATAGGTAGAGAGTGACAGACACCACACTACACATGGAGGATAGGTAGAGAGTGACAGACACCACACTACACATGGAGGATAGGTAGAGAGTGACAGACACCACACTACACATGGAGGATAGGTAGAGAGTGACAGACCCCGCACTACACATGGAGGATAGGTAGAGAGTGACAGACCCCGTACTACACATGGAGGACAGGCAGAGAGTGACAGACTCCGCACTACACATGGAGGACAGGAAGAGAGTGACAGACCCCGCACTACACATAGAGGACAGGTAGAGAGTGACAGACCCCGCACTACACATGGAGGATAGGTAGAGAGTGACAGACACCACACTACACATGGAGGATAGGTAGAGAGTGACAGACACCACACTACACATGGAGGACAGGTAGAAAGTGACAGACCCCACACTACACATGGAGGACAGGCAGAGAGTGACAGACCCCACACTACACATGGAGGATAGGTAGAGAGTGACAGACCCCACACTACACATGGAGGACAGGCAGAGAGTGACAGACCCCGCACTACACATGGAGGATAGGTAGAGAGTGACAGACCCCACACTACACATGGAGGACAGGCAGAGAGTGACAGACCCCGCACTACACATGGAGGACAGGAAGAGAGTGACAGACCCAGCACTACACATGGAGGACAGGTAGAGAGTGACAAACCCCGCACTACACATGGAGTACAGGTAGAGAGTGACAAACCCCGCACTACACATGGAAGACAGGCAGAGAGTGACAGACCCCGCACTACATATGGAGGATAGGTAGAGAGTGACAGACACCACACTACACATGGAGGATAGGTAGAGAGTGACAGACACCACACTACACATGGAGGATAGGTCGAGAGTGACAGATCCCGCACTACACATTGAGGATAGGTAGAGAGTGACAGACCCCGTACTACACATGGAGGACAGGCAGAGAGTGACAGACCCCGCACTACACATGGAGGACAGGAAGAGAGTGACAGACCCCGCACTACACATGGAGGATAGGTAGAGAGTGACAGACACCACACTACACATGGAGGATAGGTAGAGAGTGACAGACCCCACACTACACATGGAGGACAGGCAGAGAGTGACAGACCCCGCACTACACATGGAGGATAGGAAGAGAGTGACAGACCCCGCACTACACATGGAGGACAGGTAGAGAGTGACAAACCCCGCACTACACATGGAGGACAGGTAGAGAGTGACAAACCCCGCACTACACATGGAAGACAGGCAGAGAGTGACAGACCCCGCACTACATATGGAGGATAGGTAGAGAGTGACAGACACCACACTACACATGGAGGATAGGTAGAGAGTGACAGACACCACACTACACATGGAGGATAGGTAGAGAGTGACAGACCCCGCACTACACATGGAGGATAGGTAGAGAGTGACAGGCCCCGTACTACACATGGAGGACAGGCAGAGAGTGACAGACCCCGCACTACACATGGAGGACAGGAAGAGAGTGACAGACCCCGCACTACACATAGAGGACAGGTAGAGAGTGACAGACCCCGCACTACACATGGAGGATAGGTAGAGAGTGACAGACACCACACTACACATGGAGGATAGGTAGAGAGTGACAGACACCACACTACACATGGAGGACAGGTAGAAAGTGACAGACCCCACACTACACATGGAGGACAGGCAGAGAGTGACAGACCCCACACTACACATGGAGGATAGGTAGAGAGTGACAGACCCCACACTACACATGGAGGACAGGCAGAGAGTGACAGACCCCGCACTACACATGGAGGATAGGTAGAGAGTGACAGACCCCGCACTACACATGGAGGACAGGAAGAGAGTGACAGACCCCGCACTACACATGGAGGACAGGTAGAGAGTAACAAACCCCGCACTACACATGGAGGACAGGTAGAGAGTGACAAACCCCGCACTACACATGGAAGACAGGCAGAGAGTGACAGACCCCGCACTACATATGGAGGATAGGTAGAGAGTGACAGACCCCGCACTACACATGGAGGACAGGTAGAGAGTGACAGACCCCGCACTACACATGGAGGATAGGTAGAGAGTGACAGACCCCGCACTACACATGCAGGACAGATAGGGAGTGACAGACCCCGCACTACACATGGAGGACAGGTAAAGAGTGACAGACCCCGCACTACACATGGAGGATAGGTAGAGAGTGACAGACCCCGCACTACACATGGAGGATAGGTAGAGAGTGACAGACCCCGCACTATACATGGAGGACAGGTAGAGAGTGACAGACCCCGCACTACACATGGAGGACAGGTAGAGAGTGACAAACCCCGCACTACACATGGAGGATAGGTAGAGAGTGACAGACCCCGCACTACACATGCAGGACAGATAGGGAGTGACAGACCCCGCACTACACATGGAGGACAGGTAAAGAGTGACAGACCCCGCACTACACATGGAGGATAGGTAGAGAGTGACAGACCCCGCACTACACATGGAGGATAGGTAGAGAGTGACAGACCCCGCACTACACATGGAGGACAGGTAGAGAGTGACAGACCCCGCACTACACATGGAGGACAGGTAGAGAGTGACAGACCCTGCACTACAAATGGAGAATAGGTAGAGAGTGACAGACCCCGCAATACACATGGAGGATAGGTAGAGAGTGACAGACCCCGCACTACACATGGAGGACAGGTAGAGAGTGACAGACCCCGCACTACACATGGAGGACAGGTAGAGAGTGACAGACCCCGCACTACACATGGAGGACAGGTAGAGAGTGACAGACCCTGCACTACACATGGAGGACAGGTAGACAGTGACAGACCCTGCACTACACATGGAGGACAGGTAGAAAGTGACAGACACCGCACTACACATGGAGGACAGGTAGAGAGTGACAGACACCACACTACACATGGAGGGCAGGTAGAAAGTGACAGACACCACACTACACATGGAGGACAGGTAGAAAGTGACAGACACCACACTACACATGGAGGACAGGTAGAGAGTGACACACCCCACACTACACATGGAGGACAGGTAGAAAGTGACAGACACCACACTACGCATGGAGGACAGGTAGAGAGTGACAGACACCACACTACACATGGAGGACAGGTAGAAAGTGACAGACCCCACACTACACATGGAGGACAGGTAGAAAGTGACAGACCCCACACTACACATGGAGGGCAGGTAGAGAGTAACAGACCCCGCACTACACATGGAGGACAGGTAGAGAGTGACAGACCCCGCACTACACATGGAGGACAGGTAGAGAGTGACAGACCCCGCACTACACATGAAGGACAGGTAGAGAGTGACAGACCCCGCACTACACATGGAGTACAGGTAGAGAGTGACAGACCCCGCACTACACATGGAGGACAGGTAGAGAGTGACAGACCCTGCACTACACATGGAGGACAGGTAGAGAGTGACAGACCCCGCACTACACATGGGGGACAGGTAGAGAGTGACAGACCCCGCACTACATATGGAGGGCAGGTAGAGAATGACAGACTCTGCACTACACATGGAGGACAGGTAGAGAGTGACAGACCCCACACTACACATGGTGGACAGGTAGAGAGTAACATACCTGCACTACACATGGAGGACAGGTAGAGAGTGACAGACCCCACACTATAAATGGAGGACAGGTAGAAAGTGACAGACCCCACACTACACATGGAGTGCAGGTAGAGAGTAACAGACCCCGCAGTACACATGGAGGACAGGTAGAGAGTGACAGACCCCGCACTACACATGGAGGACAGGTAGAGAGTGACAGACCCCGCACTACACATGGAGGATAGGTAGAGAGTGACAGACCCTGCACTACACATGGAGGACAGGAAGAGAGTGACAGACCCCGCACTACACATGGAGGACAGGAAGAGAGTGACAGACCCCGCACTAAACATGGAGGACAGGTAGAGAGTGACAGACCCCACACTACACATGGAGGACAGGCAGAGAGTGACAGACCCTGCACTACACATGGAGGACAGGAAGAGAGTGACAGACCCCGCACTACACATGGAGGACAGGAAGAGAGTGACAGACCCCACACTACACATGGAGGATAGGTAGAGAGTGACAGACCCTGCACTACACATGGAGGACAGGAAGAGAGTGACAGACCCCGCACTACACATGGAGGACAGGAAGAGAGTGACAGACCCCGCACTACACATGGAGGACAGGTAGAGAGTGACAGACCCCACACTACACATGGAGGACAGGCAGAGAGTGACAGACCCTGCACTACACATGGAGGACAGGTAGAGAGTGACAGACCCCACACTATACATGGAGGACAGGTAGAGAGTGACAGACCCCACACAACACATGGAGGACAGGAAGAGAGTGACAGACCCCGCACTACACATGGAGGACAGGTAGAGAGTGACAGACCCCTCACTACACATGGAGGACAGGTAGAGAGTGACAGACCCCACACTACACATGGAGGACAGGTAGAGAGTGACAGACCCCACACTACACATGGAGGGCAGGTAGAGAGTGACAGACCCCGCACTACACATGGAGGACAGGTAGAGAGTGACAGACCCCGCACTACACATGGAGGACAGGTAGAGAGTGACAAACCCCGCACTACACATCGAGGACAGGTAGAGAGTGACAGACCCCACACTACACATGGAGGACAGGTAGAGAGTGACAGACCCCGCACTACACATGGAGGACAGGTAGAGAGTGACAGACCCCACCCTACACATGGAGGAAAGGTAGAGAGTGACAGACCCCGCACTACACATGGAGGATAGGTAGAGAGTGACAGACCCTGCACTACACATGGAGGGCAGGTAGAGAGTGACAGACCCCGCACTACACATGGAGGACAGGAAGAGAGTGACAGACCCCGCACTACACATGGAGGACAGGTAGAGAGTGACAGACCCCGCACTACACATGGAGGATAGGTAGAGAGTGACAGACACCACACTACACATGGAGGATAAGTAGAGAGTGACAGACACCACACTACACATGGAGGATAGGTAGAGAGTGACAGACCCCACACTACACATGGAGGACAGGTAGAGAGTGACAGACCCCACACTACACATGGAGGACAGGCAGAGAGTGGCAGACCCCGCACTACACATGGAGGATAGGTAGAGAGTGACAGACCCCACACTACACATGGATGACAGGCAGAGAGTGACAGACCCCGCACTACACATGGAGGACAGGAAGAGAGTGACAGACCCCGCACTACACATGGAGGACAGGTAGAGAGTGACAAACCCCGCACTACACATGGAGGACAGGTAGAGAGTGACAGACACCACACTACACATGGAGGACAGGTAGAGAGTGAACAGACACCACACTACACATGGAGGACAGGTAGAGAGTGACAGACCCCGAACTACACATGGAGGACAGGTAGAGAGTGACAGACCCCGCACTACACATGGAGGACAGGTAGAGAGTGACAGACCCTGCACTACACATGGAGGACAGGTAGAGAGTGACAGACCCCGCACTACACATGGAGGATAGGTAGAGAGTGACAGACCCCGCACTACACATGGAGGACAAGAAGAGAGTGACAGACCCCACACTACACATGGAGGACTGGCAGAGAGTGACAGACCCCGCACTACACATGGAGGACAGGTAGAGAGTGACAGACACCACACTACACATGGAGGATTGGTAGAGAGTGACAGACACCACACTACACATGGAGGACAGGCAGAGAGTGACAGACCCCGCACTACACATGGAGGACAGGAAGAGAGTGACAGACCCCGCACTACACATGGAGGACAGGTAGAGAGTGACAGACCCCGCACTACACATGGAGGATAGGTAGAGAGTGACAGACACCACACTACACATGGAGGATAGGTAGAGAGTGACAGACACCACACTACACATGGAGGACAGGTACAAAGTGACAGACCCCACACTACACATGGAGGACAGGCAGAGAGTGACAGACCCCACACTACACATGGAGGATAGGTAGAGAGTGACAGACCCCACACTACACATGGAGGACAGGCAGAGAGTGACAGACCCCGCACTACACATGGAGGATAGGTAGAGAGTGACAGACCCCACACTACACATGGAGGACAGGCAGAGAGTGACAGACCCCGCACTACACATGGAGGACAGGAAGAGAGTGACAGACCCCGCACTACACATGGAGGACAGGTAGAGAGTGACAGACCCTGCACTACACATGGAGGACAGGTAGACAGTGACAGACCCTGCACTACACATGGAGGACAGGTAGAAAGTGACAGACCCCGCACTACACATGGAGGACAGGTAGAGAGTGACAGACACCACACTACACATGGAGGGCAGGTAGAAAGTGACAGACACCACACTACACATGGAGGACAGGTAGAAAGTGACAGACACCACACTACACATGGAGGACAGGTAGAGAGTGACAGACCCCACACTACACATGGAGGACAGGTAGAAAGTGACAGACACCACACTACACATGGAGGACAGGTAGAGAGTGACAGACACCACACTACACATGGAGGACAGGTAGAAAGTGACAGACACCACACTACACATGGAGGACAGGTAGAAAGTGACAGACCCCACACTACACATGGAGGGCAGGTAGAGAGTAACAGACCCCGCACTACACATGGAGGACAGGTAGAGAGTGACAGACCCCGCACTACACATGGAGGACAGGTAGAGAGTGACAGACCCCGCACTACACATGGAGGACAGGTAGAGAGTGACAGACCCCACACTACACATGAAGGACAGGTAGAGAGTGACAGACCCCACACTACACATGGAGGACAGGTAGAGAGTGACAGACCCCGCACTACACATGGAGGATAGGTAGAGAGTGACAGACCCTGCACTACACATGGAGGGCAGGTAGAGAGTGACAGACCCCGCACTACACATGGAGGACAGGAAGAGAGTGACAGACCCCGCACTACACATGGAGGACAGGTAGAGAGTGACAGACCCCGCACTACACATGGAGGATAGGTAGAGAGTGACAGACACCACACTACACATGGAGGATAAGTAGAGAGTGACAGACACCACACTACACATGGAGGATAGGTAGAGAGTGACAGACCCCACACTACACATGGAGGACAGGCAGAGAGTGACAGACCCCGCACTACACATGGAGGACAGGAAGAGAGTGACAGACCCCACACTACACATGGAGGACAGGCAGAGAGTGACAGACCCCGCACTACACATGGAGGACAGGTAGAGAGTGACAGACCCCACACTACACATGGAGGACAGGCAGAGAGTGACAGACCCCGCACTACACATGGAGGACAGGAAGAGAGTGACAGACCCCGCACTACACATGGAGGACAGGTAGAGAGTGACAGACCCTGCACTACACATGGAGGACAGGTAGACAGTGACAGACCCTGCACTACACATGGAGGACAGGTAGAAAGTGAAAGACCCCGCACTACACATGGAGGTCAGGTAGAGAGTGACAGACACCACACTACACATGGAGGGCAGGTAGAAAGTGACAGACACCACACTACACATGGAGGACAGGTAGAAAGTGACAGACACCACACTACACATGGAGGACAGGTAGAGAGTGACAGACCCCACACTACACATGGAGGACAGGTAGAAAGTGACAGACACCACACTACACATGGAGGACAGGTAGAGAGTGACAGACACCACACTACACATGAAGGACATGTAGAGAGTGACAGACCCCACACTACACATGGAGGACAGGTAGAGAGTGACAGACCCCGCACAACACATGGAGGATAGGTAGAGAGTGACAGACCCTGCACTACACATGGAGGGCAGGTAGAGAGTGACAGACCCCGCACTACACATGGAGGACAGGAAGAGAGTGACAGACCCCGCACTACACATGGAGGACAGGTAGAGAGTGACAGACCCCGCACTACACATGGAGGATAGGTAGAGAGTGACAGACACCACACTACACATGGAGGATAAGTAGAGAGTGACAGACACCACACTACACATGGAGGATAGGTAGAGAGTGACAGACCCCACACTACACATGGAGGACAGGCAGAGAGTGACAGACCCCGCACTACACATGGAGGACAGGAAGAGAGTGACAGACCCCGCACTACACATGGAGGACAGGTAGAGAGTGACAAACCCCACACTACACATGGAGGACAGGTAGAGAGTGACAGACACCACACTACACATGGAGGAAAGGTAGAGAGTGACAGACACCACACTACACATGGAGGACAGGTAGAGAGTGACACACCCCGAACTACACATGGAGGACAGGTAGAGAGTGAAAGACCCCGCACTACACATGGAGGACAGGTAGAGAGTGACAGACCCTGCACTTCACATGGAGGACAGGTAGAGAGTGACAGACCCCGCACTACACATGGAGGATAGGTAGAGAGTGACAGACCCCGCACTACACATGGAGGACAGGAAGAGAGTGACAGACCCCACACTACACATGGAGGACCAGCAGAGAGTGACAGACCCCGCACTACACATGGAGGACAGGCAGAGAGTGACAGACCCCACACTACACATGGAGGACAGGTAGAGAGTGACAGACACCACACTACACATGGAGGATAGGTAGAGAGTGACAGACACCACACTACACATGGAGGATAGGTAGAGAGTGACAGACCCCGCACTACACATGGAGGATAGGTAGAGAGTGACAGACCCCGCACTATACATGGAGGACAGGCAGAGAGTGACAGACCCCGCACTACACATGGAAGACAGGAAGAGAGTGACAGACCCCGCACTACACATTGAGAACAGGTAGAGAGTGACAGACCCCGCACTACACATGGAGGATAGGTAGAGAGTGACAGACCCCGCACTACACATGGAGGATAGGTAGAGAGTGACAGACCCCGCACTACACATGGAGGACAGGCAGAGAGTGACAGACCCCGCACTACACATGGAGGACAGGAAGAGAGTGACAGACCCCGCACTACACATGGAGGACAGGTAGAGAGTGACAGACCCCGCACTACACATGGAGGATAGGTAGAGAGTGACAGACACCACACTACACATGGAGGATAGGTAGAGAGTGACAGACACAACACTACACATGGAGGAGAGGTAGAAAGTGACAGACCCCACACTACACATGGAGGACAGGCAGAGAGTGACAGACCCCACACTACACATGGAGGATAGGTAGAGAGTGACAGACCCCACACTACACATGGAGGACAGGCAGAGAGTGACAGACCCCGCACTACACATGGAGGATAGGTAGAGAGTGACAGACCCCACACTACACATGGAGGAAAGGCAGAGATTGACAGACCCCGCACTACACATGGAGGACAGGAAGAGAGTGACAGACCCCGCACTACACATGGAGGACAGGTAGAGAGTGACAAACCCCGCACTACACATGGAGGACAGGTAGAGAGTGACAAACCCCGCACTACACATGGAGGACAGGCAGAGAGTGACAGACCCCGCTCTACACATGGAGGATAGGTAGAGAGTGACAGACCTCGCACTACACATGGAGGACAGGTAGAGAGTGACAGAGCCTGCACTACACATGGAGGATAGGTAGAGAGTGACAGACCCCGCACTACACATGCAGGACAGATAGGGAGTGACAGACCCCACACTACACATGGAGGACAGGTAAAGAGTGACAGACCCCGCACTACACATGGAGGATAGGTAGAGAGTGACAGACCCCGCACTACACATGGAGGATAGGTAGAGAGTGACAGACCCCGCACTACACGTGGAGGACAGGTAGAGAGTGACAGACCCCGCACTACACATGGAGGACAGGTAGAGAGTGACAGACCCTGCACTACAAATGGAGAATAGGTAGAGAGTGACAGACCCCGCACTACACATGGAGGATAGGTAGAGAGTGACAGACCCCGCACTACACATGGAGGACAGGTAGAGAGTGACAGACCCCGCACTATACATGGAGGACAGGTAGAGAGTGACAGACCCCGCACTACACATGGAGGACAGGTAGAGAGTGACAAACCCCACACTACACACGGAGGACAGGTAGAGAGTGACAGACCCCACACTACACATGGAGGATAGGTAGAGAGTGACAGACCCCGCACTACACATGGAGGACGGGTAGAGAGTGACAGACCCCGCACTACACATGGAGGACAGGTAGAGAGTGACAGACCCTGCACTACACATGGAGGACAGGTAGACAGTGACAGACCCTGCACTACACATGGAGGACAGGTAGAAAGTGACAGACCCCGCACTACACATGGAGGACAGGTAGAGAGTGACAGACACCACACTACACATGGAGTGCAGGTAGAAAGTGATAGACACCACACTACACATGGAGGACAGGTAGAAAGTGACAGACACCACACTACACATGGAGGACAGGTAGAGAGTGACAGACCCCACACTACACATGGAGGACAGGTAGAAAGTGACAGACACCACACTACACATGGAGGACAGGTAGAGAGTGACAGACACCACACTACACATGGAGGACAGGTAGAAAGTGACAGACACCACACTACACATGGAGGACAGGTAGAAAGTGACAGACCCCACACTACACATGGAGGGCAGGTAGAGAGTAACAGACCCCGCACTACACATGGAGGACAGGTAGAGAGTGACAGACCCCGCACTACACATGGAGGACAGGTAGAGAGTGACAGACCCCGCACTACACATGGAGGACAGGTAGAGAGTGACAGACCCCACACTACACATGGAGGACAGGTAGAGAGTGACAGACACCACACTACACATGGAGGACAGGTAGAGAGTGACAGACACCACACTACACATGGAGGACAGGTAGAGAGTGACAGACCCCGAACTACACATGGAGGACAGGTAGAGAGTGACAGACCCCGCACTACACATGGAGGACAGGTAGAGAGTGACAGACCCTGCACTTCACATGGAGGACAGGTAGAGAGTGACAGACCCCGCACTACACATGGAGGATAGGTAGAGAGTGACAGACCCCGCACTACACATGGAGGACAGGAAGAGAGTGACAGACCCCACACTACACATGGAGGACCAGCAGAGAGTGACAGACCCCGCACTACACATGGAGGACAGGCAGAGAGTGACAGACCCCACACTACACATGGAGGACAGGTAGAGAGTGACAGACACCACACTACACATGGAGGACAGGCAGAGAGTGACAGACCCCGCACTACACATGGAGGACAGGAAGAGAGTGACAGACCCCGCACTACACATGGAGGACAGGTAGAGAGTGACAGACCCCGCACTACACATGGAGGATAGGTAGAGAGTGACAGACACCACACTACACATGGAGGATAGGTAGAGAGTGACAGACACCACACTACACATGGAGGACAGGTAGAAAGTGACAGACCCCACACTACACATGGAGGACAGGCAGAGAGTGACAGACCCCACACTACACATGGAGGATAGGTAGAGAGTGACAGACCCCACACTACACATGGAGGACAGGCAGAGAGTGACAGACCCCGCACTACACATGGAGGATAGGTAGAGAGTGACAGACCCCACACTACACATGGAGGACAGGCAGAGAGTGACAAACCCCGCACTACACATGGAGGACAGGAAGAGAGTGACAGACCCCGCACTACACATGGAGGACAGGTAGAGAGTGACAGACCCTGCACTACACATGGAGGACAGGTAGACAGTGACAGACCCTGCACTACACATGGAGGACAGGTAGAAAGTGACAGACCCCGCACTACACATGGAGGTCAGGTAGAGAGTGACAGACACCACACTACACATGGAGGGCAGGTAGAAAGTGACAGACACCACACTACACATGGAGGACAGGTAGAAAGTGACAGACACCACACTAACCATGGATGACAGGTAGAGAGTGACAGACCCCACACTACACATGGAGGACAGGTAGAAAGTGACAGACACCACACTACACATGGAGGACAGGTAGAGAGTGACAGACACCACACTACACATGGAGGGCAGGTAGAGAGTAACAGACCCCGCACTACACATGGAGGACAGGTAGAGAGTGACAGACCCCGCACTACACAGGGAGGACAGGTAGAGAGTGACAGACCCCGCACTACACATGGAGGACAGGTAGAGAGTGACAGACCCCACACTACACATGAAGGACAGGTAGAGAGTGACAGACCCCACACTACACATGGAGGACAGGTAGAGAGTGACAGACCCCGCACTACACATGGAGGATAGGTAGAGAGTGACAGACCCTGCACTACACATGGAGGGCAGGTAGAGAGTGACAGACCCCGCACTACACATGGAGGACAGGAAGAGAGTGATAGACCCCGCACTACACATGGAGGACAGGTAGAGAGTGACAGACCCCGCACTACACATGGAGGATAGGTAGAGAGTGACAGACACCACACTACACATGGAGGATAAGTAGAGAGTGACAGACACCACACTACACATGGAGGATAGGTACAGAGTGACAGACCCCACACTACACATGGAGGACAGGCAGAGAGTGACAGACCCCGCACTACACATGGAGGACAGGAAGAGAGTGACAGACCCCGCACTACACATGGAGGACAGGTAGAGAGTGACAAACCCCACACTACACATGGATGACAGGTAGAGAGTGACAGACACCACACTACACATGGAGGACAGGAAGAGAGTGACACACCCCGAACTACACATGGAGGACAGGTAGAGAGTGAAAGACCCCGCACTACACATGGAGGACAGGTAGAGAGTGACAGACCCTGCACTTCACATGGAGGACAGGTAGAGAGTGACAGACCCCGCACTACACATGGAGGATAGGTAGAGAGTGACAGACCCCGCACTACACATGGAGGACAGGAAGAGAGTGACAGACCCCACACTACACATGGAGGACCAGCAGAGAGTGACAGACCCCGCACTACACATGGAGGACAGGCAGAGAGTGACAGACCCCACACTACACATGGAGGACAGGTAGAGAGTGACAGACACCACACTACACATGGAGGATAGGTAGAGAGTGACAGACACCACACTACACATGAAGGATAGGTAGAGAGTGACAGACCCCGCACTACACATGGAGGATAGGTAGATAGTGACAGACCCTGCACTACACATGGAGGGAAGGCAGAGAGTGACAGACACCACAATACACATGGAAGATAGGTAGAGAGTGACAGACCCCACACTACACATGGAGGACAGGCAGAGAGTGACAGATCCCGCACTACACATGGAGGACAGGAAGAGAGTGACAGACCCCGCACTACACATGGAGGACAGGTAGAGAGTGACAAACCCCGCACTACACATGGAGGACAGGTAGAGAGTGACAGACCCCGAACTACACATGGAGGACAGGTAGAGAGTGAAAGACTCCGCACTACACATGGAGGACAGGTAGAGAGTGACAGACCCTGCACTTCACATGGAGGACAGGTAGAGAGTGACAGACCCCGCACTACACATGGAGGATAGGTAGAGAGTGACAGACCCCGCACTACACATGGAGGACAGGAAGAGAGTGACAGACCCCACACTACACATGGAGGACCAGCAGAGAGTGACAGACCCCGCACTACACATGGAGGACAGGCAGAGAGTGACAGACCCCACACTACACATGGAGGACAGGTAGAGAGTGACAGACACCACACTACACATGGAGGATAGGTAGAGAGTGACAGCCACCACACTACACATGGAGGATAGGTAGAGAGTGACAGACCCCGCACTACACATGGAGGATAGGTAGAGAGTGACAGACCCCGCACTATACATGGAGGACAGGCAGAGAGTGACAGACCCCGCACTACACATGGAGGACAGGAAGAGAGTGACAGACCCCGCACTACACATTGAGGACAGGTAGAGAGTGACAGACCCCGCACTACACATGGAGGATAGGTAGAGAGTGACAGACACCACACTACACATGGAGGATAGGTAGAGAGTGACAGACACCACACTACACATGGAGGAGAGGTAGAAAGTGACAGACCCCACACTACACATGGAGGACAGGCAGAGAGTGACAGACCCCACACTACACATGGAGGATAGGTAGAGAGTGACAGACCCCACACTACACATGGAGGACAGGCAGAGAGTGACAGACCCCGCACTACACATGGAGGATAGGTAGAGAGTGACAGACCCCACACTACACATGGAGGACAGGCAGAGAGTGACAGACCCCGCACTACACATGGAGGACAGGAAGAGAGTGACAGACCCCGCACTACACATGGAGGACAGGTAGAGAGTGACAAACCCCGCACTACACATGGAGGACAGGTAGAGAGTGACAAACCCCGCACTACACATGGAGGACAGGCAGAGAGTGACAGACCCCGCACTACACATGGAGGATAGGTAGAGAGTGACAGACCCCGCACTACACATGGAGGACAGGTAGAGAGTGACAGACCCTGCACTACACATGGAGGATAGGTAGAGAGTGACAGACCCCGCACTACACATGCAGGACAGATAGGGAGTGACAGACCCCACACTACACATGGAGGACAGGTAAAGAGTGACAGACCCCGCACTACACATGGAGGATAGGTAGAGAGTGACAGACCCCGCACTACACATGGAGGATAGGTAGAGAGTGACAGACCCCGCACTACACGTGGAGGATAGGTAGAGAGTGACAGACCCCGCACTACACATGGAGGACAGGTAGAGAGTGACAGACCCCGCACTACACATGGAGGACAGGTAGAGAGTGACAGACCCCACACTACACATGGAGGACAGGTAGAGAGTGACAGACCCCACACTACACACGGAGGACAGGTAGAGAGTGACAGACCCCACACTACACATGGAGGATAGGTAGAGAGTGACAGACCCCGCACTACACATGGAGGACGGGTAGAGAGTGACAGACCCCGCACTACACATGGAGGACAGGTAGAGAGTGACAGACCCTGCACTACACATGGAGGACAGGTAGACAGTGACAGACCCTGCACTACACATGGAGGACAGGTAGAAAGTGACAGACCCCGCACTACACATGGAGGACAGGTAGAAAGTGACAGACCCCGCACTACACATGGAGGACAGGTAGAGAGTGACAGACACCACACTACACATGGAGTGCAGGTAGAAAGTGATAGACACCACACTACACATGGAGGACAGGTAGAAAGTGACAGACACCACACTACACATGGAGGACAGGTAGAGAGTGACAGACCCCACACTACACATGGAGGACAGGTAGAAAGTGACAGACACCACACTACACATGGAGGACAGGTAGAAAGTGACAGACACCACACTACACATGGAGGACAGGTAGAAAGTGACAGACCCCACACTACACATGGAGGGCAGGTAGAGAGTAACAGACCCCGCACTACACATGGAGGACAGGTAGAGAGTGACAGACCCCGCACTACACATGGAGGACAGGTAGAGAGTAACAGACCCCGCACTACACATGGAGGACAGGTAGAGAGTGACAGACCCCACACTACACATGGAGGACAGGTAGAGAGTGACAGACACCACACTACACATGGAGGACAGGTAGAGAGTGACAGACACCACACTACACATGGAGGACAGGTAGAGAGTGACAGACCCCGAACTACACATGGAGGACAGGTAGAGAGTGACAGACCCCGCACTACACATGGAGGACAGGTAGAGAGTGACAGACCCCGCACTTCACATGGAGAACAGGTAGAGAGTGACAGACCCCGCACTACACATGGAGGATAGGTAGAGAGTGACAGACCCCGCACTACACATGGAGGACAGGAAGAGAGTGACAGACCCCACACTACACATGGAGGACCAGCAGAGAGTGACAGACCCCGCACTACACATGGAGGACAGGCAGAGAGTGACAGACCCCACACTACACATGGAGGACAGGTAGAGAGTGACAGACACCACACTACACATGGAGGATAGGTAGAGAGTGACAGACCCCGCACTACACATGGAGGATAGGTAGAGAGTGACAGACCCCGCACTACACATGGAGGACAGGCAGAGAGTGACAGACCCCGCACTTCACATGGAGAACAGGTAGAGAGTGACAGACCCCGCACTACACATGGAGGATAGGTAGAGAGTGACAGACCCCGCACTACACATGGAGGACAGGAAGAGAGTGACAGACCCCACACTACACATGGAGGACCAGCAGAGAGTGACAGACCCCGCACTACACATGGAGGACAGGCAGAGAGTGACAGACCCCACACTACACATGGAGGACAGGTAGAGAGTGACAGACACCACACTACACATGGAGGATAGGTAGAGAGTGACAGACCCCGCACTACACATGGAGGATAGGTAGAGAGTGACAGACCCCGCACTACACATGGAGGACAGGCAGAGAGTGACAGACCCCGCACTACACATGGAGGACAGGTAGAGAGTGACAGACCCCGCACTACACATGGAGGATAGGTAGAGAGTGACAGACCCCGCACTACACATGGAGGACAGGAAGAGAGTGACAGACCCCACACTACACATGGAGGACCAGCAGAGAGTGACAGACCCCGCACTACACATGGAGGACAGGCAGAGAGTGACAGACCCCACACTACACATGGAGGACAGGTAGAGAGTGACAGACACCACACTACACATGGAGGATAGGTAGAGAGTGACAGACCCCGCACTACACATGGAGGATAGGTAGAGAGTGACAGACCCCGCACTACACATGGAGGACAGGCAGAGAGTGACAGACCCCGCACTACACATGGAGGACAGGTAGAGAGTGACAGACACCACACTACACATGGAGGACAGGTAGAAAGTGACAGACACCACACTACACATGGAGGACAGGTAGAAAGTGACAGACCCCACACTACACATGGAGGGCAGGTAGAGAGTAACAGACCCCGCACTACACATGGAGGACAGGTAGAGAGTGACAGACCCCGCACTACACATGGAGGACAGGTAGAGAGTGACAGACCCCGCACTACACATGGAGGACAGGTAGAGAGTGACAGACCCCACACTACACATGGAGGACAGGTAGAGAGTGACAGACACCACACTACACATGGAGGACAGGTAGAGAGTGACAGACACCACACTACACATGGAGGACAGGTAGAGAGTGACAGACCCCGAACTACACATGGAGGACAGGTAGAGAGTGACAGACCCCGCACTACACATGAAGGACAGGTAGAGAGTGACAGACCCCGCACTTCACATGGAGGACAGGTAGAGAGTGACAGACCCCGCACTACACATGGAGGATAGGTAGAGAGTGACAGACCCCGCACTACACATGGAGGACAGGAAGAGAGTGACAGACCCCACACTACACATGGAGGACCAGCAGAGAGTGACAGACCCCGCACTACACATGGAGGACAGGCAGAGAGTGACAGACCCCACACTACACATGGAGGACAGGTAGAGAGTGACAGACACCACACTACACATGGAGGATAGGTAGAGAGTGACAGACCCCGCACTACACATGGAGGATAGGTAGAGAGTGACAGACCCCGCACTACACATGGAGGACAGGCAGAGAGTGACAGACCCCGCACTACACATGGAGGACAGGAAGAGAGTGACAGACCCCGCACTACACATGGAGGACAGGTAGAGAGTGACAGACCCCGCACTACACATGGAGGATAGGTAGAGAGTGACAGACACCACACTACACATGGAGGATAGGTAGAGAGTGACAGACACCACACTACACATGGAGGAGAGGTAGAAAGTGACAGACCCCACACTACACATGGAGGACAGGCAGAGAGTGACAGACCCCACACTACACATGGAGCATAGGTAGAGAGTGACAGACCCCACACTACACATGGAGGACAGGCAGAGAGTGACAGACCCCGCACTACACATGGAGGATAGGTAGAGAGTGACAGACCCCACACTACACATGGAGGACAGGCAGAGAGTGACAGACCCCGCACTACACATGGAGGACAGGAAGAGAGTGACAGACCCCGCACTACACATGGAGGACAGGGAGAGAGTGACAGACCCCGCACTACACATGGAGGATAGGTAGAGAGTGACAGACCCCGCACTACACATGCAGGACAGATAGGGAGTGACAGACCCCACACTACACATGGAGGACAGGTAAAGAGTGACAGACCCCGCACTACACATGGAGGATAGGTAGAGAGTGACAGACCCCGCACTACACGTGGAGGACAGGTAGAGAGTGACAGACCCCGCACTACACATGGAGGACAGGTAGAGAGTGACAGACCCTGCACTACAAATGGAGAATAGGTAGAGAGTGACAGACCCCGCACTACACATGGAGGATAGGTAGAGAGTGACAGACCCCACACTACACATGGAGGACAGGTAGAGAGTGACAGACCCCGCACTACACATGGAGGACAGGTAAAGAGTGACAGACCCTGCACTACACATGGAGGATAGGTAGAGAGTGACAGACCCCGCACTACACATGGAGGATAGGTAGAGAGTGACAGACCCCGCACTACACATGGAGGACAGGTAGAGAGTAACATACCTGCACTACACATGGAGGACAGGTAGAGAGTGACAGACCCCACACTACACATGGAGGACAGGTAGAGAGTGACAGACCCCACACTACACATGGAGGACAGGTAGAGAGTGACAGACACCACACTACACATGGAGGATAGGTAGAGAGTGACAGACCCCGCACTACACATGGAGGACAGGTAGAGAGTGACAGACCCCGCACTTCACATGGAGGACAGGTAGAGAGTGACAGACCCCACACTACACATGGAGGACAGGTAGAGAGTGACAGACACCACACTACACATGGAGGATAGGTAGAGAGTGACAGACCCCGCACTACACATGGAGGATAGGTAGAGAGTGACAGACCCCGCACTACACATGGAGGACAGGAAGAGAGTGACAGACCCCACACTACACATGGAGGACAGGTAGAGAGTGACAGACCCCGCACTACACATGGAGGATAGGTAGAGAGTGACAGACCCCGCACTACACATGGAGGACAGGAAGAGAGTGACAGACCCCACTGTTACATCTCGTGGCTCTCCTGAGGCAAGGATTGAGGCAGTCTCCCATTCCTTGCCTGCCACGAGCACTCCTGCTCAGCAGCGCCGAAGGTCTGCCAGACTGCGCAGTGTGCAGGAGATACCTTCTCAGAGAGGCAGCAGAAGGGTGACACCTAGTGGTTCTCCTGTTACAAGGAGTGAAGCGGTCTCCCATTCCTGGCCTGCCGCAGACTCTCCTGCTCAGCGGCCCCGAAGGTCTGCGAGGCTGCGCAATGTGCAGAGGTTTACTGCTCAGGGAAGCAGTGAGACTCCCGTTATCTCTGCACATTGTGAGACCGAGGATCCCGCCTCTATTTCCCAGAGGCAGGAGGGTGAGCATGTGCAATGCGTGGTGGGTCCTGATTCGCTCACTGACGTCACACGGCTTGATGACAAGGCTGGTGACGTGGTGAATCCTGACTGGCCAGGCTGGGACGTCGTGGACCCTGATTGGGTCAAGTCCGTCATCTCCGCCTCGCGCCCGCCCTCGGGTGGAGCTGCACCTCCTTAAAAGCTCCCCCTGCCATCATGGCGGCGCGCGACCGTCCTTCTATGTTTGGATGTCTGGCAGCGTGCTGCCACGCCACTGCTCAGGCATTACTGTCTCTTGTGGGCTTGGCCCTTGCTGCTCCGGCAGTACCTCGTTTGCAGGCCGTGTTCCTGCCTTGCTGCTCCGGCAGTACCCCCGTCAACAGGCCGTGTTCCTGTCCCAGGTGAGCTCCTCAAGTCTCCATTGGACTCACCTGGTTATTGAAAGCACACGTGCGTGGGCACCTCTGTGCTTCCCCGTGCAACAGGTACACCGAGCCGTGAGATCTGTGCCATACAACCCTCAGGGGTTAGGGCAGATCGGTGTACATAGATCGTCTGTGACATTCCAGACGATCGCTAGCAGCAACCCGCTCACTCTTCACCCACCATAGCGGCGGTCCCTTACACCGCACAGTGGACCTTGACCGGCGGAAGCAGTCCATTTCCCATCTTGGCACGCTTCCCCGGGTCCCCCTCGTAACACCCCACACTACACATGGAGGGCAGGTAGAGAGTGACAGACCCCGCACTACACATGGAGGACAGGTAGAGAGTGACAGACCCCGCACTACACATGGAGGGTAGGTAGAGAGTGACAGACTCTGCACTACACATGGTGGACAGGTAGAGAGTAACATACCTGCACTACACATGGAGGACAGGCAGAGAGTGACAGACCACACACTATACATGGAGGACAGGAAGAGAGTGACAGACCCCGCACTACACATGGAGGACAGGTAGAGAGTGACAGACACCACACTACACATGGAGGACAGGTAGAGAGTGACAGACCCCACACTACACATGGAGGACAGGAAGAGAGTGACAGACCCCGCACTACACATGGAGGACAGGTAGAGAGTGACAGACACCACACTACACATGGAGGACAGTCAGAGAGTGACAGACCCTGCACTACATGTGGAGGACAGGTAGAGAGTGACAGACCCCGCACTACACACGGAGGACAGGCAGAGAGTGACAGACCCCGCACTACACATAGTGGACAGGTAGAGAGTGACAGACCCTGCACTACACATGGTCGACAGGTAGAAAGTGACAGACCCCGCATTACACATGGTCGACAGGTAGAAAGTGACAGACCCCGCACTACATATGGTCGACAGGTAGAAAGTGACAGACCCCGCACTACACATGGTCGAGAGGTAGAAAGTGACAGACCCCGCACTACACATGGAGGACAGGTAGAAAGTGACAGACCCCACACTACACATGGAGGACAGGTAGAAAGTGACAGACCCCACACTACACATGAAGGACAGGTAGAGAGTGACAGACCCCGCACTACACATGGAGGACAGGAAGAGAGTGACAGACCCCACACTACACATGGAGGGCAGGTAGTGAGTGACAGACCCCACACTACACATGGAGGGCAGGTAGAGAGTGACAGACCCCGCACTACACATGGAGGACAGGTAGAGAGTGACAGACCCCACACTACACATGGAGGGCAGGTAGTGAGTGACAGACTTCACACTACACATGGAGGACAGGTAGAGAGTGACAGACCCCGCACTACACATGGAGGACAGGTAGAGAGTGACAGACCTCACACTACACATGGAGGACAGGTAGAGAGTGACAGACCCCACACTACACATGGAGGGCAGGTAGTGAGTGACAGACCTCACACTACACATGGAGGACATGTTTAGAGTGACAGGTCCCGCACTACACATGGAGGCTTTGTATCACACTATATATAGAGGCCATGTAGAGAGTAACAGACCCCACACAGCACTGGGAGGATGGGTAGAGAGTGGCAGACCCTGCACTACACATGGAGGAAAAGCAGAGAGTGATTGTATCACATGTCCTGTGGTCTGACGAAACTAAAATTGAACTATTTGGTCATAATGAGAAGCTTTGAAGAATAATGAGAGAGTGAATATTTTATGGCAGTTTTATTACTTTTCTGAAAAGTCAAGAGTTTACATACACTAATGCCAGCGTCACACGGTACGATATATTGGGCGATATGTCATCGGGGTCACGTCGTTAGTGACGCACATCCGACATCGTCAGAGATATCGTACCGTGTGACACCTCGGAACGACGGTGAACGAGCAAAAATACTCACCTTATCGTTGCTCGTTGACACGTTGGTCATTTTCAAAATATCGTTCCTCCTTCTATGCTACGGTTGTTCGTCGTTCCCGAGGTAGCACACATCGCTCAGTGTGACACCTCAGGAACGACGAACACAGCTTACTTGCATCCCGCCGGCAATGCGGAAGGACGGAGGTGGGCGGGATGTTTACGTCCTGCTCATCTCCGCCCCTCCGCTTCTATTGGCCGGCTGCCGTGTGACGTCGCTGTAACGCCAAACGTCCCTCCCTCTTCAGGAAGAGGATGTTCGCCGCCCACAGAGACGTCGTCTGGGAGGTAAGTACGTGTGACAGGGGGTTAACGACTTTGTGCGCTACGGGCAACTAATTGCCCGTGACGCACAAACGATGGGGGCGGGTACGATCTTTAGAAGCTTCTGATAGGTTTATTGGCAATACCTGAGTTAATTAGAGACACACCTGTGGATGTATTTTATGTTTAATCTCTTTTTTATTGAAAAATTAAGGTTGGTTACAATAAGCAGGGCTGTAGACCAAGGCAAACCCACAAATAGAGACAAAACAAAAAAAAAAATGCAATGAAACAGGAAAGGCTTTGCATGGTTGTAGCCATATACAGTTTGTTACAATAAAGAACATTTAAGAACATTTATATCAATCTGGCTTGAACCATTATAAAAGTATAAAATCCATAAACTATAACATAAACAGCAAAGATTTACCATTCATACCATAGAGGCACATAATGGTCAGTCGAAGGAAAAAAAATAGAGAGAAAAAAAGAGGGAGGTAAACAAAGTGAATGATGATGGGGAAAAGGATCATGGGGAAGGGCAAGGAAGGGCCGGGAATAACTAGCAGGGAAAATCTAGGTAGAGTCTAAACTCGCCCCAAAGAGGGACCTGAAGTCCGGAGAACTGTGGATGTATTTTAACCCCTTCACCCCCGGCCACTAAAACACCCTAATGACCGGGCCATTTTTTGCAATTCTGACCAGTGTCACTTTGACAGGTTATAACTCTGGAACGCTTCAACGGATCCTGGCGATTCTGAGATTGTTTTTTCGTGACATATTGTGCTTCATGTCAGTGGTAAATTTAGGCCGATATTTTTTGCGTTTATTTGTGAAAATTTAGGAAATTTGGCGAAAATTTTGAAAATTTCGCAATTTTCAAACTTTGAAAATTTATGCCCATAAATCTGTGAGATATGTCACACAAAATAGTTACTAAATAACATTTCCCACTTGTGTACTTTACATCAGCGCAATTTTCGAAACAAATTTTTTTTCCGTTAGGAAGTTAGAAGGGGTCAAAGGTCATCAGCAAATTCTCATTTTTCCAACAAAATTTACAAAATAATTTTTTTAGGGACCACATTACATTTGAGGTGACTTTGAGAGGCCTAGGTGACAGAAAATACCCAAAAGTGACCCCATTCTAAAAACTACACCCCTCACACTGCTCAAAACCACATCCAATAAGTTTATTAACCCTTTAGGTGCTTCACAGGAACCAAAGCAATGTGGAAGGAAAAAATGAAAATTTTACTTTTTAACACAAAAATGTTACTTTAGCCATAAAATTTTCATTTTTACAAGGGAGAAAAGAGAAAGTACACAATACAATTTATTGTGCATGTTCTCCTGAGTACGCTGATACCCCATATGTGGTAAAAATCAATTGTTTGGGCGCACGGCAGAGCTCGGAAGGGAAGGAGCGCCATTTGAATTTTTGAACGCAAAATTAGCTGCACTCATTAGCAGACGCCATGTCGGGTTTGAAGACCCCCTGAGGTGCCTAACCAATGGAGCTCCCCCACAAGTGACCCCATTTTGGAAACTAGAGCCCTCAAATAATTTTTCTAGATGTTTGGTGAGCACTTTGAACCCCTGGGGGCTTCACATAAGTTTATAGCGTTGAGCCGTGAAAAGAAAAAAAATTTTTTTTACCACAAAACGGTTGCTTCAACTAGGTAGCTTTTTTTTTCACAAGGGTAACAGGAAAAAATGCACCATAAAATGTATTGTGCATTTTCTCCTGAGTACGCAGATACCTCATAT
This sequence comes from Anomaloglossus baeobatrachus, assembly GCF_048569485.1. NCBI lineage: Eukaryota > Metazoa > Chordata > Amphibia > Anura > Aromobatidae > Anomaloglossus > Anomaloglossus baeobatrachus. Next base: position 59,926,617 of record NC_134361.1, on the reverse strand, counting down.
GTGGTGGAAATCAAATGTTTGGACACACAGCAGTGCTCGGAAGGCAAGGAGCGCCATTTGAATTTTTGAGTGCAAAATTAGCTGCACCTGTTAGCGGACGCCATGTCGGGTTTGAAGACCCCCTGAGGTGCCTAAACAATGGAGCTCCCCCACAAGTGACCCCATTTTGGAAACTAGAGCCCTCAAATAATTGTTCTAGATGTTTGATGAGCACTTTGAACACCTGGGGGCTTCACAGAAGTTTATAGCGTTGAGCCGTGAAAAGATATCTTTTTTTTTTACCACAAAACGGTTGCTTCAACTAGGTAGCTTTTTTTTTCACAAGGGTAACAGGAAAAAATGCACCATAAAATGTATTGTGCATTTTCTCCTGAATACGCAGATACCTCATATGTGGTGGAAATCAAATGTTTGGACACACGGCAGTGCTCGGAAGGCAAGGAGCGCCATTTGAATTTTTGAATGCAAAATTAGCTGCACTCATTAGCGGACGCCATGTGGGGTATGAAGACCCCCTGAGGTGCCTAAACAATGGAGCTCCCCCACAAGTCACCCCATTTTGGAAACTAGAGCCCTCAAATAATTTTTCTAGATGTTTGGTGAGCACTTTGAACACTTGGGGGCTTCACAGAAGTTTATAGCGTTGAGCCGTGAAAAGAAAAAAAATTTTTTTTACCACAAAACGGTTGCTTCAACTAGGTAGCTTTTTTTTTCACAAGGCTATCAGGAAAAAATGCACCATAAAATGTATTGTGCATTTTCTCCTGAGTACGCAGATACCTCATATGTGGTGGAAAGTAATTGTTTGGGCGCATGGCGGGGCTCAGAAGAGAAGGAGCGCCATTTGACAGCAAAATTGGTTGGAATCATTAGCGGACGCCATGTCACGTTTGGAGACCCCCTATGGTGCCTAAACAGTGGAGCTCCCCCACAAGTGACACCATTTTGGAAACTAGAGCCCTCAAATAATTTTTCTAGATGTTTGATGTGCACTTTGAACACCTGGGGGCTTCACAGAAGTTTATAGCGTTGAGCCGTGAAAAGAAAAATTTTTTTTTTTACCACAAAACAGTTGCTTCAACTAGGTAGCTTTTTTTTTCACAAGGGTAACAGGAAAAAATGCACCATAAAATGTATTGTGCAATTTCTCCTGAGTACGCAGATACCTCATATGTGGTGGAAAGTAATTGTTTGGGCGCATGGCGGGGCTCAGAAGAGAAGGAGCGCCATTTGACAGCAAAATTGGTTTGAATCATTAGCGGACGCCATGTCACGTTTGGAGACCCCCTATGGTGCCTAAACAGTGGAGCTCCCCCACAAGTGACACCATTTTGGAAACTAGAGCCCTCAAATAATTTTTCTAGATGTTTGATGTGCACTTTGAACACCTGGGGGCTTCACAGAAGTTTATAGCGTTGAGCCGTGAAAAGAAAAATTTTTTTTTTTACCACAAAACAGTTGCTTCAACTAGGTAGCTTTTTTTTTCACAAGGGTAACAGGAAAAAATGCACCATAAAATGTATTGTGCAATTTCTCCTGAGTACGCAGATACCTCATATGTGGTGGAAAGTAATTGTTTGGGCGCATGGCGGGGCTCAGAAGAGAAGGAGCGCCATTTGACAGCAAAATTGGTTTGAATCATTAGCGGACGCCATGTCACGTTTGGAGACCCCCTATGGTGCCTAAACAGTGGAGCTCCCCCACAAGTGACACCATTTTGGAAACTAGAGCCCTCAAATAATTTTTCTAGATGTTTGATGTGCACTTTGAACACCTGGGGGCTTCACAGAAGTTTATAGCGTTGAGCCGTGAAAAGATATCTTTTTTTTTTACCACAAAACGGTTGCTTCAACTAGGTAGCTTTTTTTTTCACAAGGGTAACAGGAAAAAATGCACCATAAAATGTATTGTGCATTTTCTCCTGAGTACGCAGATACCTCATATGTGGTGGAAATAAATTGTTTGAGCGCATGGCGGGGCTCAGAAGAGAAGGAGCGCCATTTGACTTTTCAAACGCACAGACGCAGTGCACTGATCGGCCGCTGCAGGACGCACGGTCGGATGCGATAAAAAAAAGCGTCGGGGATACGTAAAAAAAAAAAAAGTCACGCCAAAAATTGACCATGGATGCAGATCCGTTATGTGCATCCCTGATCAGCGCTTGGTGGGATGCACGGACGGATGCGATACAAAAAGCGTCGCAAATATGGAAAAAAGTCACGCCAAAAATTGACCATGGATGCCGATCCGTTATGTGCATCCCTGATCAGCGCTTGGCGGGACGCACGGATGGATGTGATACAAAAAGCGTCGGGGATACGGAAAAAAAAAGTCACGCCAAAAATTGAGCAGGGATGCCGATCCGTTATCTGCATCCCTGATCAGCGCTTGGCGGGACGCACAGACGGATGCGATACAAAAAGCGTCGGGGATACGGAAAAAAAGTCACGCCAAAAATTGAGCAGGGATGCCGATCCGTTATCTGCATTCCTGATCAGCGCTTGGCGGGACGCACAGACGGATGCGATACAAAAAGCGTCGGGGATACGGAAAAAAAGTCACGCCAAAAATTGAGCAGGGATGCCGATCCGTTATCTGCATCCCTGTTCAGCGCTTGGCGGGACGCACGGACGGATGCGATACAAAAAGCGTCGGGGATACGGAAAAAAAAAAAAAAGTCACGCCAAAAATTGAGCAGGGATGCCGATCCGTTATCTGCATCCCTGATCAGCGCTTGGCGGGACGCACGGACAGATGAGGTGTAAAAATGGACAGGGGATACGGAAAAAAAAAAAAAAGTTATACTCACAGTACCCAGAGGACTAGCAGGAGGATCACTGACCAGAAGAGCTGCAGAGGAACAGATGGCAGAGAGATGGACAGCTTTACAGGAGCAGCAGGCAGATCAGCAGAATGCCCAGGAAGGACCCAGCGATGGACGCAGATGTGATCAGGCCGGTGAAGACAGGTAAGAGGACGTCGGGGGAGAGCAGAGGGGGAGAGGGGGGGGGAGTGAGAGCAGAGAGGGGGGGGGGGAAGCAGAGGGGGAGGGGGTAGAGCAGAGGGGGAGACCGGAGAGGGAGCTGCAGAACAGAGATAATGGGGGAGGCAGTCAGATCGCGGGGGGAGCAGATCGGGATGTCGGGGGGGGGGGGGGGGGGGGTTGGGGGGAGCAGATCGCGGGGGGGGGCACGGCAGGGGCTACCATGGCAGCGCGCAGGGGCACCACGGGAGCGCGCAGGGGCACCACGGGAGCGCGCACGGGCTGGCTGCAAAGTGAGCACAGTACTCACGTGCAGCAGCGGTGACAGCTAGGGCGGCGGCGGCGGCAGCAGCGGCGGTGGCGTGGTACCACAAGTACCAGCCACTGCACGCTGCAGACATGTTGGGGGAGGGCTCGCAGGCCAGCACAGGCCTGGGGAGGGCGGCCACCGGCAAATCACACCGCCCCACTGCACACTGATTGGAGCGATTGCGCGTCATAGCACGATCGCTCCAATCAGTGCTGCAGGGGCTGGGGGAGACATGTTTGAGGTCCACCTATGATATGCTGCAGCAGCTGCGGCATCTCATAGCTGGATCTCACAGGATCGCACTAATTCGGGCATTATTTTTGCCGAAATTAGTGCGATCGATGTGGTTGGCGGTTCAGATTTGAACAGCCAATCACATCGATCGTCGATAGGGGGTGGCGATGCCGCCCCCCCTAGGGTCAAGCAAAGGTCCCCTGCTGTAAGAAACAGCAGGGGACATCATTTGAAAGCCGTTGCTATGGCCACGGCAATCAAATGAAGTTTAGGCAGTAAAATTACGTCCCTGGTCGTTAAGTCACGTTAAAATAGGACGTAATTTTACTGCCCGCGGTCGTGAAGGGGTTAATGCACAACTGAAACACATGGCTTCTTTCTGTAGCATCATGGGAAAAATGAAAATAAATCAGCCAAGACCTCAGGAAGAGAATTGTGGATTTGGACAAGTCTGGTTCATCCTTACGTGCAATTTCCAGATACTTGAAAGTGCCTCATTCATCTGTACAAACAATTATACGCAAGTACAAACAAGATGGGAATGTCCAGCAGTCATACCGCTCAGGAAGGAGATCGATTCTGTGTACCAGAGATGAACGTGCTTTGGTCAGACATGTGCATATCAACCCAAGAACAAAAGCAAAAGACCTTGTGAAGATGCTGGTGGAAGCTAGAAAGTTGGTGTCATTATCCACAGTGAAACAAGGGCTGAAAAGCCCCTCTGCCAGGAAGAAGCCATTACTCCAATATGAACATAAAAAAGCCAGATTAATGTTTGAAAATACACACAAGAACAAAGACCTTAACTATTGGAGACCTGTCATGTGGTCTGATGAAATTAAAATTGAACTGTTTAGCCATAATGACCATTGTTACATCTGGAGGAAAAAGAGAGAAGCTTTGAAGCCTAAGAACACCATCCCAGCTGTGAAACACTGGGGGTGACAGCAGCATGTTGCAGGGTTGTTTTGCTGCAGGAGGGACTGGTGCACTTCACAAAATAGATGGTATCATGAGGAAAGAAGATTATGTGGCAATACTGAAGCAACTTCTCAAGACATCAGCCAGGAACTTAAAGCTTGGTTGGAAATGGGTCTTACAAATGGACAATGACCAGAAGCATACTGCCAAACTGGTTACAAAGTGGCTTAAAGATAACAAAGTCAATGTTTTGGAGAGGCCATCACAAAGCCCTGATCTCAATCCTATTGAAAATGTATGTGCAAAGCCGAAAAGGCCGGTGCGAGCAAAGCGACCTACAAAGATGGCTCAGTTACACCAGTTCTGTAAGGAGGAATGGGCCCAAATTCCTACAACTATTGTAAGAAGCTTGTGGAAGGAGATCCAAAACGTTTCACCCACGTCATACAGTGTAAGGGCAACAGTACCAAATACTAATGAAATGGATGGAAACTTTTGACTTTGCAGAAAGTAATAAAAATGCCTTAAACCATTCTCTCTCATTATTCTGGTATTTGGCAAATATAAATAATTTTGGTTCCTAATTGACCTAAAACAGGAAAGATTTATTTTGATTTAATTTCAGGTAGTGAGAAAAACCTGCAGATGTGTCTTTTTAGATAGTGTATGTAAACTTCTGGTTTCAACTGTACCTCCTAGTGAACATAATGAATAGTATTACACACCTCTTGGTGACTGCCTGTTTCCTCAGAACATTACATTCTTCTTAGTAGATGTTTTTTTCGCATTGAATATGTCATTTGCATCTGTAAAGCAATCAGGGCTTCACTTATGTGATGTACACATAGGCGTAGACGCATTATTCCTAAATGTAAATGTTTATAGTGAGAATCTGTGATCAGCATTGTCTGAATGCATGTGGCTGGGAATTTTATGTTTCTCTTGTAACATTTGCTATTCATGATTCATATGGATGCGACACCTGGGGAGACGCCTGTACAATGGTGGTGTCCAGATTATTCTGTGCCTATTATTGTCACTTGTGGGAGTAGTCTTTGGGCCTCAATGCACAGAATGTGTGCTGAACTTTTGTTACATTTCAACTACCGTAGTTTTATTTATGCCCTCCCCCCCCAAAAAAAGCCCCCCCCCCATACAATATTCCACAACGCCGTGCCTGCAGCAGTGTATATGATATTTGCAGCACAGTGCTCCTAACATTACAGAAATGTCAGGGCTCATCCTGATAATAGAGATTTTTCCTTGAAGGCAAAAATATGGACCAATTTTCATAGGTGTTTGGAAAATGTGTCCGTTTTTACCATCAGTGTTTCAGAATTTTTGAGTGTGACTCTCGGACGTTTAGATGATCCATTACTAAAACCCGCTGATTTGGGTGGGGTTATCCAACTATGTAATGTGTATGGGGGTTTGTGGTACTATAGCTGCATATTTACCGCAGAGGTCCATGCATTACACCTTTATTACATGGATTATCCCCCACTTATAGGGGTTCACCCCAATAATGTATAACTGCACCTTTCACCTCACTGGTCAATAACCGTATAGTCCATCTCTGCACAACTCACTTCATTGTATCCACATACTGTGAACCTTCAGCGCCTACTACCTCTAATCTGCACAGCTGTAGGTACAGTGTACAGTACAGGGTATATAGTGAGGTGAGGGCAGTACAGTGTACAGTGCAGGGTATATAGTGAGGTGAGGGCGGTACAGTGTACAGTACAGGGGTATATAGTGAGGGCGGCACAGTGTACAGTACAGGGTATATAGTGAGGTGAGGACGGTACAGTGTACAGTACAGGGGTATATAGTGAGGGTGGTACAGTGTACAGTACAGGGTATATAGTGAGGCGAGGGCGGTACAGTGTACAGTACAGGGTATATAGTGAGGCGAGGGCGGTACAGTGTACAGTACAGGGGTATATAGTGAGGTGAGGGCGGCACAGTGTACAGTACAGGGGTATATAGTGAGGGCGGCACAGTGTACAGTACAGGGGTATATAGTGAGGTGAGGACGGTACAGTGTACAGTACAGGGGTATATAGTGAGGGTGGTACAGTGTACAGTACAGGGTATATAGTGAGGCGAGGGCGGTACAGTGTACAGTACAGGGTATATAGTGAGGCGAGGGCGGTACAGTGTACAGTACAGGGGTATATAGTGAGGGTGGTACAGTGTACAGTACAGGGTATATAGTGAGGCGAGGGCGGTACAGTGTACAGTGCAGGGTATATAGTGAGGGTGGTACAGTGTACAGTACAGGGTATATAGTGAGGCTAGGGCAGTATAGTGTACAGTACAGGGGTATATAGTGAAGTGAGGGCGGTACAGTGTACAGTACAGGGGTACAGTTAGGTCCAGAAATATTTGGACAGTGACACAAGTTTTGTTATTTTAGCTGTTTACAAAAACATGTTCAGAAATACAATTATATATATAATATGGGCTGAAAGTGCACACTCCCAGCTGCAATATGAGAGTTTTCACATCCAAATCAGAGAAAGGGTTTAGGAATCATAGCTCTGTAATGCATAGCCTCCTCTTTTTAAAGGGACCAAAAGTAATTGGACAAGGGACTCTAAGGGCTGCAATTAACTCTGAAGGCGTCTCCCTTGTTAACCTGTAATCAATGAAGTAGTTAAAAGGTCTGGGGTTGATTACAGGTGTGTGGTTTTGCATTTGGAAGCTGTTGCTGTGACCAGACAACATGCGGTGTAAGGAACTCTCAATTGAGGTGAAGCAGAACATCCTGAAGCTGAAAAAAAAGAAAAAATCCATCAGAGAGATAGCAGACATGCTTGGAGTAGCAAAATCAACAGTCGGGTACATTCTGAGAAAAAAGGAATTGACTGGTGAGCTTGGGAACTCAAAAAGGCCTGGGCGTCCACGGATGACAACAGTGGTGGATGATCGCCGCATACTTTCTTTGGTGAAGAAGAACCCGTTCACAACATCAACTGAAGTCCAGAACACTCTCAGTGAAGTAGGTGTATCTGTCTCTAAGTCAACAGTAAAGAGAAGACTCCATGAAAGTAAATACAAAGGGTTCACATCTAGATGCAAACCATTCATCAATTCCAAAAATAGACAGGCCAGAGTTAAATTTGCTGAAAAACACCTCATGAAGCCAGCTCAGTTCTGGAAAAGTATTCTATGGACAGATGAGACAAAGATCAACCTGTACCAGAATGATGGAAAGAAAAAAGTTTGGAGAAGAAAGGGAATGGCACATGATCCAAGGCACACCACATCCTCTGTAAAACATGGTGGAGGCAACGTGATGGCATGGGCATGCATGGCTTTCATTGGCACTGGGTCACTTGTGTTTATTGATGACATAACAGCAGACAAGAGTAGCCGGATGAATTCTGAAGTGTACCGGGATATACTTTCAGCCCAGATTCAGCCAAATGCCGCAAAGTTGATCGGACGGCGCTTCATAGTACAGATGGACAATGACCCCAAGCATACAGCCAAAGCTACCCAGGAGTTCATGAGTGCAAAAAAGTGGAACATTCTGCAATGGCCAAGTCAATCACCAGATCTTAACCCAATTGAGCATGCATTTCACTTGCTCAAATCCAGACTTAAGACGGAAAGACCCACAAACAAGCAAGACCTGAAGGCTGCGGCTGTAAAGGCCTGGCAAAGCATTAAGAAGGAGGAAACCCAGCGTTTGGTGATGTCCATGGGTTCCAGACTTAAGGCAGTGATTGCCTCCAAAGGATCCGCAACAAAATATTGAAAATAAAAATATTTTGTTTGGGTTTGGTTTATTTGTCCAATTACTTTTGACCTCCTAAAATGTGGAGTGTTTGTAAAGAAATGTGTACAATTCCTACAATTTCTATCAGATATTTTTGTTCAAACCTTCAAATTAAACGTTACAATCTGCACTTGAATTCTGTTGTAGAGGTTTCATTTCAAATCCAATGTGGTGGCATGCAGAGCCCAACTCGCTAAAATTGTGTCACTGTCCAAATATTTCTGGACCTAACTGTATATAGTGAGGTGAGGGCGGTACAGTGTACAGTACAGGGGTATATAGTGAGGTGAGGGCGGTACAGTGTACAGTACAGGGGTATATAGTGAGGTGAGGGCGGTACAGTGTACAGTACAGGGGTATATAGTGAGGTGAGGGCGGCACAGTGTACAGTACAGGGGTATATAGTGAGGGCGGCACAGTGTACAGTACAGGGTATATAGTGAGGCGAGGGCGGTACAGTGTACAGTACAGGGTATATAGTGAGGCGAGGGCGGTATAGTGTACAGTACAGGGGTATATAGTGAGGCGAGGGCGGTACAGTGTACAGTACAGGGTATATAGTGAGGCGAGGGCGGTACAGTGTACAGTACAGGGGTATATAGTGAGGGCGGCACAGTGTACAGTATAGGGTAGTTGTCGCGGGCGGAGGAGGGGACGCCGCGCTCTCCCTCTGCTACTCGGGTCCGGCTGCTGCGGCCTGCCGCTGCTCGGTGGCTCGAGCGATGAGCCGGATCCCGGGGACTCGAGCGGCGCTCCTCGCCCGTGAGTGAAAGGGGTGTTTTGGGTGTGGGAATTGTTTATTGTCCGTGACGCCACCCACGGTTGTGATGATTTGTTGACACCACCGCTGCTCTGTATGGGAATCCCGGGAGTGATGGTATGGAGCAGCCAGTTGTTGTGTTGCCCCTCCATGGGTAGGGGTTGGTGATCCCGGGGCCCAGTGATGAAGTGGGAGATGCAGGGCTTGGTGGGCGCAGGGACGCGGGGGCAGCGCTGTGCCTTGCGGCACTGTGGTACTCACTCAGCCTGAGACGATGACACAGTTCTCGGTAAAACACACGAATGGAAAGACGGTTCCCACGGACGGCTGCACTTGCTTTCCCCAGTTGGTGACGGTGACGGTCCCTCTGTCCTGCACCTAAGTTGATAATGGTTGCGATGGTTTCCCACCGGTAACCCGCTCCCCGGCTTGGATATGGGCCGGATGAGCCCTACTTTGCCCGCAGGCGCTGGCCCTGAGAAACTTGTGCCCTGGCGATGACGGTGTCTCTCTGTTACGGTTGGACTGTTGCCTTCAATCGGGACTTGGTTGTTGGGAGACAGACGTCCCCTTCACTGACGGATTTGGCAAATTATGGCGACTCCTAGCCTTGCCGGCATCCGAAAGGCCCCTGCCCTGGTGCTGACTGTTCTTCGTATACTGCTCCAGACCGCCGGGTCACCACCCGTCCGCGGTCCTTCCAGCAACCTCCGAGCAGTCCCCCTGCAGACTATCACCGCCGTCTGCTGACCTTGCTGTCACTGTCCGGGGCACACAGCCGGACCAACTTCAGGCTTTACTACTCTCACTTTTTCTGTCACTTCAGCTTTTCTCTTTAGCGCCACTACTACTTCCTTCTGCTTCACTCCCCTAAACTCAACTTCACTGTTTACTCCTACACCTCCCTAACTGAACTGCCTGGTTCTTCCCGCCTCCAGGGCTGTGAACTCCTCGGTGGGCGGAGCCAACCGCCTGGCCCACCCCCTGGTGTGAACATCAGCCCCTGGAGGAAGGCAACAAGGATTTTGGTAGCTTTGGTGTTCCTAACTGGGGTGTAGGGTGTGGTGGTGTGATGACCTGTGACCCCTGGCTTGCCAAGGGCGTCACATTCCCCCTTAGCAAAATGCAGACCGTCCGCGGGCTGCCCGTCCAACACCGGTTTTATTTTCTGGAAAAGGTAAAAAGAATCACACACATACAACTTTTGACATCATCCCACAACGGGAGGCACATTTCTTAAACGTTGCTAACGGTTTACGGTTACGGTCTCCGCTCTCTCCCACCCAAGTAACCTGGCCCTGATGCTGCCCCTAAAGCCAAGGCAGCACCCCTTGACCCCAGTCCTGCACCAAGTCACCCGAGCGGGATCTGTCCTTCCCCTCTAGAGGGTAGCCACCGGTTCCTGTGGTGGCTGGGCCCCAGTCTGCTCTGCTGAGGGCCCTCCCTCCAACCTGCCTCTCCGGAGGCGGTAACTGCGGAAACGGTAACGGTAAAACAACTTATTTACAAGCCACTAACGTCTGTGGTTGCCCTGCAAGTTCACGGGCTTGTCCATGGAAAGTCCTCCATGCAACTTTTTAAATGGTCCCCACGGGGACAACGGTGCCGGCAACGGCCGGTTTTCTCAATCACGGTTAATCAGGTTACTCCATCAGTTGATTACTTCATTTTTAATTTTTAAACACTGCAAACAAACACACATGTGGTCCCAACGGGAACTGGACAACGGTGCTCCGCTGCCCTACTCCAAGTCGTCGGCTTCATCTGAGGGAGGGGGTGCAGAACCCACTCGGCTCTCCTGGCTGCCCCTCTGTTTGGCATCTAGGGCGAACAACCCCCTCTCTCCACAGTGCCGGGTATACTGTACAATGTCACCCGGCATCAGATTACGGCCGGGGTGCTCCTCGGGCAGGTGGACATTCACATCCCGCCGGGCTATAAACACTTCGGCCTCCAGGCCCGGTTCATAGATAAACCCATAGCCCCGGCGGACATCAAACCGCCTCACCTGTCCTTCATACAGCGGTCCCCGGACATGGAATGTCGCCTGGCGGAGGTTCTCCTTCTTCCGGATTGCATGGGCCACCAATTCCGCTTTCTTCTTTTCTCTTTCACCGATCTCCAGGCCCAGCGGTACCGGCTCCCTGTCCCAATACGGCGCTGCTGCGAGCTCCGGCGCACGGGTCGGGCCCCGCGGGACATTCTGAACGTTGCCCACTGTCAGGGATCTGGGCGGCAAGTCCCGCGGTGTCTTGGCCTTGGGCGCCACCTTGCAGCGACAACCCGGCGCTACCTCAGCCGAGGTGTGGGGGATGGGCACAGGGGCTTTCCGCAGCTGGGCCTCCGGCTCGGAACGGTTCATCAGCTCCGGCTCGGGGACTTTCTCTGGAGACGCCTCCGGTGCGGTTTTCGGAGCCTTCCAGGGCATCACCTCCGGTCGACTACGGGCTCCGGCTACAGGTCGGCCCGCCTGGGCGGGGATGCTGGGTATTGCTACCGGTTGCGGTGGTAGCAGGCCTAGTGGCGGGGTCACGGCTTCCGAGACGGGTGGCGAGGGAGGCAGCGGGGGGAGAGGGCTTGGACCGGGTCCCGCAGCCGCGATGACCGGCCCTTTAAGGGCATCGGGGCGTGGGTCACTCACCCTCCCTTCCTCCGCTTCCTCCTCGCGTCTCCGCACGGCTGCTATAACGTCCGCCATGTCGGTCTCCCACTCCTCCATGAGGAGCTGCATCCTGACCTGCAGCCTTTGGTAGAGCTGCGCGGTCCGGATCTCCACCCACGCCGCGGTTCCAGGCGCAGGGGCTACGGTGTCGCGGGACGGCATCCACATGCTGCTGACGGCTTTTCCCAGGAACAAGATGTCTGCAGAGTCCTGGCGTCCCTGCTTTTATAGCTGCGTTCACATGCAGCCAGCCGCCATCGCGTCCCCCTTAGCTTCTTTTCGGCCCCCCCTTTATTGGGGCGGGGTTTTGGCCTTCGCGCCTTTGCTACTCGAGAAGACGCTCGAGCGGGAACTTTTCGTGCCAAAGATGGCGACTTCCAAAATTTTTCAGCCGGATACCTCCGGCGGTCACAAGGCGCACCTCTACCCAACGGCAGAGCGGTAAGATCCTGTTGGTGACGCCAAGTTGTCGCGGGCGGAGGAGGGGATGCCGCGCTCTCCCTCTGCTACTCGGGTCCGGCTGCCGCGGCTGCTGCGGCCTGCCGCTGCTCGGTGGCTCGAGCGATGAGCCGGATCCCGGGGACTCGAGCGGCGCTCCTCGCCCGTGAGTGAAAGGGGTGTTTTGGGTGTGGGAATTGTTTATTGTCCGTGACGCCACCCACGGTTGTGGTGATTTGTTGACACCACCGCTGCTCTGTATGGGAATCCCGGGAGGGATGGAATGGAGCAGCCAGTTGTTGTGTTGCCCCTCCGTGGGTAGGGGTTGGTGATCCCGGGGCCCAGTGATGAAGTGGGAGATGCAGGGCTTGGTGGGCGCAGGGACGCGGGGGCAGCGCTGTGCCTTGCGGCACTGTGGTACTCACTCAGCCTGAGACGATGACACAGTTCTCGGTAAAACACACGAATGGAAAGACGGTTCCCACGGACGGCTGCACTTGCTTTCCCCAGTTGGTGACGGTGACGGTCCCTCTGTCCTGCACCTAAGTTGATAATGGTTGCGATGGATTCCCACCGGTAACCCGCTCCCCGGCTTGGATATGGGCCGGAGGAGCCCTATTTTGCCCGCAGGCGCTGGCCCTGAGAAACTGGTGCCCTGGCGGTGGCGGTGTCTCTCTGTTACGGTTGGACTGTTGCCTTCAATCGGGACTTGGTTGTTGGGAGACAGACGTCCCCTTCACTGACGGATTTGGCAAATTATGGCGACTCCTAGCCTTGCCGGGATCCGAAAGGTCCCTGCCCTGGTGCTGACTGTTCTTCGTATACTGCTCCAGACCGCCGGGTCACTACCCGTCCGCGGTCCTTCCAGCAACCTCCGAGCAGTCCCCCTGCAGACTATCACCGCCGTCTGCTGACCTTGCTGACACTGTCCGGGCACACAGCCGGACCAACTTCAAGCTTTACTACTCTCACTTTTTCTGTCACTTCAGCTTTTCTCTTTAGCTCCACTACTGCTTCCTTCTGCTTCACTCCCCTAAACTCAACTTCACTGTTTACTCCTTCACCTCCCTAACTGAACTGCCTGGTTCTTCCTGCCTCCAGGGCTGTGAACTCCTCGGTGGGCGGAGCCAACCACCTGGCCCACCCCCTGGTGTGAACATCAGCCCCTCGAGGAAGGCAACAAGGATTTTGGTAGCTTTGGTGTTCCTAACTGGGGTGTAGGGTGTGGTGGTGTGATGACCTGTGACCTCTGGCTTGCCCAGGGCGTCACATATATAGTGAGGTGAGGGCGGTACAGTGTACAGTACAGGGTATATAGTGAGGCGAGGGCGGTATAGTGTACAGTACAGGGGTATATAGTGAGGGCGGCACAGTGTACAGTACAGGGTATATAGTGAGGCGAGGGCGGTACAGTGTACAGTACAGGGCATATAGTGAGGCGAGGGCGGTATAGTGTACAGTACAGGGGTATATAGTGAGGTGAGGGTGGTACAGTGTACAGTACAGGGGTATATAGTGAGGTGAGGGTGGTACAGTGTACAGTACAGGGATATATAGTGAGGTGAGGGCGGTACAGTGTACAGTACAGGGGTATATAGTGAGGCGAGGGCGGTACAGTGTACAGTACAGGGTATATAGTGAGGCGAGGGCGGTACAGTGTACAGTACAGGGGTATATAGTGAGGGCGACACAGTGTACAGTATAGGGTATATAGTGAGGTGAGGGCGGTACAGTGTACAGTACAGGGTATATAGTGAGGCGAGGGCGGTATAGTGTACAGTACAGGGGTATATAGTGAAGTGAGGGCGGTACAGTGTACAGTACAGGGGTATATAGTGAGGTGAGGGCGGTACAGTGTACAGTACAGGGGTATATAGTGAGGCGAGGGTGGTATAGTGTACAGTATAGGGTATATAGTGAGGTGAGGGCGGTACAGTGTACAGTACAGGGTATATAGTGAGGCGAGGGCGGTATAGTGTACATTACAGGGGTATATAGTGAGGTGAGGGCGGTACAGTGTACAGTACAGGGTATATAGTGAGGTGAGGGCGGTACAGTGTACAGTACAGGGGTATATAGTGAGGTGAGGGCGGTACAGTGTACAGTACAGGGGTATATAGTGAGGTGAGGGCGGTACAGTGTACAGTACAGGGGTATATAGTGAGGTGAGGGTGGCACAGTGTACAGTACAGGGGTATATAGTGAGGGCGGCACAGTGTACAGTACAGGGTATATAGTGAGGCGAGGGCGGTACAGTGTACAGTACAGGGTATATAGTGAGGCGAGGGCGGTATAGTGTACAGTACAGGGTATATAGTGAGGTGAGGGCGGTACAGTGTACAGTACAGGGGTATATAGTGAGGTGAGGGCGGTATAGTGTACAGTACAGGGTATATAGTGAGACGACGGCGGTATAGTGTACAGTACAGGGGTATATAGTGAGGTGGGGTCGGTGCAGTGTACAGTACAGGGTATATAGTGAGGCGAGGGCGGTATAGTGTACAGTACAGGGGTATATAGTGAGGGCGGCACAGTGTACAGTACAGGGTATATAGTGAGGCGAGGGCGGTACAGTGTACAGTACAGGGCATATAGTGAGGCGAGGGCGGTATAGTGTACAGTACAGGGGTATATAGTGAGGTGAGGGTGGTACAGTGTACAGTACAGGGGTATATAGTGAGGTGAGGGTGGTACAGTGTACAGTACAGGGATATATAGTGAGGTGAGGGCGGTACAGTGTACAGTACAGGGGTATATAGTGAGGCGAGGGCGGTACAGTGTACAGTACAGGGTATATAGTGAGGCGAGGGCGGTACAGTGTACAATGCAGGGGTATATAGTGAGGGCGACACAGTGTACAGTATAGGGTATATAGTGAGGTGAGGGCGGTACAGTGTACAGTACAGGGTATATAGTGAGGCGAGGGCGGTATAGTGTACAGTACAGGGGTATATAGTGAAGTGAGGGCGGTACAGTGTACAGTACAGGGGTATATAGTGAGGTGAGGGCGGTACAGTGTACAGTACAGGGGTATATAGTGAGGCGAGGGTGGTATAGTGTACAGTATAGGGTATATAGTGAGGTGAGGGCGGTACAGTGTACAGTATAGGGTATATAGTGAGGCGAGGGCGGTATAGTGTACATTACAGGGGTATATAGTGAGGTGAGGGCGGTACAGTGTACAGTACAGGGGTATATAGTGAGGTGAGGGCGGTACAGTGTACAGTACAGGGGTATATAGTGAGGTGAGGGTGGCACAGTGTACAGTACAGGGGTATATAGTGAGGGCAGGGCGGCACAGTGTACAGTACAGGGTATATAGTGAGGCGAGGGCGGTACAGTGTACAGTACAGGGGTATATAGTGAGGCGAGGGCGGGTACAGTGTACAGTACAGGGTATATAGTGAGGCGAGGGCGGTACAGTGTACAGTACAGGGGTATATAGTGAGGGCGGCACAGTGTACAGTATAGGGTATATAGTGAGGTGAGGGCGGTACAGTGTACAGTACAGGGTATATAGTGAGGCGAGGGCGGTATAGTGTACAGTACAGGGGTATATAGTGAAGTGAGGGCGGTACAGTGTACAGTACAGGGGTATATAGTGAGGTGAGGGCGGTACAGTGTACAGTACAGGGGTATATAGTGAGGCGAGGGTGGTATAGTGTACAGTATAGGGTATATAGTGAGGTGAGGGCGGTACAGTGTACAGTACAGGGTATATAGTGAGGCGAGGGCGGTATAGTGTACATTACAGGGGTATATAGTGAGGTGAGGGCGGTACAGTGTACAGTACAGGGGTATATAGTGAGGTGAGGGCGGTACAGTGTACAGTACAGGGGTATATAGTGAGGTGAGGGTGGCACAGTGTACAGTACAGGGGTATATAGTGAGGGCGGCACAGTGTACAGTACAGGGTATATAGTGAGGCGAGGGCGGTACAGTGTACAGTACAGGGGTATATAGTGAGGCGAGGGCGGTACAGTGTACAGTACAGGGTATATAGTGAGGCGAGGGCGGTACAGTGTACAGTACAGGGGTATATAGTGAGGGCGGCACAGTGTACAGTATAGGGTATATAGTGAGGTGAGGGCGGTACAGTGTACAGTACAGGGTATATAGTGAGGCGAGGGCGGTATAGTGTACAGTACAGGGGTATATAGTGAAGTGAGGGCGGTACAGTGTACAGTACAGGGGTATATAGTGAGGTGAGGGCGGTACAGTGTACAGTACAGGGGTATATAGTGAGGCGAGGGTGGTATAGTGTACAGTATAGGGTATATAGTGAGGTGAGGGCGGTACAGTGTACAGTACAGGGTATATAGTGAGGCGAGGGCGGTATAGTGTACATTACAGGGGTATATAGTGAGGTGAGGGCGGTACAGTGTACAGTACAGGGTATATAGTGAGGTGAGGGCGGTACAGTGTACAGTACAGGGGTATATAGTGAGGTGAGGCCGGTACAGTGTACAGTACAGGGGTATATAGTGAGGTGAGGGCGGGTACAGTGTACAGTACAGGGGTATATAGTGAGGTGAGGGTGGCACAGTGTACAGTACAGGGGTATATAGTGAGGGCGGCACAGTGTACAGTACAGGGTATATAGTGAGGCGAGGGCGGTACAGTGTACAGTACAGGGTATATAGTGAGGCGAGGGCGGTATAGTGTACAGTACAGGGTATATAGTGAGGTGAGGGCGGTACAGTGTACAGTACAGGGGTATATAGTGAGGTGAGGGCGGTATAGTGTACAGTACAGGGTATATAGTGAGACGACGGCGGTATAGTGTACAGTACAGGGGTATATAGTGAGGTGGGGTCGGTGCAGTGTACAGTACAGGGTATATAGTGAGGTGAGGGCGGTACAGTGTACAGTACAGGGTATATAGTGAGGGCGGTACAGTGTACAGTACATAGTGAGGGCGGTACAGTGTACAGTGCAGGGTATATAGTGAGGCGAGGGCGGTACAGTGTATAATACAGGGGTATATAGTGAGGTGGGGTCGGTGCAGTGTACAGTACAGGGTATATAGTGAGGTGAGGGCGGTACAGTGTACAGTACAGGGTATATAGTGAGGTGAGGGCGGTACAGTGTACAGTACAGGGTATATAGTGAGGTGAGGGCGGTACAGTGTACAGTACAGGGGTATATAGTGAGGTGAGGGCGGTACAGTGTACAGTACAGGGGTATATAGTGAGGTGAGGGCGGTACAGTGTACAGTACAGGGGTATATAGTGAGGTGAGGGCGGCACAGTGTACAGTACAGGGTATATAGTGAGGCGAGGGCGGTATAGTGTACAGTACAGGGGTATATAGTGAGGGCGGTACAGTTTACAGTACATAGTGAGGGCGGTACAGTGTACAGTGCAGGGTATATAGTGAGGCGAGGGCGGTACAGTGTACAGTACAGGGGTATATAGTGAGGTGGGGTCGGTGCAGTGTACAGTACAGGGTATATAGTGAGGTGAGGGCGGTACAGTGTACAGTACAGGGTATATAGTGAGGTGAGGGTGGTACAGTGTACAGTACAGGGTATATAGTGAGGTGAGGGCGGTACAGTGTACAGTACAGGGTATATAGTGAGGTGAGGGCGGTACAGTGTACAGTACAGGGGTATATAGTGAGGTGAGGGCTGTACAGTGTACAGTACAGGGGTATATAGTGAGGTGAGGGTGGTACAGTGTACAGTACAGGGGTATATAGTGAGGTGAGGGCGGCACAGTGTACAGTACAGGGGTATATAGTGAGGGCGGCACAGTGTACAGTACAGGGTATATAGTGAGGCGAGGGCGGTACAGTGTACAGTACAGGGTATATAGTGAGGCGAGGGCGGTATAGTGTACAGTACAGGGTATATAGTGAGGTGAGGGCGGTACAGTGTACAGTACAGGGGTATATAGTGAGGTGAGGGCGGGATAGTGTGCAGTACAGGGTATATAGTGAGACGACGGCGGTATAGTGTACAGTACAGGGGTATATAGTGAGGGCGGTACAGTTTACAGTACATAGTGAGGGCGGTACAGTGTACAGTGCAGGGTATATACTGAGGCGAGGGCGGTACAGTGTACAGTACAGGGTATATAGTGAGGTGGGGTCGGTGCAGTGTACAGTACAGGGTATATAATGAGGTGAGGGCGGTACAGTGTACAGTACAGGGTATATAGTGAGGTGAGGGCGGTACAGTGTACAGTACAGGGTATATAGTGAGGTGAGGGCGGTACAGTGTACAGTACAGGGGTATATAGTGAGGTGAGGGCGGCACAGTGTACAGTACAGGGGTATATAGTGAGGGCGGCACAGTGTACAGTACAGGGTATATAGTGAGGCGAGGGCGGTACAGTGTACAGTACAGGGTATATAGTGAGGTGAGGGTGGTACAGTGTACAGTACAGGGTATATAGTGAGGCGAGGGCGGTATAGTGTACAGTACAGGGTATATAGTGAGGTGAGGGCGGTACAGTGTACAGTACAAGGTATATAGTGAGGTGAGGGCGGTATAGTGTACAGTACAGGGTATATAGTGAGACGACGGCGGTATAGTGTACAGTACAGGGGTATATAGTGAGACGACGGCGGTATAGTGTACAGTACAGGGTATATAGTGAGACGACGGCGGTATAGTGTACAGTACAGGGTATATAGTGAGACGACGGCGGTACAGTGAACAGTACAGGGGTATATAGTGAGGTGAGGGCGGTATAGTGTACAGTACAGGGCATATAGTGAGACGACGGCGGTATAGTGTACAGTACAGGGGTATATAGTGAGGCGAGGGCGGTACAGTGTACAGTACAGGGGTATATAGTGAGGTGGGGTCGGTGCAGTGTACAGTACAGGGGTATATACTGAGGTGAGGGCGGTACAGTGTACAGTACAGGGTATATAGTGAGGTGAGGGCGGTACAGTGTACAGTACAGGGGTATATAGTGAGGTGAGGGCGGTACAGTGTACAGTACAGGGTATATAGTGAGGTGAGGGCGGGATAGTGTACAGTTCAGGGGTATATAGTGAGGTGAGGGCGGTACAGTGTACAGTACAGGGTATATAGTGAGGTGAGGGCGGTACAGTGTACAGTACAAGGTATATAGTGAGGTGAGGGCGGTACAGTGTACAGTACAGGGGTATATAGTGAGGTGAGGGCGGTATAGTGTACAGTACAGGGCATATAGTGAGACGCCGGCGGTATAGTATACAGTACAGGGGTATATAGTGAGGCGAGGGCGGTACAGTGTACAGTACAGGGGTATATACTGAGGTGAGGGCGGTACAGTGTACAGTACAGGGTATATAGTGAGGTGAGGGCGGTACAGTGTACAGTACAGGGTATATAGTGAGGTGAGGGCGGTACAGTGTACAGTACAGGGGTATATAGTGAGGTGAGGGCGGTACAGTGTACAGTACAGGGTATATAGTGAGGTGAGGGCGGTACAGTGTACAGTACAGGGTATATAGTGAGGTGAGGGCGGTACAGTGTACAGTACAGGGGTATATAGTGAGGTGAGGGCGGTACAGTGTACAGTACAGGGTATATAGTGAGGTGAGGGCGGTACAGTGTACAGTGCAGGGTATATAGTGAGGTGGGGTCGGTGCAGTGTACAGTACAGGGGTATATACTGAGGTGAGGGCGGTACAGTGTACAGTACAGGGTATATAGTGAGGTGAGGGCGGTACAGTGTACAGTACAGGGTATATAGTGAGGTGAGGGCGGTACAGTGTACAGTACAGGGTATATAGTGAGGTGAGGGCGGTACAGTGTACAGTACAAGGTATATAGTGAGGTGAGTGCGGTACAGTGTACAGTACAGGGTATATAGTGAGGTGAGGGCGGTACAGTGTACAGTGCAGGGTATATATACAGTGAGGTGAGGGCAGTACAGTGTACAGTACAGGGTATATAGTGAGGTGAGGGCGGTACAGTGTACAGTACAAGGTATATAGTGAGGTGAGTGCGGTACAGTGTACAGTACAGGGTATATAGTGAGGTGAGGGCGGTACAGTGTACAGTGCAGGGTATATATACAGTGAGGTGAGGGCGGTACAGTGTACAGTACAGGGTATATAGTGAGGGCGGCACAGTGTACAGTACAGGGTATATAGTGAGGTGAGGGCGGTACAGTGTACAGTGCAGGGTATATATACAGTGAGGTGAGGGCGGTACAGTACAGGGTATATAGTGAGGTGAGGGCGGTACAGTGTACAGTACAGGGTATATAGTGAGGTGAGGTCGGTACAGTGTACAGTGCAGGGTATATAGTGAGGTGAGGTCGGTACAGTGTACAGTACAGGGTATATATACAGTGAGGTGAGGGCGGTACAGTGTACAGTGCAGGGTATATAGTGAGGTGAGGGCGGTACAGTGTACAGTACAGGGTATATAGTGAGGTGAGGGCGGTACAGTGTACAGTACAGGGTATATAGTGAGGTGAGGGCGGTACAGTGTACAGTGCAGGGTATATATACAGTGAGGTGAGGGCGGTACAGTGTACAGTGCAGGGTATATAGTGAGGTGAGGTCGGTACAGTGTACAGTGCAGGGTATATATACAGTGAGGTGAGGGCGGTACAGTGTACAGTACAGGGTATATAGTGAGGTGAGGGCGGTACAGTGTACAGTACAGGGTATATAGTGAGGTGAGGGCGGTACAGTGTACAGTGCAGGGTATATATACAGTGAGGTGAGGGCGGTACAGCGCGCAGTCTCCTCAGTCAGGCTGGACTCCGGCAGTACTGCGCATGCTCCAGCGTCTGCTGTGTCTTGCAGGCTCTGCTGGTTGTTCTGGGCCTGAGGTGTCCGGGGTCTCGGCTTCGCACTCGGCAGCAGCTGGTGAGGGGGGAAGCGGCGGACAGCTCGTCTCCGGCCCCGGCAGCATGGAGCCCTGAGCACAGAGCACGGGAGCCCGGAGTCACTGCGGCCTGAGGCGGGAATGAGCCATTGAGGGTGATAGGGACCCGCACATCCCGGGGAGATCCGGGAGCAGCGCTGACATCATGGCTCAGGAGAAGATGGAGCTGGACGTGGTGGAGATCCCGGGGGACGGCGGCCTGAGGAGGTCCAACAGCGCCCCCCACATTAACGGGCTGAGGTGAGGCGGGGGCCGCTCCCGGGGCACATATCGGGGCCAGTATAACAGCTGTGACCTGTCTGCAGACTCTGCACCTCCAGCTGTTCCAAAACTACAATTCCCAACAAAGCTCCACAGTGTGCGGGAGCCCGGGCATGCTGGGAGTTGTAGTTTGGAGGGCACTGGCACTCTCATTATTATTGGGGTATTTATTAATCCTGTAAAATGGTTCTCTCCTACAAGGAGTGAGTCCAGGATGGTTGCAACTTTGTAAAATACATCTCTGCTCAAAGGTTGTCACTTCTGCCTCCTGCATAATAGAGATGTGCATAAGCTGCAGCTGCACACCCCTCCTCCTAATATTCGAGTTGGTTGGAGGTTTGTCCCATTTATTAGGGACCCCAGAGTTGTCCAGCAGATTCTGGGTAATGAAGGCTCAGGCTGGTGGATGTCAGTATGCCCAATCCTACTATTCTACAGAAATCTGGAGCCCGCAGGAGCTTTCTCCCCTTTGCAGATCATCAGCCTCCTGCGCTGACCTGTGTGGTGAGAAGGCAGGAGGAAGACCTTCAATTAGCCATGTTTGTGTAATTAGGGTTAAAAATTATTTTTGCATTTGGGCTCCATTAGAAACCCTTTGTAGCCTCTGTGTTGCACAGTTTGTAGCTGCAGAATGACTTAACTGAGAACCCATCAGCGAGCTCCTTCTGATTTCTGACAGTAGTTTGTCTTTTTCTAAGCTTGTAAATAATGACAACAGATTCATATCAAAGTTGAAGATGGAGGAAAATACAGAGCCTGTAACCCCCAACTGGTGTTACACTTTAACTGAAACTAATTGCATAAAGTATTTTCTAACCACAACCCCTTTTAAAACTATAGTCAGCAGCTTGTATGTGTGTCGGTGTATGAAAGCTGCATATCTTGTTCACCTACGTGAATGTACTTGGAACTGAACACAAAGCCGCAATCGTGGGGGCGATATCTGACTGTACTTTCCAATCATTATTTGCAGTTAATCTCTCCCAGCCTGATAACAGGGAACAATAGATTGTATTCTGCAGCATAGAACAGATTTATACAGGAAACTTGTATTAAATGTGTATAATATATAATACTTTTTATTTTCTTTCATAGTGATCACACTCAAGCATTTCAGCCTTATAGCTCCAGAGTGCGCCGGAACAGCACCACCGTAGTAAATCGCCATTGTGTGGTAAGTGAAAAGTATGCGGGGCATAGTCACATGGCCCTGCAGTCACAGTGCCACTTTTTATATTATGTTTTGCAGGACAACAACCCAAGGTGTCAGTTGTAATGCTACAGATATTTTATATCAGAAATATGTATAAATTGTGTGTGTGTGTGTGTGTGTTTATATATATATATATATTAGTATGTGTATGTATATGACAATCCATGTAGTACCCAATTAAAAGGGACAACAGAATAATTTAAAAAAACCTATAGATTTTATTTTTGATGTCACTTTTTATTGGGTATGATATGGATTGTCTTCTTATATTATATATAAATTTATTCTTTAGATATCCCTTTTATTTTGTATTAAATGGGTTGTCTAGTTAACATACACACATGTATGTTGTGTGTGTATGTATTTGTATGTTAACTAAACAACCCATTTAATACAAAATAAAAAAATATCTAAACAAATTTATATATGAGGACAATCCATATAATGCCCAATAAGAAGGGACATAAAAAATTAAAATATAGGTTTTTTTTTTATTATTGTCCCTTTTTATTGATTATTACATGGATTGTCCTATTTCAATATATACATTTATTTTTTAATGTCCTTTATTTTGTATTAAAAAAAATATCTAAAAATAAATTTATATATGATATAAGGGGACAATCCATATAATATCCAATAAAAGGGACAACAAAAATAATAAAAAAAAAAACTATATAATTTTTGTTTTCCCATAAATATATATATATATATATATATATATATATATATATATATATATATATATATATATATATATATATATATATATATATATATATATATATATATATATATAAATTTTTTCTTTTCAAAATGAGCATATACCATGCTGTAGGCAATAGTACATGTAAGTTAGGGTGCAAACTGTTTTCTATCAAAAAAAGCATAAAAGCCATCTGACTGTGACAAGGTGCACCCCTGACCCTTACGCTTTTGTTTTTGATTAATAAAAAAAAGTGTACAAGTGTCTTTCTATTGGCCACAGTATGAGAGATATATAGATATTACAAATTTTATTTTATATATCCTTTTTTTTTTGTATTAACCCCTTCAGCCCCGGGGCACTTTCCGTTTTTGCGTTTTTGTTTTTTGCTCCCCTTCTTCCGAGAGCCGTAACTTTTTTATTTTTCCGTCAATCTTGCCATATGAGGGCTTGTTTTTTGCGGGACAAGTTGTACTTTTAAATGAAACCATAAGTTTTACCATATGGTGTACTGGAAAGCAGCAAAAAAATTCCAAGTGTGGAAAAATTGCAAAAAAAGTGTGATGGCACAATAGTTTTTGGGATGTTTTATTCACGGTGTTCACTATATGGTAAAACTGATGTGTGGGTATGATACCTGAGGTCGGTGCGAGTTTGTAGACACCAAACTTGTATAGGTTTACTTGTATCTAAGGGGTTAAAAAAAATTCACAAGTTTGTCCAATAAAAGTGGCGCACGTTTTGCGCCATTTTCCGAAACACGTAGCGTTCTTATTTTTTGGGATCTATGGCTCAGTTACGGCTTATTTTTTGCGTCTAAAGCTGATGTTTCTAATGGTAGCATTTTTGCGCAGATGCTACGTTTTGATCGCCTGTTATTACATTTTGCGTAAAACTTGCGGCGACCAAAAAACGTAATTTTGGCGTTTGGAATTTTTTTGCCACTACGCCGTTTACCAATCAGATTAATTGATTTTATATTTTGATCGGGCATTTCTGAACGCGGCGATACCAAATATGTGTATATTTATTTATTTTTTAACCCTTTAATTTTCAATGGGGGGAAAGGGGGGTGATTTGACCTTTTAGGTTTTTTGTTTTTTTTTTTAAATTTTTTAAAACTTTTTTTTTTTACTTTTTTTATTTTATTTTACTAGTCCCCCTAGGGGGCTATAGCGATCAGCAATCCGATTGCTGATCGCTATCTGCTGATCACAGCTATACCGCTGTAAACAGCAGAAATAGTCACTTTCTTTCTTCCTCTGCTCTGTGCCGAGGAAGAATGAAAGTGAAACTTCGTAGCACCAGGCGTCATCACATGACCCTGTGCTACGATGGCAACCACCGAACGTCACGTGATCACTCACGTGACGTCCGGAGGGGGCGGCGGTAAGTAAAAAAGATGGCCGCGCGCATATAGATCTCGCTGCCAGACTTTGGCAGCGAGATCTAAGGGGTTAATGTTCCGGGTGGAATGCGATTCCACTTGGAACATGTAGGCACACATGTCAGCTGCTGAAAACAGCTGATATGTGTGCCGATCCACGCCGCCTGCCCGCGGCAGGGGGCGGGGCTTACCGGGACACGATCCATGACGGATATATCCGTCCATGGTCGTGAAGGGGTTAAATGGGTTGCCCAATAAAAATTAGGGATTTATTTCTTGATCTGTCGAGGCCTGTCTAGCGAGACCTTCACTGATTAGCTGAATTGTGCCCTTTTTTTCCAGTTTATAAATGGAGTGGCAGTGTGCACGCTTGACCTGCGCACCATTCATACCCTATACGGCTGCCGAGCCCTGCACACTGGCTTTTCAAGCAGCCCTATAGAGAATTAATTGAGCAGTAATTGGGTGTCCATCCTGTAGCTCCATTTTTGTAATGGGGATGAAAGTTCCCAATTAGGGTTACAAAATCCCTGTATTGATTGTTGTACCAGCGGCAGGACCTCCATCAATCAACATGTTGTTTAAAATTGTTTTAAAGTCATCCTCTCAGGTGTAATATGCACCTAAAACTAAGAGCAGTTCTGGGTGCATATTGCTATTCCCTGCTTAACTGTCCCTGTATCTAGTAGCATAGATAAAGAGATCTTTAAATAAAAAAGTGTTTACAAAGATCCTTTATGATATGCTAATTAGTGCAGGGACTAGTCACAAGGGCGTTACTTCCTGCACTCATTCTGTCCTCTTACCATGTTTGCATGCCCACAGGGGGATGTGCTTACATGCTAAGAGGGCGGACTAGCCAAGGGACATAACGCTCTTGCACTAGACCCTGGCCTCATTAGCATATCATAAAGTATCTTTAGAAATACTTCTTCTAAAGATCTCTTTATTCTACTATAGGCTGGGACAGTTAGGCAGGGATTAGCAATATGCACCCAGAACTATTCCTTGTCCTGGTTGCATGCACGACCTGACCGATTCACTTAAAGAGGACAACCTTAAACAGGAAAGCAAATCCACATTATAACATTTCCATATTTAGACGTGATTGCTTGCTACATTTGATACAAATTCAAGAGAGATGTTAGTCAAAAATAGAAGTTGGGCCATTCAGACATCGGTGTACGGACTGTGACTTTCGGACTGGCTGCTGGTCTTCTGAGCCACTCCACAGCCTCATATGTATCTATACGTGTATTTACACTTCACAATTTTGCACCATTAAATGACCACAGATCGGTAAACTCCTGGTAGTGTCTTATCTGTTCGGCTAAGGAACACATGTCCGAAATTATTCATTAGAACAGATCCAGCAGCAATCTGTTGGCAAAAAAAAGATGAGCAGGACAACTTTATTTATTTATTTATTTTTTTTTGGTCCATTTTTAAACTTTCAACTGAATCTGGGTTTTTTTTTTTTTTTTTTTTAGTCTATGGAAAACAGATCTGTTAAATAGCCATATGTTATCTTCCATTTTAGAATGATCCAGTGAGCAAAAAACAGATCCTTTTTTTTCAAAAGAAAGGAAAACAGATGGGTATTTGGATCCATTTTCCATAGACTTCAATGTAAAAAAAATAAAAAAAATTCTACCTCCAACAATCATCTTTCAGGAGCCCCCATACACGTCTGAACACTGTGATATTGGTGGGTTCAGGTGATGTCAGTCTTGTGTATAGGGGTGTAAACTTTTTATGTAAAAAGGTTTGGCACAAGAAATTGTTAAAAGCTGTACATGTTCTTATTTAATATGATTTTATGTCTTCTCTTCTTGCAGATCCCGTCATCTTCTCCAATCCGTATTCCGAGCAGCAGATTGTATCAGATTAAAAGGGTAAGTAATGTTAGAAAGTAGTGAATTGTTGACCATTGCATAATATTAATGGAGGTGTTATTTCTAGGAGTGGATAGAAAAAAAACAACCCCTTAACCTGTTTTACAAGCTATGGTATCAGTTTGCCATGTCTATTGTCACATATACTTTACGGGAATCTGTCATCAGGCGTTTGCCACCTAATCTGAGAGCGTGACGTAGGGGCAGAGACCCTGATTCCAGCAATGTGTCACTTACTGGGCTGCTTACTGTAGTTTTGTAAAATCACTGATTAATCAGCAGGAGATTCACTACAGGACTACTTGGCGTGCTGCCAGGTAGTCCAGCCTATGCATGAGCTCTGCAAAACCCCACCCCACCATTGGCTGGCAGTTTTTTTATGTACATTTTAGAAAAAGGCTCCCAATCATTGAATGTGGAGGTTTATATCCTCGTCCACAACAAATAACTGGTAGGTCTGCAGCAAAGAAAACAGTGGATTTTTATCAAAATTGCGACAAACTGCTCAATAAGTGACACATCACTGGAATCAGGGTCTCTGTCTCTACATTATGCTGCTCTCAGATGGGGCAGCAAAAACCTGATTCCTTTAAGGCTTGATTAATATGTTTTGGCTTCCGACTCCAAGAAACATTATGCCAGTCAGGAGCTGGGGCACATTTGCATCAAAATTTATGCCTTCAAGTAGCGTACATTTTGATGAATATGCCGGGCGGCTACGTAATTCTGGCTATATGAATGCGTCAATACATGGGATGCTTAGTTATACATAATCAAATAGGCCATCCTTTATGTTAACCTCTTCCTGACAAGACGTTTTTTTTTGGGGGGGGGGGGGGTTCTTTCTGGAGTGGGGTGTTTTTTTTTTAAATATTTTTCTAAACTTTTATATTTATTTGCCCTTTTGAGGACTTTGAACCTGCAATACTACATAATGTAATACAACAGTATCTCAGTATGTAGTAAAAATATTTTTCTATTAAGCTTAACCACATACAAGGATGGCAGCAGAAAAGTTAAAATATAAGTAACACTTTGATTAAATTATATTCTAGAGTTTCATTACATATTATGGATATAAACAATTATGACCACGCAAACTCATAAAAATAGCTAACGGTATTTTTTGTTTGCTTTTAAAGGAGGAAGGTGTGGACTTGATGGATCGTGAGACCGCACGTGAGCGGTGAGTGTGTGCACGATATATTTTTAGCTAGTTTCCTTTTGGACCGCGCTTTCCTAGTTGATAGGTGGAATATGATTAGCGGGTTGTCTGGCTGCCCAGACCACTGGTGAATGGTTGTGGATGCCTACTGAGAATTTTGTGACGGGGATGAGGCATCCTTTTGAAATCGATGGTCCATCTTTATGGACATATCTGCTTCTATAGTTTAGGCAGCGCTCATTGTAACGGCACTCCACCATTCAGGCTGCGTATATAAAGTTCACGTATAAAATATATATATATATTTACTAGAAGGTGGCCCGATTCTACGCATCGGGTATTCTAGAATTTACGTATTGTGTAGTTAATGTATGATTTTTGTTATAGATATAGATATATATAGATGTTGTTGTGTGTAGTTACCAAGTGTTTGTGTAGGGGCTGTACATGTTCTGGGTGTTGTCTGGGTGTAGCGGGGGGTGAGAGCGGTGTTGTTTGTGTGTCGTTATTTGTGGAGCGCTGTGTGTCTGTATCGTTGTGTATGTGTGTTGCGCGGTTTGTGTGTGTGTTTTGGGGGGAGGTATGTTTTGTGCAATGTGTGTGTGCGGTATGTGCGTGTATTTGTGTGTGCCGCGGTGTTTGTGTGTTGGGTGTTGTGTGTCTGCGGCATTTGTGTGTGTGTGTGTGTCTGTGTAGGGCGGTGTGTGTGTGTGTGTGTGTGTGTGTCTGTGTAGGGCGGTGTGTGTGTGTGTGTGTCTGTGTAGGGCTGTGTGTGTGTGTGTGTGTGTGTGTGTGTGTGTGTGTCTGTGTAGGGCGGTGTGTGTGTGTGTGTGTTTGTTTTGGGGGGAGGTGTGCACCCCCCCATCTTGCTCCATCCCCACTCCCCATTGTGCTCCATCCCCCATGCTGCGCACCCCCCATCGTGCTCCATCCCCACTCCCCATTGTGCTCCATCCTCCATGCTGCGCACTCCCCATCGTGCTCCATCCCCCATGCTGCGCACTCCCCATCGTGCTCCATCCCCCATGCTGCGCACTCCCCATCGTGCTCCATCCCCCATGCTGCGCACTCCCCATCGTGCTCCATCCCCCATGCTGCGCACTCCCCATCGTGCTCCATCCCCCATGCTGCGCACTCCCCATCGTGCTCCATCCCCCATGCTGCGCACTCCCCATCGTGCTCCATCCCCCATGCTGCGCACTCCCCATCGTGCTCCATCCCCCATGCTGCGCACTCCCCATCGTGCTCCATCCCCCATGCTGCGCACTCCCCATCGTGCTCCATCCCCCATGCTGCGCACCCCCCATCGTGCTCCATCCCCCATGCTGCGCACCCCCCATCGTGCTCCATCCCCCATGCTGCGCACCCCCCATCGTGCTCCATCCCCCATGCTGCGCACCCCCCATCGTGCTCCATCCCCCATGCTGCGCACCCCCCATCGTGCTCCATCCCCCATGCTGCGCACCCCCCATCGTGCTCCATCCCCCATGCTGCGCACCCCCCATCGTGCTCCATCCCCCATGCTGCGCACCCCCCATCGTGCTCCATCCCCCATGCTGCGCACCCCCCATCGTGCTCCATCCCCCATGCTGCGCACCCCCCATCGTGCTCCATCCCCCATGCTGCGCACTCCCCATCGTGCTCCATCCCCCATGCTGCGCACCCCCCATCGTGCTCCATCCCCCATGCGGTGCACCCCCCATCGTGCTCCACAGTCACACATCAGACAGTAAACACGCACACATCTGATCGCATACACTCACACACACACCCCACTTCTCCCTGTGCCCACTGGTGGGCGGTCCCAGCAGCTGTGCTGCACGCTGTGCTCCTCTGCCGACACTCACAGATCCAATTGCATACACACACACACATTCGATCGCATACACACACACACTGACGATATCGCACATGTGCGCTGACACACTCACAACATCCGGAGATACCACATGCTTCTGGCCATGTGATCCTCCGGCAGGTCCTGGAAGATCACTGTACAGTATCGCCGCCGAGAAGCAAGCGATATCACGGGATGTTGTGAGTATGTGGATGCGATCTGATGTGTGAGGTGTGTGGTGTGTGTGTGTGTGGTGTGTGTGTGTGTGGTGTGTGTGGTGTGGTGTGTGTGTGTGGTGTGTGTGTGTGTGTGTGTGGGGTGTGTGTGTGTGTGGGGGGGGTGTGTGTGTGGGGTGTGTGTGGGGGGGGTGTGTGTGTGGGGTGTGTGTGGGGTGTGTGTGGGGTGTGTGTGTGTGTGTGTGTGTGGGGGGGGTGTGTGTGTGGGGTGTGTGTGGGGTGTGTGTGTGTGTGGGGTGTGTGTGGGGTGTGTGTGTGTGTGGGGTGTGTGTGTGTGTGGGGTATGTGTGTGTGTGGGGTGTGTGTGGGGGGTGTGTGTGTGGGGGGTGTGTGTGTCTGTTCCGCCGCTGCAGGACCTTGATGCGCTCACCTCGGGGCGAGAAGCCATTCCGTGTGGGGGGCGGAGCCTGGGCGAGCGGCCAATCCATGCGGGGGGGGGGGGGGCAGACCCGAGGCGAGGCGAGCGACCAATCCGTGCGGGGGGAGGAGCCGAGGCGAGCAGCCAATCCGTGGGGGGGGGCGGGGCCATGGCGAGCCCAGCGGCCAATCAGCTTTGTGTACACCGTAAGGACACAATTTTGGAGCAAGACAGACAGACAGACAGAATAAGGCAATTATATATATATATATATATATATATATATATATATATATATTATATATTATATATTTTTTTTTTTGTCGCTCTATTGGGAGACCCAGACAATTGGGTGTATAGCTACTGCCTCCGGAGGCCACACAAAGTATTACACGTAAAAGTATAAGGCCCCTCCCCTACTGCCTATACACCCCCCGTGGGATCACGGGCTCCTCAGTTTTCATGCTTTGTGCGAAGGAGGCACACATGCACGCATAGCTCCACTGTTTAGTCAGCAGCAGCTGCTGGCTTTGTCGGATGGAAGAAAAGAGGGCCCATACTAGGGCCCCCAGCATGCTCCCTTCTCACCCCACTTTTGTTGGCGGTGTTTGTTAAGGTTGAGGTACCCATTGCGGGTACGGAGGCTGGAGCCGACATGCTGCTTTCCTTCCCCATCCCCTTAGGGCTCTGGGTGAAGTGGGATCCTATCGGTCTCCAAGCACAGGAGACCGTGCTCCGTCCACAGCCCCTGGGAATCTGCTGGACATGGAGCGGAGTATCGTCAGGGACAGGGCCCTGCTACATTCAGGTACTCTGGGTCCCCGTACAGATCGCGCACACACACCAGCATTGCTGGGTGTGTTAGTGCGCCGGGGACAGCAGCGCGGCGCGCTGGTGCTTTACTCACTGCAGCTTTGCTGAGTGAGTTTCTGTATTAGGAACTGCCGCGCCGGCCGCGGCTGGCGGTTTTTTACACTGCGGCGCGGCTGGGACGTGTGGTGCGCCGGGGAACTTCCGCGCTGGCCGTGCTCGACGGCCGCGCTTATAAATCGAGTCCCCGGCTTTTGCGGCCTAGTTCCGTTTCGTTCCCGCCCCCAGGCCTGCAAGTCAGGGGAAGGGCGGGACGCTGGTCAGAACGTCAGCGCTGAGGGCTGGAGTCTGCTTAGCATACTCCAACCCCCCTCACTAGGCACAGTGGGACGCTAGTTTCCCGCACTTTGTCTGGGGCACGCCCACGGCCCGCCCCTCTTCACAGGACGCCGGCAGCCATTCCTGTTTGCAGTCTGAGTGGAGAAGGGACACGAGCTCTGGGAGACCCAGGCACGGGATTCTGGCGGTCACACACCCGCTTTTCAGCGGGCGGTAAGCAGCCCTCGAGGGCTCACCCCACTAGTGCCGCAGTGTTCATTTGTACTTTATGCTTGTATGCTATACATTGCATTGTACGGTCGCTATTCTTGGCTATATACCCTCCTAGATTGCTAGACAACAGCATGTCGTCCGCAAAAAGCAAAGGGGCCAAGACACAGGCTTTCTATGCTACTTGTACCGCATGTAAGGCTGTTCTACCGGCAGGTGCCACTGACCCCCATTGTGTGCAATGTTCGGCCCCTGTAGCACTTGCTCAGTCGGGGCCTCTGCTAGAGGTGGCCCAAGGAGAACCACCTGTGAACACTGTCCAGGTGACAGGGACGGAGTTTGCAGTTTTTGCTGATAAACTGTCGGTGACTATGTCTAAAATCCTTGAGACTTTGCAGTCCAGACCGGTAACTCAGACCATGGGCACTGTTGATTCAAGGCTCCCTGGTTCCCCTCTTTTGGAACACATCCGTGCTCCGGGGGGGTCCCATGCATCCCGGGGTGATGGCTCTGACACGGACGACAGTCCCAGACAGCCTAAGCGAGCTCGCTATGAGCGACCCTCGACTTCATCACACTGGTCAGGGTCCCAGCAGGAAGGCTCTCTGTTTGCTGAGACAGAGGTTGCTGATCAGGATTCTGATCCTGAGACCGCTCTCAATCTGGATACACCTGATGGGGACGCAATGGTGAATGATCTTATAGCGTCCATCAATAAAATGTTGGATATTTCTCCCACAGCTCCTCCAGTGGAGGAGTCAGCTTCACAGCAGGAGAAATTCCATTTCAGGTATCCTAAGCGTAAATTGAGTACTTTTCTGGACCACTCTGACTTTAGAGAGTCAGTCCAGAAACACCACGCTTATCCGGATAAGCGTTTCTCCAAACGTCTTAAGGATACACGTTATCCCTTTCCCCCTGACGTGGTCAAAGGCTGGACCCAGTGTCCAAAGGTGGATCCCCCAATCTCCAGGCTTGCGGCTAGATCCATAGTTGCAGTGGAAGATGGGGCTTCACTTAAAGATGCCACTGACAGACAGATGGAGCTCTGGTTGAAATCCATCTATGAAGCTATCGGCGCGTCGTTTGCTCCAGCATTCGCAGCCGTATGGGCACTCCAAGCTATTTCAACTGGTTTGGCGCAGATCGACACTGTCACACGTACATCTGTTCTGCAAGTAGCGTCCTTAACCTCTCAAATGTCTGCATTTGCGTCTTACGCGATTAATGCTGTTCTGGACTCTACGAGCCGTACGGCAGCGGCGTCCGCCAACTCCGTGGTTTTACGCAGAGCATTGTGGTTAAGGGAATGGAAGGCAGATTCTGCTTCCAAGAAGTGCTTAACCAGTTTGCCTTTTTCTGGTGACAGACTGTTTGGTGAGAGATTGGATGAAATCATTAAACAGTCCAAGGGTAAGGATTCATCCTTACCTCAGCCCAGACCAAATAAACCCCAACAGAGGAAGGGACAGTCGAGGTTTCGGTCCTTTCGAGGCTCGGGCAGGTCCCAATTCTCCTCGTCCAAAAGGACTCAAAAGGATCAGAGGAGCTCAGATTCTTGGCGGGCCCAGTCACGCCCAAAGAAAGCAGCCGGAGGAACCGCTACCAAAGCGGCTTCCTCATGACTGTCGGCCTCCTCTCTCCGCATCCTCGGTCGGTGGCAGGCTCTCCCGCTTTGGCGACATTTGGCTGCCACATGTCAAAGACCGTTGGGTGAGAGACATTCTGTCTCACGGGTACAGGATAGAGTTCAGTTCTCGTCCTCCAACTCAATTCTTCAGAACTTCTCCGCCTCCCGGCCGAGCCAATGCTCTTCTGCAGGCGGTGTGCTCTCTAAAGGCAGAAGGAGTGGTGATCTCTGTTCCTTTTCAGGAGCAAGGTCACGGTTTTTACTCCAACTTGTTTGTGGTGCCAAAAAAGGACGGGTCTTTCCGTCCTGTTCTGGACCTAAAACTGCTCAACAAGCATGTGAAAACCAGGCGGTTCCGGATGGAATCCCTCCGCTCCGTCATCGCCTCAATGTCTCAAGGAGATTTCCTAGCATCAATAGACATCAAAGATGCTTATCTCCACGTGCCGATTGCTCCAGAACACCAGCGTTTTCTACGCTTAGTTATAGGAGACGAACACCTTCAGTTCGTAGCCCTGCCTTTCGGTCTGGCGACAGCCCCAAGGGTCTTCACCAAGGTCATGGCAGCAGTAGTAGCAGTCCTGCACTCTCAGGGTCACTCTGTGATCCCTTACTTGGACGATCTACTTGTCAAGGCACCCTCTCAAGAGGCATGCCAACACAGCCTGAACGTTGCGCTGGAGACTCTCCAAAGTTTCGGGTGGATCATCAACTTTTCAAAGTCAAATCTGACCCCAACACAATCGATAACATACCTTGGCATGGAGTTTCATACTCTATCAGCGATAGTGATGCTTCCGCTGGACAAACAGCGTTCACTACAGACAGGGGTGCAATCTCTCCTTCAGGGCCAGTCGCATCCCTTGAGACGCCTCATGCACTTCCTGGGGAAGATGGTAGCAGCAATGGAGGCAGTCCCTTTCGCGCAGTTTCATCTGCGTCCATTACAATGGGACATTCTCCGCCAATGGGACGGGAAGTCGAAGTCCCTGGACAGGAACGTCTCCCTGTCTCAGGCGGCCAAGGATTCTCTTCAGTGGTGGCTTCTTCCCACCTCATTGTCAATAGGAAAGTCTTTCCTACCCCCATCCTGGGCGGTGGTCACAACAGACGCGAGTCTATCAGGGTGGGGAGCAGTTTTTCTCCACCACAGGGCTCAAGGTACGTGGACTCAGCAAGAGTCCACCCTTCAGATCAATGTTCTGGAAATCAGAGCAGTGTATCTTGCCCTACAAGCCTTCCAGCAGTGGCTAGAAGGCAAGCAGATCCGAATTCAGTCGGACAACTCCACAGCGGTGGCATACATCAACCACCAAGGAGGGACACGCAGTCGGCAAGCCTTCCAGGAAGTCCGGCGGATTCTGACGTGGGTGGAAGACACGGCATCCACCATATCCGCAGTCCACATCCCGGGCGTAGAAAACTGGGAAGCGGACTTCCTCAGTCGCCAGGGTATGGACGCAGGGGAATGGTCTCTTCACCGGGACGTGTTTCAGGAAATTTGTCGCCGCTGGGGGAGGCCGGACGTCGACCTAATGGCGTCCCGGCACAACAACAAGGTCCCGGCCTTCATGGCACGGTCTCACGATCTCAGAGCTCTGGCGGCGGACGCCTTAGTTCAAGATTGGTCGCAGTTCCGACTGCCTTCTGTGTTCCCACCTCTGGCGCTGTTGCCCAGAGTGCTACGCAAGATCAGGTCCGACTGCCGCCGCGCCATCCTCGTCGCTCCAGACTGGCCAAGGAGGTCATGGTACCCAGATCTGTGGCATCTCACGGTAGGACAACCGTGGGCAATACCAGATCGGCCAGACTTGCTGTCTCAAGGGCCGTTTTTCCATCAGAATTCTGCGGCCCTGAGCCTGACTGTGTGGCCATTGAGTCCTGGATCCTAGCGTCTTCAGGACTATCTCAAGAGGTCATTGCCACCATGAGACAGGCTAGGAAACTGTCCTCTGCCAAGATCTACCACAGGACGTGGAAGATATTCTTAACTTGGTGCTCTGCTCAGGAGGTTTCTCCCTGGCCATTTGCTTTGCCTACCTTTTCTTTCCTTCCTGCAATCCGGGTTGGAAAAAGGTTTGTCGCTCGGCTCCCTTAAGGGACAAGTCTCTGCGCTATCTGTATTTTTTCAGAAGCGCCTAGCACGACTTCCTCAGGTACGCACGTTCCTGCAAGGGGTTTGTCATATCGTCCCTCCTTACAAGCGGCCGTTAGAACCCTGGGATCTGAACAGGGTTCTAATTGCTCTCCAGAAGCCGCCTTTCGAGCCTTTGAGGGATGTTTCTCTGTCTCGCCTTTCACAGAAAGTGGCCTTTCTAGTAGCGGTCACGTCTCTTCGGAGAGTGTCCGAGCTAGCAGCGCTGTCATGCAAATCTCCCTTCCTGGTGTTTCACCAGGACAAGGTGGTTCTGCGCCCGATTCCGGAGTTTCTCCCTAAGGTGGTATCCCCCTTTCATCTCAATCAGGATATCTCCTTACCTTCTTTGTGTCCTCGTCCAGTTCATCAATGTGAAAAGGATTTGCATTTGTTGGATCTGGTGAGAGCACTCAGAATCTACATTTCCCGCACGGCACCTCTGCGCCGCTCGGATGCACTCTTTGTCCTTGTCGCTGGCCAGCGTAAAGGGTTGCAGGCTTCCAAATCCACCCTGGCTCGGTGGATCAAGGAACCAATTCTTGAAAGCTACCGTTCTGCGGGGCTTCCGGTTCCATCAGGGCTGAAGGCCCATTCTACCAGAGCCGTGGGTGCGTCCTGGGCATTACGGCACCAGGCTACGGCTCAGCAAGTGTGCCAGGCGGCTACCTGGTCGAGTCTGCACACTTTTACCAAGCATTATCAGGTGCATACCTATGCTTCGGCGGACGCCAGCCTAGGTAGACAAGTCCTTCAGGCGGCGATTGCTCACCTGTAGGAAAGGGCCGTTTTTATGGCCCTATCACGAGGTATTATTTTACCCACCCAGGGATTGCTTTTGGACATCCCAATTGTCTGGGTCTCCCAATAGAGCGACAAAGAAGAAGGGAATTTTGTTTACTTACCGTAAATTCCTTTTCTTCTAGCTCTAATTGGGAGACCCAGCACCCGCCCCTGTTTTTTTGTATACACATGTTGTTCATGTTGAATGGTTTCAGTTCTCCGATATTCCTTCGGATTGAATGTGCTTAAACCAGTTTATTGGCTTTCCTCCTTCTTGCTTTTGCACTAAAACTGAGGAGCCCGTGATCCCACGGGGGGTGTATAGGCAGTAGGGGAGGGGCCTTACACTTTTAAGTGTAATACTTTGTGTGGCCTCCGGAGGCAGTAGCTATACACCCAATTGTCTGGGTCTCCCAATTAGAGCTAGAAGAAAAGGAATTTACGGTAAGTAAACAAAATTCCCTTCTTTTTTGTGAGAAACGTGTCAAAAAAAAAAAAGAGGCTAGCCCCCTCTAGCTATATTAGATGGATAGATCATCTTGTCAGTTTAGCCATTGCCAATGATGGGACTTTCTAGCAGGCTACATGTAATCTAGCTATAGATACTGCCTCTATAAGGCACTTGGGGCACGGCTAGCGTTGAGCGAGTAGTTAGCTATTCGTACTCGCTATACTGTTAACAAATATTGTCCGCTACTTGCATATTGGTTACGAGTAGCGGGCGCAATGTAAGTGAATGGGAAATACTTGCTACTTAGAGAGTAACCCGAAAGCTGTACTATTCGCTACTCGCATCAAAAGTACGGCTTCTGGGTTACTCGCTACTTAGCGGGTATTTCCCATTGACTTACATTGCGCCCGCTACTCATAACGAATATGCAAGTAGCGGACAGTACTCGCTAACTACTCGCTCAACACTAGGCACGGCCTATGCTTTCTGCACTTCCCCTTTTGGTACAAGTGCCAGTTGTGTCCTTGGCACAGGTGTCTTGGGATCCTTGCTTCTTTCCTGCTTCATGGACATATGGAAGGCAGATTGTTTTAGGTGTAAACCAGATGTTTACGGGGTCCCAGATGCTACATGATTAATGTATTCTAAAGTGTCCTTTTACATGCTGGAGGCCAGTAGTTTAGATACGGTTTCTTTCTGCCAGGTTGTAAGCCTTGTCACTTAATCAAATGTGGTTATTCTGGAAAATCATACATCACAGATCAGCACGGCAGATTCTATATGGTGCTCATTATCATTTTATACTTTTTTGTTTATTTTCTCCTTTCTTCCAGAGAGATTCAGACTGCGATGCAGATGAGCCTGTCCTGGGAGGAAAGCTTCAGCCTGGTACGATTTATCAAATATTATGGAAATATATTTTTGTACGTAAACAGCCTTGCACGACTATACCATACACACCAAATAGACAAGACTGATACTAATGAAAATACAGAAACTTTTTACTAATACAGTAAACTCTCTGTAAAAAGAAAAATGAAAACAAAAAATAATTATAATGTGTATGTATGTATGTATGGCTCTGTCTTTTCATAAGTCGTATTAGTCTTGTCTATTGGATGTGTATGGTATTGCTGCACAAGGCTGGATGAACCTGAGCTGCAATATAAGTCCTAATATAGAAAAAAAATTATACAAAATGACACTGCTTTCTAGTGGGTGTTTTAACATGCCCCGGTGCTGGATTCACATCTGCATAGCTCAGTACAATGTCTTCCATACTGCCTCTTCTGATGTAAAGTAATGCACCTAGGACATAGTAATCCTATAGCTGCATATACATTAAATGAAAGTAAGCTCGGGACTACAGAACAGGAGAAGGACTTCAGTATTCTCATTACAAATAAGCTGAGCAGCAGCACTCAATGTCAGGCAGCAGCTGCTAAAGCAAACAAGATTTTAGGGAGTAAAAAAGAGACATTAGATCCAGTGATCCCAATGTATTGTTACCCCTCTATATAAATCGCTTGAAGGCCACATCTGGAATATGGGATCCAGTTTTGAGCTCCACATTTTAAAAAGGACATTCAAAAGTGAGTCAGTTCAAAGGCAGCAACTAGACTATTACAAGGGATGGAAGGTCTCATATATGATGAGAGGTTGAAAAAG
This sequence comes from Anomaloglossus baeobatrachus, assembly GCF_048569485.1. Lineage (NCBI taxonomy): Eukaryota > Metazoa > Chordata > Amphibia > Anura > Aromobatidae > Anomaloglossus > Anomaloglossus baeobatrachus. The sequence continues at coordinate 59,888,597 of NC_134361.1, read as the reverse complement.
TTGGATTTGTTTAGCTTAGAAAAAAAGACGTCTCAGAGGAGATCTCATTTATATGTATAATACGTGTGTGGTCAATATAAAGGACTGGCACATGACTTATTTCTTCCAAAGACAATACTAAGGACCAGGAGGCATACACTGCGAGAGGAAGAAAAGTGATTCCGGCAGCTAAATAGGAAGGGTTCTTTACAGTTAGAGCAGTCAGACTGTGGAATGCCGACCACAAGAGGTAGTAATGGCAGATACTATAAGGCTATGTGCGCACGTTGCGTAAATACATGCAGTTACGCTGCGCTTTGTAGCGCAGCGTAACTGCATGCGTCCTGCGTCCCCTGCACAGTCTATGGAGATTGTGCAGGGGCCGTGCGCACGTGGCGTTTTAGAGCGCAGCGCTTTGGCTACTGCCGAAGCGCTGCGTAAAAAGAAGTGACATGTCACTTCTTCCGTGCGCTTTTCCGGCAGCTCCTGCTCGGTCTATGGGAGGAGCTGCAGGCAGAGCGCATGGAATCGGCTTCACTACGGACATTTCTGCAGCGATTTAAAGCGCACATGTGCTCTTCAGATCGCTGCAGAAATTTCTGCAGTGAACTGTACGCAACGTGCGCACATAGCCTGACTGCTTTTTAAAAAAGGGCTGGATGATTTCCTCACTACACACAACAGTGTCGGTTATAAATGATTTAGTGACAATTTAGAATTGCCAGAGGAAGGTTGAACTAGATGGCACTGGGGCCTTTTTCAACCTAAGTAACTACGGTATGTATGTAGGGATGTGCTGAACTGTGGGGCAGCTGGGTCTCTTCTGTGTGTGGCATCTCTGCTGGTGTCCACCCACAACCTCAGACAATTGTAGATGAAGGCTGCAGTCAAAAATGCTAGAGGCAACATCGTGTTATTCCTTCTCCCCAACACTTGAGGGCTTATTCTGAAGTCACCTGTAATAAATGGCACACTTTAAGTTACTCTGAAGAACTTGGTGGGAGCAGATGTTACACACTTCTTATGTTTTCTTTTTTCCTTCTACAGAGTGATAATGATCTTGATAAAATGGATAAATATTCTTCTCCAAAGCGTATTGATTTTGTACCAGTGTCACCGGCTCCCTCGCCCACCAGAGGAATCGGAAAGGTATTTTAGATATTTGGTGTTTAATTGTATATGGTCAATGCTTGCTGACTTCTTATGTTGTCCAGCCATTTTTGTGATGGATAGTTTTGTTTACATATTTTTTATTTTAAAATTTTGGTTCAAACAAAACAAATTGTTCACACAGTAAAACTTAACAACAATTAGTCAAATTACAATCTAAAGTTAAATTAACATTCAATTTTTGAAATAGAAAAAGTGGAGCACGGGAAAGGGGGAAAACAAATAAAAAAAAAAAAAAATAAAAAAAAAAAGAAGAAAAAGGGGATGGATAGTTTTGGTGCTATAGGATTCCGTTTGGCTTTGTGTATATTGATGTGTCCTACAAAAAAGCCTATGTATTCATGCAGTCTAGTCCTAAGGCATTATCAGGGCTGATGGCTCCTCATTGCTTCAAATATTTGCTTTATGCACTTAGCCTAAATCTTCCTATGCACAACTTGTGACCTATAAGTTTAATAATGTACACATCAGTCCTAAAATCATTATTTCTTTCTACCAACAGCAGTGTTTTTCTCCGTCTCTGCAAATGTTTGTGAGCAATAAAGGCTTACCTCCGAGCCCGATCCCCAGCCCTACTAGGCGATTTACCACGTAAGTAGCATATATCTTGTGGGGTATCAGAAATACAGCAACTGGGAAATTTACTTGTTAGGGTATAGAGAATACTAGTGATGGGCAGACTCGCAGATAACCGGGACTGGCGGACATAACCGGATTAAAATCCGGTTCCGGACCAGAATTGATCCCCGGATATCTGGCTGGACGCCGGTCCCCATATTTCTATAGCGACCAGAATCCGGTGATTAAAAATGGTGGTAGAAGGGATAGGGGCATTGGAGCATGCAGGCTATACTTAGTCTCTGGCGCAGCTGTAACTGCTTCCTGGCTGCTCATTCGCTTCCGGGGCCATTTGTTACCTTCATTGCATATGCTCTCCTTTCCTTGCCCACCAGTGCTGTGTGTGTGCTTATTGTGATATAAAAATAAATAAAATTTGACATAGGGTCTCCCCGTATTGATATCCAGCACACATAAAGCATACGGCTGCAGCCCCCAGCTGTGCGCTTATCTTGGCTGTGTATCAAAATAAGAGGAACCGCATGCGGCTTTTTTGTTTATTATTATTTCTTTATTTTTAAAGAATTGCCTGCGGTTACCCCCCCCCACAGTTTTGATACCCAACCAGGATAAAGCCCGACAGCTGGGGGCTGGTATTCTCATCCTGGGGAGACCCATGTTTATTAAGGTACAGCCAGGCCCCTTTTATGTTTGGACTTGCATATTGGAGACTCCGCCCTCCCTGTATGGTGCACACTAGTACCGGGCAGCCCGCCTGATCGAATAGTATGGGCGTGTAATAGGCCGCTGACTGGGTTACTATGCACCTGTAATTGTGAACAGAGCCCTATGTAAGCCACTAGTGTGCAATTTTACCATCCAGCGATCACCCCCTCCATACTCTGGAGTTGTGTGTGATTTGCTCCTCCTGCACCTGTGATACTTCCATCTATTGGGGGTCTGGTTGCACCCTGTTAGTGCATTAGTTTTTCTTGGCCGGAGCAGTTCATCACTGCTTTATCCTGCTGCGAGTATTCTAAATTCTGGAGGATATTTAGTCGTTTTTTTTGTTTTTTTTTTTGTTTGCCATTTTTCTTATTGGGTGACCAACTTTATTATCGCTCTGTCCCCCTGCAATGTAATATTCCCAATTTACATGTGGCAATGTCCTGCCTATGGTTTTTGTTTTACAGTGTAAAATCTGCATGTTAGAGGACAATCACCTTACAGTCACTAATCTGTCGCTGAATATAAATGTCTGGTGGTGGTCTCAATGTCTACACTAACGTCTTTAAGTGTATTCTAGCCTCAGATTATTCTTCTAATTAGAGATGAGTTTGGTTTATTTCTTTGTCGCTCCATTGGGAGACCCAGACAATTGGGTGTATAGCTTCTGCCTCCGGAGGCCACACAAAGTATTACACTTAAAAGTGTAAACCCCTCCCCTCTGCCTATACACCCTCCCGTGCATCACTGGCTCCTCAGTTTTATGCTTTGTGTTGAAGGAGGCACACATTCACTCATGCTCCCATTTTAGTCAGCAGCAGCTGCTGATTATATCGGATGGAAGAAAAGAGGGCCCATAACAGGGCCCCCGGCATGCTCCCTTCTCACCCCACTCTGGTCAGCGGTGCTGTTAAGGTTGAGGTACCCATTGCGGGTACATAGGCAGGAGCCACATGCTGTTTTCCTTCCCCATCCCTTAGGGGCTCTGGGTGAAGTGGGATCCTAACCGGTCACCAGGCACTGGGACCGTGCTCCCTCCGCAGCCCCTGGGGGAATCTGCTGGACAGGAGCCGGGTATCGTCAGGGACAGGCCCTTCTACTCTGAGGTACTCTGTGTCCCCTTGGGGACGGCGCATAGAGCGCCTGTGATATGGACGCTGCAGCAGCTGCTGGGTGTGTTGGTGCGCCGGGACTACCGCGCTGACCGCGCTTGTTTGCCTGCCGCGCTTATAACTTTACTCCCCGGCTTTTGCGGCCTAGTACCGCATACTCCCGCCCCCAGGCCTGCCAATCAGGGGTAAGGGCGGGACGCTGCACTGGACGTCAGCGCTGAGGGCTGGAGCATACTTCGTATCCTCCTCCCCCCTCACTGAGCACCGTGGGGCACCAGATTCCCGCACTTTCTGAGGCACGCCCACGGCCCCCTCCTCCTCTCAGAACGCTGGCAGCCATTGCTATCAGCACTTCAGACGCTGGAGAATCGCAGAGGGGAGACAACACCGAGCTCCACAGCTCTGGGAGGCCCGGGCAGGGAATCTGGTGGTCACACAACCGCTGCGGGCGGTCAGTAAGCCGCACCTGTTACTAGGTGCTGGCCCCCCTGGGTGCCGAAGTGTATACTTATATGCTTATATTGTATACATTTACTCTGTACGGCCGCACTATTTGCTTTTGGCTATATACCCTCACTGATTGCTCTAAGAGGAGACAACAGCATGTCGTCCGCAAAAAGCAAGGGTGCCAAGGCACAGGCTTACTTTGCAACCTGTACCTCATGTGCGGCTATGCTTCCTGCAGGTTCCACCTACCCTCATTGTGTGCAATGTTCGGCCCCTGTGACACTCACTCAGCCGGAGCCTCTGCCACTGGTGGGACCCCCGGCCCAGGTGGAACCACCTGCTGCCACTGTCCAGGTGACAGGGACAGAGTTTGCAGTATTCGCTGACAAACTGTCTGAGTCTATGGATAAATGGTCTGCTAAGATACTGGAAGCTTTGCAGTCCAGACCGGTAACACAGGCCCCGGGCACAGTTGAATCATTGACCCCAGGCCCCCCTCGGTTGGAGCAGCAAAGTGCTCCTGGGGCGACTCATAGGTCCCACGGTGAGGACTCCGACACGGACCGCAGTCCCAGACCGGCTAAGCGGGCTCGCTGGGAGCTTCCCTCGACTTCATCTCACTGTTCAGGGTCTCAGCATGAGGACTCTCTGGAGGATGAAGCGGAGGTGGCAGATCAGGACTCTGATCCTGACACCGCTCTCAACCTTGATACACCTGAAGGGGACGCCATAGTAAACGACCTTTATAGCGTCCATCAATCAGGTGTTGGATCTTTCTCCTCCAGCTCCTCCGATTCAGGAGTCAGCTTCTCAGCAGGAGAAATTCCATTTTAGGTTTCCCAAACGTACGCGGAGTGGTTTTCTTGATCACTCCGACTTCAGGGTTACAGTCCAGAAACACCGAGCTTTTCCAGATAAGCGCTTTACTAGGCGCCTTAATGACACACGTTATCCCTTCCCTCCTGACGTAGTCAAGGGTTGGGCTCAGTGTCCCAAGGTGGATCCTCCAGTCTCTAGACTAGCGGCTAGATCCATAGTTGCAGTGGCAGATGGTGCATCACTCAAGGATGCCACTGACAGGCAGATAGAGCTCCTGATGAAATCCATCTATGAAGCTATTGGCGCGTCCTTTGCTCCGGCATTCGCAGCCGTATGGGCTCTCCAAGCTATCTCAGCTTGTCAGTCTGAGATTAACGCAGTCACACGTGCCTCTACTCCGCAGGTTGTGTCCTTAACCTCTCAGGCGTCGGCGTTTGCGTCCTACGCCATGAATGCTGTCCTGGACTCTGCGAGCCATACGGCGGTAGCATCCGCCAATTCGGTGGCAGTCCGCAGGGCCATGTAACTACGTGAATGGAAGGCAGACTCTGCTTCCAAAAAGTTCTTAACCGGGTTGCCATTTTCTGGCGACCGCCTGTTTGGTGAGCGATTGGATGAAATCATTAAACAATCCAAGGGAAAGGACTCGTCCTTACCCCAGTCCAAACCAAACAGACCTCCACAACGGAAGGTACAATCGAGGTTTCGGTCCTTTCGGCCCTCAGCCAGATCTCAATTCTCCTCGTCCAACAGGCCACAGAAGGGTCAGAGGAACTCCGATTCATGGCGGTCTAAGTCACGTCCTAAGAAGACCGCCGGAGGAACCGCTCCCAAAGCGGCCTCCTCATGACTTTCGGCCTCCCCAAACCGCATCCTCGGTCGGTGGCAGGCTCTCCCGCTTTTGCGACGCCTGGTTGCCACATGTCCAAGACCGATGGGTGAGAGACATTCTGTCTCACGGTTACAGGATAGAGTTCAGCTCTCGTCCTCCGACTCGTTTCTTCAGAACATCTCCACCCCCCGAGCGAGCCGATGCTCTTCTTCAGGCAGTGAGCACTCTGAAGGCAGAAGGAGTGGTGATCCCTGTTCCCCTTCAGCAATCGGGCCATGGTTTTTACTCCAACTTGTTTGTGGTGCCAAAAAAGGACGGATCTTTCCGTCCCGTTCTGGACCTAAAACTGCTCAACAGACACGTGAAAACCAGGCGGTTCCGGATGGAATCTCTCCGCTCCGTCATCGCCTCAATGTCCCAAGGAGACTTCCTAGCATCAATCGACATCAGGGATGCTTATCTCCACGTGCCGATTGCACCAGAGCATCAGCGCTTCCTGCGTTTCGCCATCGGGGACGAACACCTTCAGTTCGTGGCACTGCCTTTCGGCCTGGCGACAGCCCCACGGGTCTTCACCAAGGTCATGGCAACGGTGGTAGCAGTCCTACACTCTCAGGGACACTCGGTGATCCCTTACTTAGACGATCTGCTTGTCAAGGCCCCCTCTCGGGTGGCATGCCAACACAGCCTGAACATTGCTCTGGATACTCTCCAGAGATTCGGGTGGATCATCAATTTCCCAAAGTCAAAATTGACACCGGCCCAATCACTGACATATCTCGGCATGGAGTTTCATACTCTCTCAGCGATAGTGAAGCTTCCGCTGGACAAACAGCGTTCACTACAAACAGGGGTGCAATCTCTCCTTCGAGCCCAGTCGCACCCCTTGAGGCGCCTCATGCACTTCCTAGGGAAGATGGTGGCAGCAATGGAGGCAGTTCCTTTTGCGAAGTTTCATCTGCGTCCACTTCAATGGGACATTCTCCGCAAATGGGACAGGAAGTCGACGTCCCTCGACAGGAACGTCTCCCTTTCTCGGGCAGCCAAGGCCTCCCTTCAGTGGTGGCTTCTTCCCACTTCTCTGTCGAAGGGGAAATCCTTCCTGCCCCCATCCTGGGCTGTGGTCACGACGGACGCGAGTCTGTCAGGGTGGGGAGCGGTCTTTCTCCACCACAGGGCTCAGGGTACCTGGACTCAGCCAGAGTCCTCCCTTCAGATCAATGTTCTGGAGATAAGGGCAGTGTATCTAGCCCTAAAAGCGTTCCAGCCGTGGCTGGAAGGCAGGCAGATCCGAATTCAGTCGGACAACGCCACGGCGGTGGCATACATCAACCACCAAGGCGGCACACGCAGTCGGCAAGCCTTCCAGGAAGTTCGGCGGATTCTGCTGTGGGTGGAAGCCACAGCCTCCACCATCTCCGCAGTTCACATCCCGGGCGTAGAAAACTGGGAAGCAGACTTTCTCAGTCGCCAGGGCATGGACGCAGGGGAATGGTCTCTTCACCCGGACGTGTTTCAAGAGATCTGTTGCCGCTGGGGAACGCCGGACGTCGATCTCATGGCGTCTCGGCACAACAACAAAGTCCCGGCATTCATGGCACGGTCTCAAGATCACAGAGCTCTGGCGGCGGACGCATTAGTTCAGGATTGGTCGCAGTTTCGACTACCTTATGTGTTTCCTCCTCTGGCAATGCTGCCCAGAGTGTTACGCAAGATCAGGTCCGACTGCCGCCGCGCCATCCTCGTCGCTCCAGACTGGCCGAGGAGGTCGTGGTACCCGGATCTGTGGCATCTCACGGTGGGCCAACCGTGGGCACGACCAGACTTGCTGTCTCAAGGGCCATTTTTCCATCTGAATTCTGCGGCCCTCAACCTGACTGTGTGGCCATTGAGTCCTGGATCCTAGCGTCTTCAGGGTTATCTCAAGAGGTCATTGCCACTATGAGACAGGCCAGGAAACCAACGTCCGCCAAGATCTACCACAGGACGTGGAGGATATTCTTATCCTGGTGCTCTGATCAGGGTTTTACTCCCTGGCCATTTGCCTTGCCCACTTTTCTGTCCTTCCTTCAATCCGGAATGGAAAAGGGTTTGTCTCTCGGCTCCCTTTAAGGGACAAGTCTCGGCGCTCTGTGTTTTTTCAAAAGCGTCTAGCCAGGCTTCCACAGGTACGCACGTTCCTGCAGGGGGTTTGCCACATAGTCCCTCCTTACAAGCGTCCGCTAGAACCCTGGGATCTGAACAGGGTGCTAACGGCTCTTCAGAAACCACCCTTCGAGCCAATGAAGGATATTTCTCTTTCACGCCTTTCGCAGAAGGTGGTCTTCCTAGTGGCAGTCACATCACTTCGGAGAGTGTCTGAGCTAGCAGCGCTGTCATGCAAAGCCCCCTTCCTGGTGTTTCACCAGGACAAGGTGGTTCTGCGTCCGGTTCCGGAATTTCTCCCGAAGGTGGTATCTCCCTTTCATCTCAATCAGGATATCTCCTTACCTTCTTTTTGTCCTCATCCAGTTCACCAATGTGAAAAGGATTTGTACTTGTTGGATCTGGTGAGAGCACTCAGACTCTACATTTCTCGCACGGCGCCCCTGCGCCGCTCGGATGCGCTCTTTGTCCTTGTCGCTGGCCAGCGTAAAAGGTCGCAGGCTTCTAAGTCAACCTTGGCTCGGTGGATCAAGGAACCAATTCTGGAAGCCTACCGTTCTTTTGGGCTTCCGGTTCCTTCAGGGCTGAAGGCCCATTCTACCAGAGCCGTGGGTGCGTCCTGGGCTTTGCGGCACCAGGCTACGGCTCAGCAGGTGTGTCAGGCGGCTACCTGGTCTAGTCTGCACACTTTCACGAAACACTATCAAGTGCATACCTACGCTTCGGCAGATGCCAGCCTAGGTAGGCGAGTCCTTCAGGCGGCAGTTGCCCACCTGTAGGAAGGGGCCGTTTTACGGCTCCTTTTACCGAGGTATTCTTTTACCCACCCAGGGACTGCTTTTGGACGTCCCAATTGTCTGGGTCTCCCAATGGAGCAACAAAGAAGAAGGGAATTTTTACTTACCGTAAATTCCTTTTCTTCTAGCTCCTATTGGGAGACCCAGCACCCGCCCCTGTTCCTTTCGGGCTGTTGTTCTTTTGTGTACACATGTTGTTCATGTTGAATTGTTCTTTTGGTTCATGGTTTCAGTTCTCCGAACATCCTTCGGATTGAATTTACCTTAGACCAATTTATAAGTATCCTCCTTCCTGCTTCTGCACCAAAATTGAGGAGCCCGTGATGCACGGGGGGGTGTATAGGCAGAGGGGAGGGGCTTTACACTTTTAAGTGTAATACTTTTGTGTGGCCTCCGGAGGCAGAAGCTATACACCCAATTGTCTGGGTCTCCCAATTGGAGCTAGAAGAAAAGGAATTTACGGTAAGTAAACAAAATTCCCTTTTCTTTTTACAAACTTTATGTTCTTTTCTCCAGCAGGAGAAGTCAGAGTCCTAATTGTATACGTCCCAGCGTCCTCGGCCCTATAAAGAGGAAAGGTATTATATTGTGTGATTGTGCAGTAGATACGATTGTGATCTTAGACTGTGTTCCCCAATGTGTGGCTTTGCTGTTAAACTACTACAACTCCCATCATCCCCCTGACAGCCACAGCTTGAAGAACACAGGACTATATGTGCATGACGGACGTTGCTCTTGTGCTCCATAGTACATCGGTGTATCCGAGTCATGCTAGAGAAAGTTGATCAGGAGTTATCAGGGCTGCCGGTCGTGAAGTGCAGACTGCGTGGTAGTATATAACTCCTACACGGCTGTCATTTGTATTATTGGGGATTTCACAATAACTCTTTACCATCTCCTTTTGCTGTAAATGTCTAATATTTCTTACCCAGGTTATATTCGCAAAAAACAAACTTGTTGCAGAAACATCAGATATGTAAAAATAGATTTTTAAATCAGTGTTTTGGTTTTTTTTTTCCCTTTTTGTCGTTCTTCCTCCATCCAGTTGAAATGGAAATAGAAAATCAACCAAAGAGACTGTTTCAAGGCACAACCACCATGCTTTCTCCTGACATCACCCATCTGTCAGACTACAGTTGGTAAGTAGGGCCATTTTTTCTTTTTTTTTTTTTTTTTTTCTTTTGCTAACCTTTTAATGGTATAGTGCTGTAGAATGGTTATAGAAATTGCACTGCTATTTATTGCTTTTAACAAGTTAAGGGGGTATTCCCATCTCCAAGATCCTATCCCAATATGTAGTAGTAATAATATTAGCAAATATCTTCAATTATATAGTATAGTTTTCCTGATTAGCGATGTCTTTTAGCTCATCTGCAGGGCGTTGCAGCTTAGGTATCCATGGTTACATCCACTCGTAGTGACAATTGCTTGAGGTTGTAAGCATGGATACCTAATCTGCAATGTCCTGCACATGAGGTAAGACACATGGCTATATCAGGAAAAATATACTGCATTTGTAATTGGGAATATTTGCTAATAATAATATATTCCTACTGGATATTGGGATAGGGTCTTGGAGATGAGAATACACCTTTTTTAATTTATCAAACTCAAAAATGCCCTAACTCTAGCGCTGACTACATGGAAGCATGGTTTTTGGGGTGTAGGGGGAACTGAGGCCCCCAGCCAAAAATAGAAGAGTGAGTGGATTCTATGCAAATGTCACCCTACAGGGCATAAGGGCTGTAAGACATAAAACTCTCCATTTATAGACTGGTATCTACTATCATGAAAGATCACCATTCCTACTTCTTCTTTTTTTTTTTTTTTTTCTCTAATGTAACTCTTGCTTTTATATATGTATATATATCTTTAAAGGGGACTCTGTCCTTGTAATCTGAGAGCAGCATCATGTAGGGACAGAGATCTTGATTCCAGTGATGTGTCACTTACCAGGCTGCTTAGTGTGGTTTTGATAAAATCACTGTTTAATCAGCAGTAGATTATCATTACAGGACTACTTGGCGTGCTAGAGGTAGTCCAGCATATTCATGAGCTCTGTATAACTGTTAGATCTGCAGCAGAGAAAACATTGGTTTTATCAAAATGACAGCAGATGGCTCAGTACATGACATTTGCTGGAATCGGGGTCTCTGTTTCTAAATCATGCTGCTCTCAGGTGGGGGAGCTAAAACCTGGTGACAGATTCCCTTTAAAGCCAATAGGAATTTCTTTGTCGCTCCATTGGGAGACCCAGACAATTGGGTGTATAGCTACTGCCTCCGGAGGCCACACAAAGTATTACACTTTAAAAAGTGTAACCCCTCCCCTCTGCCTATACACCCCCCGTGCATCACGGGCTCCTCAGTTTTTATGCTTTGTGTTGAAGGAGGCACACATTCACTCATGCTCCCATTTTAGTCAGCAGCAGCTGCTGATTATATCGGATGGAAGAAAAGAGGGCCCATAACAGGGCCCTCGGCATGCTCCCTTCTCACCCCACTGAGTCGGCGGTGTTGTTAAGGTTGAGGTACCCATTGCGGGTACAGAGGCTGGAGCCACATGCCGTTTTTCCTTCCCCATCCCTTAGGGGCTCTGGGAGAAGTGGGATCCTATCCGGTCATCCAGGCACTGGGACCGGGCTCCCTCCGCAGCCCCTGGGGGAATCTGACGGACAGGAGACTGAGTATCATCAGGGACAGGGCCCTGCATCTACAGGTACTCTGTGTCCCCTTGGGGACGGTGCATGGAGCACTTTGGCCTCAGACGCTGCAGCGACTGCGGTGTTGGTATGAGACCGGGACTACCGCGCCGACCGCGCCTGCTTGCCGGCCGCGGTTTTAACTTTAGTCCCCGGCTTTTGCGGCCTAGTGCCTTAAACTCCCGCCCCCGGGCCTGCCAGTCAGGGGTAAGGGCGGGACGGTCGGTCTGACGCCGACAGTGAGGGCTGGAGCACACTTAGCTGTCCTCCTCCCCCCTCACTAATCACTCTGGGGCACCAGTTTCCCGCACTTTTTTAGTTACGCCCACGGCTCCCTCCTCCCCTGTGAACGCCGACAGCCATGTTTCTTCAGCGCTCTATTGGGAGACCCAGACGATTGGGGTATAGCTACTGCCCTCTGGAGGCCACACAAAGCACTACATCAAAAGTGCAAGGCCCCTCCCCCTCTGGCTATACCCCCCCGTGGTATCACGGGTTCTCCAGTTTTAGCTTTGTGTGCGAAGGAGGTCAGACATCCATGCATAGCTCCACAGATTTTAGTCAGCAGTAGCTGCTGACTATTTCGGATGGAAGAAAAGAGGACACATATAGTGTCCCCAGCATGCTCCCTTCTCACCCCTGGATGGTGTTGTAAGGTTGAGGTACCTATTGCTGGTACGGAGGCTGGAGCCCACATGCTGCTTTCCTTCCACATCCCCCTGAGGGGCTCTGTGGAAGTGGGATCCTGCCGGCCTCAAAGCTCTGACGCCGGGCTCCATCCACAGACCCATTTGAACCTGTTGGATACGGAGCTGGAGTACCGTTCAGGGACATGGCCCTGCACCATTACAGGTACTCTGTGTCCCCGTACACACAGGCACAGCACACTCCAGACTTGCTGGGTGTGCTAGTGCGCCGGGGACAGTAATGGGTTACAGTCACTGCAGCTTTGCTGAGTGACTTTGTGTATTGGGAACTACCGCGCCGGACGCTCCGGGAGCGGCGGCGCGGCTGGGACTTGTAGTTCGCCGGGGACTGGGCGCCGACCGCGCTTTTACGGCGGCGGCGCTTATAAATCCAGTCCCCGGCTTCTGCGGCCTAGTGCCGCTTCGTTCCCGCCCCCTCCCTGTCACTCAGGGAAGGGGACAGGCGCTGAGCAATCAGCAGCGCCGAGGGCTGGAGCCTTTTTACATGCTCCAGCCCTCTCACTGCACACTGTCGGACGCCGGATTCCCGCTCTGCCTTGGGGGCACGCCCACGGCCCGCCCCTCCTCACAGGAGCTGGGGAAGAAGCCGGCAGCCATTACTGAAGTCGGACTTTCGACCAGGCAGGACGGTGGCGATCACACACCCGCTTATAGGCGGGCGGTAAGCGGCACACATAGTGCTGACCACAGATAACTGCAGTGTGTACATGTGTTGTTTTTAACTGCACAGGTCGCTATATGCCCGCTTGGGGAGCGACAAATTAGCAGCAGGAAAGCAGGTGTGCTAAGGCACAGGCTTTCTAGGCTGCTTGTATTGCACGACTGAGGTGTTCATTTGTGTTTATGTGTTATACATTGCACTGTACAGTCGCTAGTCTTAGCTATATTCTCCTGGAATGGCTAGACTACAGCAGCAGAAAACCAAGGGTGCTGGGGCACAGGTTTTTTTTTTTCTATGCTGCTTGTATTGCATGGGCTGCAGTGTGCATTTGTACTTGTGCTTGTATGCTATACATTGCACTGTATGGTCACTCTTCTGGGCTATATTCCCCTAGATGACCAGTCTACAGCAGCAGAAGAGCAGAGGTGCCAAGGCACAGGCTTCTATGCTGCTTGTATTGCATGTGCTGCAGTGTTCATTTGTACTTGTGCTTGTATGCTATACATTGCACTGTAGGGTCACTCTTCTGGGCTATATTCCCCTAGATGACTAGTATACAGCAGCAGAAGAGCAGGGGTGCCAGGGCACAGGCTTCTATGCTGCTTGTATTGCTTGTGCTGCAGTGGTCATTTGTACTTTATGCCTGTATGCTATACATTGCACTGTACGGTCACCATTCTTGGCTATATAATTCTAGATAGCTAGTCGGCAGCGGCAAAACAGCAACACAGATTTTCAGTGCTGTTTTTACTACATGGGATGCTGTTCATGACACCGTCCCATTGTGTGCATGCTCCCCTGTAGCACGTCGTCTGCCGGGGTCTCTAGCACTTCGTCTGCCTGGGTCTCTACTAGTTGTGGCCAAAGAAACCATCTGTCAACACTGTCCATGGACAGGGACGGAGTAGTCATAATATAGAGACTTGCAGTCCAGACAGGCCATGGGCAATCTACTTGACCAAAAGGCAGCTCTTCAGGGCTTTGATACTGACATAGCTATCGATCCGGATACACCGGGTGGTAACGCCATACGGAATGATCCTATACCGTCCATCAATGGAAGGTTGGTTCTTTCTCCCTCAGCTCCCCCAGTGGAGATAGGAGACGAACAGGAGAAGTCCCTTTTCAGTATCTCACACAGATATTGAGTATTTTTCTGGCCACGCTGACTTCAGAGAGGCAGTCCAGGAACATCACGCTTACCAGATAAGCGTCTTCTCCAAACGTTTTTTAAGGATACACGTTATCCCTTTTCCCCTGACGCGGTCTGCGCTGGACCCAGGGTCCAAAGGTGGATTCTCCAATCTCCAGGCTTGCGTCTAGAGACATAGTTGCACTGGAGATGGGGCTTCACTTAAAGATGCCAGTCACAGACAGATGGACTCTGGTTGAAATCTGTCTAGGAAGCTATCGGCGTGTCGGTTGCTCCGGCATCCACAGCCGTATAGGCAACCTAACCTTTTCAGCTGTTCTTGCGCAGCTGGCCTTGAGCACAGGGACATCTGTACCGCAGAGGCGTCCGTAACCCGCAATGCCTGCACTGCGACTTACCCTGTTAATACTGTCCTAAAAGTACAGTCGAGGTTTCGGTCCTTCCCAAGCTCCGGTAGGTCCCAATTGTCCTCGGGCAAAAGGGCTGCTAAACCTCAGACGGGCTCAGATTCCGGCCGGGCTCAATCACGCCCAAGGAAGGCAGTCGGAGGAACCGCTACCAAGGCGGTCTCCTCAGGACTCTCAGCTCTCTCTCTCTCTCCGCATCCGCGGTTGATGGCAGAACCCCCGCCTTTGGCGACATTTAGCTGCCACAGGTCTCAGACCGGTGGGTGACGGACATTGTGCTCACGTGCACAGGACAGTGTTCTATTCTCGTCCTCCGACTCCATTTCCCTGCTGCAGGCGGTGGATGCTCTAAGAGCAGAAGGAGTGGTGATCCCTGTCCCCCCTCAGGAACGAGGGCGAGGGTTTGTACTCCAATCTTTTGTGGCTCCAAAAAAGGACGGGTCCTTCCGTCCCGTTCTGGGCCTGACACTGCTCAACGAGCATGCGAACTCCAGGCGGTTCCGGATGGGATCCCTCCGATCCGTCATTACCTCAATGTCTCGAGGAGACTTCCTTCCCTCAATAGACATCAAAGATGCCTATCCCCACGTGCCAATTGCTATGGAGCACCAACGTTTTTCTACGTTTTGTGATAGGAGACGAACATCTTCAGTTCGTAGCTCTGCCATTCAGTCTGGCGACAGCCCCACGGGTGTTCACCAAGGTCATGGCAGCAGTGGTAGCAGTCTTGCACTTTCAGGGACACCCGGTGATCCCATACTTGGACGATCTACTCGTCAAAGCACCCTCCCTCGAGGCATGCCAACGCAGCCTGAATGTTACGCTGGAGACTCTCCAGACTTTCGGGTGGTTCCTCAATTTGGCAAGGTCAAATCTGTCTCCGACTCAATCACTAACGTATCTCGGCATGGAGTTTCATACTCTATCAGCAATAGTGAAGCTTCCGCTGAACAAGCAGCGTTCACTGCAGACAGAGGTGCAGTCTCTCCTTCAAGGCCAGTCGCACCCCTTAAGGCGCCTCATGCACTTCCTAAGGAAGATGGTGGCAGCCATCGAGGCAGTTCTCTTTGCGCAGTTTCATCTGCGCCAACGGCAATGGGACATTCTCCGCCAATGGGACGGGCAGTCAACCTCCCTGGACAGGGAAGTCTCCCTTTCCCAGACGGCCGAGGACTCTCTGCTATAGTGGCCATAGCCCCCATCCTGGGCACTGGTCACGACAGATACGAGTCTGTCAGGGTGGGGAGCAGTTTGTCTCCGCCACATGGCTCAGGGGACGTGGACTCAGCAGGAGTCCACCCTTCAGATCGATGTTCAAATCGGGGCAGGGTATCTTACCCTATTGACCTTCCAGAAGTGGCTAGAAAGAGAGCAGATCCGAATCCAGTCGGACATCTCCACAGCGGTGGCATGCATCAACCACCAAGAAGGGGCGCGCAGTCAGCAAGCCTTCCAGGAAGTCCGGCGAATCCTCATGTGGGTGGAGGACACAGCATCCACCATATCCGCAGTTCACATCCCGGGCGTAGAAAACTGGGAAGCAGACTTCCTCAGTCGCCAGGGTATGGACGCGGGGGAATGGTCCCTTCACTCGGACGTGTTTCAGGAAATCTGTTGCCGCTGGGGGGTGCCGGACGTCGACCTAATGGCGTCTCGGCACACCAACAAGGTCCCGGCATTTATGGCACGATCGCGCGATCACAGAGCTCTGGCGGCAGACGCCTTAGTGCAAGATTGGTCGCAGTTCCGGCTCACATATGTGTTTCCACCTCTGGCACTCTTGCCCAGAGTACTGCGCAAAAATCAGATCCGATTGCAGCCGCGTCATACTCGTCGCACCAGACTGGCCGAGGAGATCGTGGTACCCGGATCTGTGGCATATCACGGTCGGCCGACCGTGGTCACTACCAGACCGACCAGACTTACTGTCCCAGGGGCCGTTTTCTCCATCGGAATTCTGCGGCCCTGAACCTGACTGGGTGGCTTTTGTGTCCTGGATCCTAGCGTCTTCAGGATTATCCCAAGGGGTCGTTGCCACCATGAGACAGGCTAGGAAGCCCACGTCTGCTAAGATATACCACAGAACGTGGAAGATTTTCTTATTCTGGTGCTCTACTCAGGGAGTGTCTCCCTGGCCATTTGCATTGCCTACTTTTCTTTCCTTCCTACAATAGGAGTCAGAAAAGGGCTTGTCGCTCGACTCCCTCAAAGGGCAAGTCTCAGCACTATCCGTGTTTTTTCAGAAGCGTCTAGCACGTCTTTCTAAGGTGTGCACGTTCCCGCAGGGGGTTTGTCATATCGTACCCCCGTACAAGCGGCCGTTAGATCCATGGGATCTGAACAGGGTTCTAGTTGCTCTCCAGCAGCCGCCTTTCGAGCCTCTGAAGGAAGTTTCTTTTTCTCGCCTGTCACAGAAGGTGGCGTTTCTCGTTGCGATCACATCGCTTCGGCGAGTGTCTGAGCTGGCAGCTCTGTCATCCAAGGCTCCCTTCCTGGTGTTTCACCAGGACAAGGTAGTGCTGCGCCCCATTCCGGAGTTTCTCCCTAAGGTCGTATCCTCGTTTCATCTTAATCAGGATATCTCCTTACCGTCTTTTTGCACTCATCCGGTTCACCGGTATGAGAATGATTTACGTTTGCTAGATCTGGTGAGAGCACTCAGAATCTACATTTCCCGCACGGCGCCCATGCGCCGTGCCGATGCACTTTTTGTCCTTGTCGCTGGTCCGCGCAAGGGGTTGCAGGCTTCTAAAGCCACCCTGGCTCGATGGATCAAAGAACCAATTCTAGAGGCCTACCGTTCTGCGGGGCTTCCGGTTCCTTCAGGGCTAAAAGCCCACTCAACCAGAGCCGTGGGTGCGTCCTGGGCATTACGTCACCAGGCTTCGGCTCAACAGGTGTGCCAGGCAGCTACCTGGTCCAGTCTACACATTTTCACAAGCATTATCAGGTGCATACCTATGCTTCGGCGGATGCCAGCTTAGGTAGAAGAGTCCTGCAGGCGGCAGTGACACCCCCGTAGGGGAGGGCTGTTTTGCAGCTCTAACATGAGGTATTTCTTTACCCACCCAGGGACAGCTTTTGGACGTCCCAATCGTCTGGGTCTCCCAATAGAGCGCTGAAGAAGAAGGGAATTTTGTTACTTACCGTAAATTCCTTTTCTTCTAGCTCTTATTGGGAGACCCAGCACCCGCCCTGTTGTCCTTCGGGATGTTTTTTTGTTGTTTGCGGGTACACATGTTGTTCATGTTGAACGGTTTTTCAGTTCTCCGATGTTATTCGGAGTTAATTTGTTTAAACCAGTTATTGGCTTCCTCCTTCTTGCTTTGGCACTAAAACTGGAGAACCCGTGATACCACGGGGGGGTATAGCCAGAGGGGGAGGGGCCTTGCACTTTTGATGTAGTGCTTTGTGTGGCCTCCAGAGGGCAGTAGCTATACCCCAATCGTCTGGGTCTCCCAATAAGAGCTAGAAGAAAAGGAATTTACGGTAAGTAACAAAATTCCCTTCTTTAAGCACATTCTGCCGGTGGAGGACTTCTGGCTGCAGCCCTGGAAGGCCAGAGGCAGGGAATCTGGTGGCCACACACCGCTTGAGCGGTCGGTGCTGGTCCCCCTAGAGTGCCGAACTTTGTATATATATATATATATTATATTTGTATACTTTTTCTCGGTTCGGCTGTACTGTTAGCTTGTGGCTATATATCCCTCAGGGATCACTCTCCTGGGAGACAACAGCATGTCGTTCACAAGGAGCAAGGGTGCCAAGACACAGGGTTATTTTGCAACCTGTACCTCTTGTGCGGCTATGCTACCTGCAGGTTCCACCTACCCTCATTGTGAGCAATGCTCGGGCCCGGTGGCACTCGCTCAGCCGGAGCCTGGGGCACTGGTGGTACCCTCGGCCCAGGTAGAATCGCCGGCTTTCCCCGTCCAGGTGGCAGGGACAGAGTTTGCAGTTTTAGCTGAGAAACTCTGAGTCACTGTCACAATCCATGGCTCAGTCTATGGACAAATGGTCTGCTAAGATACTAGAAGCCTTGCAGTCCAGACCGGCCCTTACGCAGGCCCCGGGCACTGCGGGATTGCCCCCAGGCCCCTCTCGGTCTGCGACGAAGCGTGCTCCTGGGGTGGCCTCTAGTTATTACGTGGAGGACTCCGGCACGGACCGCAGTCCCAGACCGGCTAAGCGGGCTCGCTTAGAATCTTCCCCGACTTCATCACACTGTTCGGGGTCTCAGCTTGAGGACTCTCTAGAGGATGAGGCGGAGGTCGCAGCCCAGGACTCTGATCCTGACGTTGCTCTCAATCTTGATACACCGGAAGGGGACGCCATAGTAAATGACCTTATAGCGTCCATCAACCAGGTGCTAGATCTTTCTCCCCCAACTCCACCTATAGAGGAGTCGGCCTCACAGCAGGAGAAGCACCAGTTTAGGTTTCCCAAACGTACTCTGAATGCTTTCTTCGATCACTCTAATTTCAGAGATGCTGTCCAGAAGCACAGGGCTTTTCCGGACAAGCGCTTTACTAAACGCCTTAATGACACACGTTACCCCTTCCCCTCTGACGTAGTTAAGGGTTGGGCTCAATGTCCCAAGGTGGATCCTCCAGTCTCTAGACTGGCGGCTAGATCCGTAGTATCAGTGGCAGATGGTTCATCGCTCAAGGATGCCACTGACAGGCAAATAGAGCTCATGATGAAATCCATCTATGAAGCCATAGGTGCGTTCTTTGCCCCAGCCTTTGCAGCAGTGTGGGCACTCCAGGCTATCTCAACTTGTCGGTCTGAGATTAATGCGGTCACCCGTACCTCCGCTCCGCTCGACTAGCCGTACAGCGGTAGCATCCGCCAATTCGGTGGCAGTCAGCAGGGCCATATGGCTACGCGAATGGAAGGCAGACTCTGCTTCCAAGAAGTTCTTGACCGGTTTGCCTTTTTCTGGCGACCGATTGTTGGGCGAGCAATTGGATCCAAGGGAAAGGACTCGTCCTTACCCCAGCCAAAACCAAAGAGACCTCAGCAACGATAAATTCAAGCGAGGTTTCGGTCCTTTCGGCCCTCAGCCAGATCCCACTCCTCCTCGTCCAACAGGCCACAGAAGAGCCAGAGAAACTCTTCTGCATGTCGGTCTAAGTCATGTCCAAAGACCGCCGGAGGCACCGGCTCCAAGGCGGCCTCCTCATGACTTTCGGCCTCCCCAAACCGCATCCTCGGTCGGTGGCAGGCTCTCCCGCTTTTGCGTCGCCTGGTGGCCACATGTCCAAGACCGATGGGTGAGAGACATTCTGTCTCACGGTTACAGGATAGAGTTCAGCTCTTGTCCTCCGACTCGTTTCTTTCAGAACATCTCCGCCCCCCGAGCGAACCGTTGCACTTTTTCAGGCGGTGGACACTCTGAAGACAGAAGGAGTTGTGATCCCCGTTCCCCTTCAGGAACGTGGTCGCGATTTTTACTCCAACCTGTTCGTGGTGCCAACAAAAAAGGACGGTTCATTCCGTCCCGTTTTGGACCTCAAATTGCTCAACAGACTTTTGAGAACCAGGCGGTTTCGCATGGAATCCCTCCGCTCTGTCATCGCTTCGATGTCTCAAGGAGACTTCCTAGCATCAATCGACATCAGGGATGCCTATCTCCATGTGCCGATCGCTCCAGAGCATCAACGCTTCCTGCGTTTCGCCATTGGACGAACACCTTCAGTTGTGGCACTGCCTTTCGGCCTGGCGACAGCCCCACGGGTCTTCACCAAGGTCAAGGCATCCGTTGTGGCAGTCCTACACTCTCAGGGCCACTCGGTGATCCCGTACTTAGACGATCTCCTAGTCAAGGCACCCTCCCGGGTGGCATGTCAACACAGTCTGACCGTTGCTCTGGAGACTCTCCAGAGGTTCGGGTGGATCAGCAATTTCCCAAAGTCAAAATGGAATCCGACCCAATCACTAAATTGCCTCGGGATGGAGTTTCATACTCTCTCAGCGATAGTCAAGCTACCGCTGGACAAACAGCGTTCGCTGCAAACAGGGGTGCAATCTCTCTTTCGGGCCCAGTCACACCCCTTCATGCGCCTCATGCACTTCCTGGGGAAGATGGTGGCAGCAATGGCAGTTCCCTTTGCGCAGTTTCATCTGCGTCCACTCCAATGGGACATTCTCCGCAAATGGGACAAGAGGTCGACATCCTTAGATAGGAACGTCTCTCTCTGGCAGCCAAGACCTCTCTTCAGTGGTGGCTTCTTCCCTCTTCTCTGTCGAAGGGAAAATCTTTCCTGCCCCCATCCTGGGCTGTGGTCACGACGGACGCGAGTCTGTCAGGGTGGGGAGCGGTTGTTCTCCACCACAAGGCTCAGGGAACCTGGACTCCGACAGAGTCCTCCCTTCAGATCAATGGTCTGGAGATAAGGGCAGTGTATCTAGCCCTAAAGGCGTTCCTCTGGCAATTCTGCCCAGAGTGTTGCGCAAGATCAGGTCCGGCTGCCGCCACGCCATCCTCGTCGCTCCAGACTGGCCGAGGAGGTCGTGGTTCCCGGACCTGTGGCACCTCACGGTGGGTCAACAGTGGGCACTCCCAGGCAGACCAGACTTGCTGTCTCAAGGGCCATTTTTTCCATCTGAATTCTGCGGCCCTCAACCTGACTGTGTGGCCATTGAGTCCCGGCTCCTAGCGTCCTCAGGGTTATCTCAAGAGGTCATTACCGCTATGAGACAGGGCAGGAAACCAACGTCAGCCAAGATCTATCACAGGACTTGGAGGATCTCCTTAGCCTGGTGCCCTGATAAGGGGTTTACCCCCTGGCCGTTTGCCTTACCCACGTCTCATTCCTTCCTTCAATCCGGAAGGGACAAGGGTTTGTCTCTCGGCTCTCTCAAGGGACAAGTATCGGCGCTTTCCGTGTTTTTTCAAAAGCGTCTAGCCAGGTTTCCGCAGGTCCGCACGTTCCTGCAGGGAGTTTGCCACATAGTCCCACCTTACAAGCGGCCGCTGGAACCCTGGGATCTCAACAGGGTACTACGGGCTCTTCAGAGACCACCTTTGAGCCGCTGCGGGATGTCTCTCTATCACGTCTTTCGCAGAAGGTGGCATTTCTAGTGGCAGTTACATCACTCCAAAGAGTGTCAGAGCTTGCAGCGTTGTCATGCAAAGCCCCCTTCCTGGTATTTCACCAGGATAAGGTGGTTCTGCGTCCTGTCCCGGAATTTCTCCCTAAGGTGGTATCCCCTTTTTCATCTCAATCAGGAGATCTCCTTACCTTCTTTTTGCCCTCATCCAATTCACCAATGTGAAAATGATTTGCATTTGTTAGATCTAGTGAGAGCAATCCGGATCTACGTGTCTCGCACGGCGCCACTGCGCCGTTCTGATGTGCTCTTTGTTCTTGTCGCTGGCCAGCATAAGAGGTCGCAGGCTTCCAAGTCAACCTTGGCTCGGTGGATCAAGGAACCGATTGTTGAAGCCTACCGTTCTTCAGGGCTTCCGATTCCTTCAGGGCTGAAAGCCCATTCTACCAGAGCCGTAGGGGCGTCTTGGGCATTGAGACACTGGGCTACGGCTCAGCAGGTGTGTCAGGCGGCTACCTGGTCTAGTCTGCACACTTTCACGAAACACTATCAGGTGCATACCTATGCTTCGGCAGACGCCAGTCTAGGTAGGCGAGTCCTTCAGGCGGCGGTTCCCACCTGTAAGAGGAGGGCCGTTGTCGGCTCTTTTTATCGGGGTATTCTTTTACCCACCCAGGGACTGCTTTTGGACGTCCCAATTGTCTGGGTCTCCCAATGGAGCGACAAAGAAGAAGGGAATTTTGTTTACTTACCGTAAATTCCTTTTCATCTAGCTCCTATTGGGAGACCCAGCACCCGCCCCTGTTCCCTTCGGGCTGTTGTTCTTTTGTGTACACATGTTGTTCATGTTGAATGGTTCTTTTGGTTCATGGTTTTCAGTTCTCCGAACATCCTTCGGATTGAATTTACCTTAGACCAATTTATAAGTTTCCTCCTTCCTGCTTTTGCACCAAAACTGAGGAGCCCGTGATGCACGGGAGGGTGTATAGGCAGAGGGGAGGGGTTACACTTTTTAAAGTGTAATACTTTGTGCGGCCTCCGGAGGCAGAAGCTATACACCCAATTGTCTGGGTCTCCCAATAGGAGCTAGAAGAAAAGGAATTAACGGTAAGTAAACAAAATTCCCTTCTTTTCTCTCACCCTATGACGGCACCCTTATATTCGTAGTGCAGTCATGGGTTTGGAAAAAAAAACACATTACCGGTAAGTTATTGTGTGTGCTGGGTTTGTGTTTTTTGTTTTGTTTTGTTTTTTTTTGCAATGTCTGCAGCTAGATTTGGTCTGAATTGATCCTTGATATATGGTCCCCCTGCCTCTTTACTAATTTATGGCTGCTGGAAGCGACCAGCTTTTACCTGCCAGCATCCACGGCTCATCAAAAGAAAAGCTGTGGATGTCTCTGGGTGGGAGGTTATTCTTGGGGCACAGGTCGTTTAAGAGGCTGATGGATCATTTCACACCAATTCTATTATGACACCTGGAGCTTTTACAAAAAAGGTATATTGTCTGTATTGAGGTAAAAAAAAAAAAAAAAATATATATATATATATATATATATATATATATATATATATATATATATATATATATATATATATATATATATATATATAATAATTTATTTATTTATTTATTTGTGGGGGTGCGGAATGCAGGCTTTTATACTTATGTGTTTTGGATGTGTCTTTTGCAGCCTTTCCTCGGACCTTGACAGCAGCAGCAGTATCGGTTCGTCGTCTGACTCTGCCGCTAAGGAAGGCTGCGTGACCGACTCTCCCGCCGCCTGCTCCAACTCCTGCTCTTCCTTCATATCACTGGATGACATGTCTCCCAAGTGAGCGGCACAAGACCGGACCACCCTGTCCACAACCACCAATATTTAGAGACTATGGCGGAAAAAAAACACTCTGGTCTTCTTTTTAAAACCTGTGTCATATTGTTTGTTTTGTATGTATATTCTGCTCTGCCTCCAGCCTGATGGACTGTTACAGGACTTTTGCACCATTGTGTGGAGGGTTGTAATGTGTGTACAGAATAGTATGTTGGTTTTTTGCCTGTTTGTTTCAGGTATTTATCCAAAACCAGATTTTTGAAGTATTTTATTTCATTTTTTTTTTCCAATGTTTTTTTTTTTATTTATTATTTTGGCAAAAATTGTAAAATTGCAGACTAAGAATGTTATTTAATTTACAGTAAAGGTGGCCATCGTAACAGGTGGGAATTTTCTAGCAACCCTTGTCCTATATTCTCAAAGGGCAGTTATGCAATCCATCACCTCGCTCCCTTGTCTCACACTTTTCTTATTGATTGGGGTCTCCTATACTGAGCGGTAATACTCTGCCCCGCTGCGACTGGCAGAGTATTATCGTACAAGACCCGTGCAATAAAAATTCTGACCACTACTTAAAGACAGGCCTCATTTATCAAACTGATCTAACGGGGAAAACTGATCTCAATGCACAAAGCAACCGGTCACCGGACGGCTTTAGTTCTTTTCATAGAAAGGCAAGATGGGCTTTGGCTGCTACGGACCAGCTTTTCTTTTGTTTTGTCATTTTTATAAATGAGGCCTGGAAAACAGATGTAGAATAGCTGATATGTTGTGGAAAGGAAACTTCATTTTGCAGAAAAAGGATTTATACAGCTTTATTAGCAATGTGGAGCTATAGACTCTAAACAGAAATTAGGCAGGCTATATACCTGCATCTAATAATTAGGGAAGCCTATTTATGTAGCCCACCTCAAAAGTGAAGGAAAAAGAGGGGTGAAATCCAGTAGCTTTGACAAGTTCTTAAATTTATGGGTTTAGATATTCATGGAGGATCTCATCAAACTTAGGCCAGGTTCACATGTCTGACCAGTGGTGAACCAGTTGCCACATATTTGCCTGTGCAGCCCTTAGCTCGGGGCATAAGACCCGCCGGTCGGGCCTTGTACTACGATGCTGACTGCAATACCAAGCATTCCCCACTGACAGGGGTGGCGCTGTTTCTGTAAGAAGGCGGCCATGTTTTTTCTAATCCTGCTAGACCCTTTAAAAACCTGCTAAGGCACTTATATTCAGTCATATGTCGTGTGTAATAAAATACTCGTTACACAAGGTAAAGACAGACATATTGGATAAAGCTGTCCTATAATCAGTAGAAGCTGCTAATCTTCCCACCCCAAGTTTTTTAGTTGCGTGTTTTTTTTTTTTTGATGTAGGATTTTGCTATCTGTAGGTAACGCTGTATATAAAAGGCTAGCTCGTATGTTGCGTCTGGATTTATGACCGCTACTGTCCTGCTCGGGTACCTACAGCTTAGTGAGGCTTATGGTACAATATCATTTTGTATATGTAATTGCATATATACAGTATCAAAATCGGATACACTATTATTTTCTTCTGTCACCATTACATAGAATTTAATACAAAGTGTAATTTTGTATATTTTTTGCTTGCCATTTATATTTATAATTTTTCTGTATTTTTTTTTCCTTTTTTTTTCCTTGCAGTAAATGTTCTTTGTATGAAAGACGTCTGTAGAACTTACCTGTGTTATTTTTTCTAAGGCTGTTTTGTACATGAGAAGCGCACAATGGTAATGGATGGCCTGTACTTTTCTTCTTTGATCATCTTGCCACAATGATATATTTTTTTTTTTCTTTGTTTGGGCATAGTCTCATGGCAAATGGAAAGGGGCAATATGGTTCTTGTATATTCAATATGAATAAAGTCGGTGGAAACAAGCTCAAAGCTCTTGG
Organism: Anomaloglossus baeobatrachus; assembly: GCF_048569485.1. Classification (NCBI taxonomy): domain Eukaryota; kingdom Metazoa; phylum Chordata; class Amphibia; order Anura; family Aromobatidae; genus Anomaloglossus; species Anomaloglossus baeobatrachus. The sequence continues at coordinate 59,863,583 of NC_134361.1, read as the reverse complement.
ATGTGGCCAAAATACGACCATTACATAGATCTGTAATATGTTGCCTCTGAGGGCTAATGATTTTTTTTGGGTGGACCCCCCCCCCCTTTTTTTTTTTTTTAATCAGTATTTATAGGCGCAAATTGTGGCCTCTGTGACCCGAGCTAATAGTAATCGTAGGCATGGCGGGAACGTGGGGATGTGGTACTGATAAAACAACGTGGCTGCTGTATGGTTGTGTGCCATGTACTACTATATTACATAGCAGTAGCCTTCATTCAAGGAAGTGCTCCTATCTGCGGATATAAAATTCCTGAGATTCTCAGCAAGAAAAGTTGGTGTGTATAATATTATTATTATTTTATTTTTGTGCCATCAATTCCATGGCGCTTTACATGTGAAAGGGGTGTACATAATAGGGACAAGTAGAATAATCATAAACGGTACAAGAACCACAGGTACAGGAGGAGAGGTCCCTGCCCGCGAGGGCTCACAGTCTGCAAGGGATAGATGAGGATAGTGTGTGTGTGTGTGTGTGTGTGTGTGTGTGTGTGTGTGTGTGTGTGTGTGTGTGTGTGTGTGTGTGTGTGTGTGTGTGTGTGTGTGTGTGTGTGTGTGTGTGTATTTTTTAAAAAAAATGTTGTTTTTTTTTCTTTTTTTTTTTCCCTCTCCCACCTAGCATCCGTCATGCAACTGCTATGTGTTTGTGTAATAGGGTTCTGTTCTGTGTTTTTTTTTGTTTTTTTTGTTTTGTTTTTTTTTTTGGGGGGTGGGGGAGGATTAAGAAAAACAACACCAAAAAAACACTCGCATGACATACAGATGCCAGGTGGGGAAAAAAAAAACGCATGACACTCCACCTTTTCTGGCTGAGAATCTCAACGATTTTTTTTTTTATTTTATTTTTATTTATAAGCACTACAAGTGGGGGAAATACTGCTATGTGAATGAGGTCATATATGCAGATTTCCCTTTTTTATGTTTTTTTTTAATTTTTTTTTTATTAAATTAAAAAGAATAAAATGGTGTGTGTGCCATGAAACTCCCTACTATAGAGGTATAGCCCAATTATCCCAGTAAGGACTAGTGGTATGGGACCAAATTCTCACTGGGCAAGCACATAAAACCCTTGTGGGGCTACAAAGTTTTGCATGAATCATTTAAACCCTTGCCCTTTCCTTTCAAGGGGAAGCTTTTTGGGACCATCATTATTTGTGGTGGTTTTATTTTTTTTATTTTTATGCTTGTTCCATCTCAGCCACAAAATAATAAAAATGTATGTGAAAATAAATATATATATATATATATATATATATATATATATATATTTTTGTGGCTCAGATGGAACAAGCAAAAAAAAAAAAAAATTAAATACCATTGCAGAAAAGTGTTTTTTTTTTTTATGCAATTTTATTTTAAATTTTTTTGTTCTTTTATCCACCTTGTCAAAAAAACAAAAAACAAAACGGGGAGTCACAAACTAGGGTCATGTAAATGAGACGTCCTAACCTTTAGTATAACTAGCCTTCGAGTAGTTGTGTGTCCAGAGTTAACCTCTGCAGTGCCTTATTGCATTATTTGTGCATTTATCTGGTGAGCCAGCTCCTCACTGGGTACACAAACCATACCGTGCCATGGTTGCGTTAATGTGCTGCTGCTTTATGAAAGCAATCGTCACTTGATCACATTAGCTTTCTGCTAGTGGTGCCAAATTTATTTATTTAAATTTTTTTTAATATATATATGTAACTTGTACCCATAATGGTGGCTGTAACATTGTGCAAGTGTATGTATGTATGTATGTATGTATGTATGTATGTGCTATTTTTCAGTGAAGGCTTGTCCTGTAAGGAGAGGGGGGGGGGGGGGGGGTTTGGGGGGTGATAATTCAGCATTGTACTGTGCATGATTGGTTTTGGAGTATACAGTGTCACAGATCCGGTCAAGCACTGACACTGCTTCGTCATCGGCTAAATGTTGTGTATTTCCAATGTTTTCATAATGCAATAGTAATGCTAATGTGTGTGAATTAAAGATATTTAAGCAAAACTTTCATGTCTATAATCTCTAGTTTCATCCAATTGGAAAGCTACGCTCATGGGAAAAGTTGACAGACAGGTCTGGTCTCCTGCCTACCCTTCATATGAAACACGCAGATGGGCTTACTGGGGGCGGACACCCAGACACAGTCTACTACATCTGGGTGTCCGCCTCCAAAAGGCGTATACTCCCGAAAATGGTGCACGACAGAGCACACAGTGACTCCATCTGCATCATTATAGTCGGTGGCCCCCATAGGCGCATACGTCTAAATCCTGTTTTGTGGGGTTTCGAACAGAAGCCCCGAGAGGACCACTGAACGGGGAGAGGAGCGCAGTGTGAAAGCGGCCTAAAACGGTAGAATATTTCTAATCCAAACTAATATTGAACAAATCTACAGAATGTCCACCCATATCCTGTCCACTGCCATTAACTTTAGAACGGCGGCAGCTATAGGCATAGAAGTGGTGTCTAGGTATAGTAAAATAGCCATGCACTACGCACTGAAACCACCTATAGCGCCACCTGGTAGAAAACAACGGAGTTAGCATTTTAGAGAGAGAGAGGGAAAAAAAGTGAATTAAAAAATTGTAGGACATCATCAATTAAATACAAATCGACACCTTGCATACAGAAATGCTATGATTAGAACATGTAAAACTCAAGGCTGCGGACGTGAAGCGGTACCTCATGGAGACCTTCCTACAAGTCATTGGGTATGGTGGCTGTGTGGAGTGGCCTCCACACTCACCTGACTTCACCCTATTGGACTCCTGCTGTTTGATGTGACCTCACAGAAAGGAGTATGCGACCCCTCCACCAACATTGCAGGACCTACGACGACGTATCACAGATGCTTGTGCAAACGTGTCACCTACCATATTGCACAGCGTGCAGCAAGATACAGTATGCTGTCCAGAATCCAGATGTGCATTGCAGCTGACGGTGGCCACTTTGAGCATCAAAGTTAAATGAGCGCCATATGCGTGACCAGCATTCAATGTTGAAGGGGGGGTGGTCATGTCATAGCATTTCTGTATGCAAGGTGTTGATTCGTATTGAATTGATGATGCCCTACAACTTTGTAATTCACTTTCTCTCTCGTTCCGTTTTCGAGATAAAAATGCTAACTCCGTTGTTTTCCACCAGATGGCGCTATAGGTGGTTTCATTGCGTAGCACATGGCTATTTTACTATACCTAGACACCACTTCTATGCTTATAGCTGCCGCCGTTCTCAAGTTAATGGCGGTGGACAGGATATGGGTGGACACACTGTATAATATGCGCAGATTAAATGATTCTATTACTTATTCGAGGATAGACTTTAAACCAAGACTTTTGGGTGATCCAGTTATTGAGAGAGATTTTTATTCTTTTCATTTCTGAACCAAACTTTGTATTTGTTCTCCCTTTCTGTATACGGAGCCTCAATACCGCTGATCTCTGCACAGATCTGTAAAATGAAAATCTCATAATCGGGAATGACTTCGCTGTTTCAGAGCCAGGAAACGTTTACCGTGACTTGAAGGCAACTCCCCCCCCCCCCCCCCCCCCCATTCGTACTTTGATGTTAAACAGATGTGGATATAAAAAGCGTCAAAGACGACATCTCGCTCCACATTTCCCGCTCCCGGCTTTGTTGGTGCACATTTGCGTTTCTTATAGATTTTTGCAGCTGATGGTATAAATGGGTCTTACTGTTTTAGGTTATGTATTACTGAGGCTTAGGAGTTGTCCAGTGCAAATACTATAGTAATGCATCTCCCTATAATATACAAGCCCTTGAGGTCTTTAGTTAGCACTTGTGCTTGTTTGATGGGGGAAAAAAAAAATATGGGTAAACCCACAAATGTACAAGGGTAATCTAGTATGTCTGCAGTGTATACAGTTAATATACAGGGGAATAAGTCTATAATATGACATTGTTGGGAGCACTGCAGCGGGGCCCATGGAAGGCTCTGCAGATCTGTTGATTTGAAGAACGGTCCATCTGCCTCCATATACATGCCAACTGTGTGGTGACTACTGGGCATTACCATGCTTGGTTGCTGGACATTCGTAACTAGTGAGGAGCGGGCACTACCATGCACTGGTGCCCTGTACTCGTAACTAGTGATGAGCGGGCACTACCATGCTCGGATGCTCAGTACTGGTAACTAGTGATGAGCGGGCACTACCATGCTCGGATGCTCAGTACTGGTAACTAGTGATGAGCGAGCACTACCATGCTCAGGTGCTCGGTACTCATAACTAGTGAAGAGAGAGCACTACCATGCTTGGGTGCTCTGTATCTCTTATCACTAGTTATGAGTACTGAGCACCTGAGCATGGTAGTGCTCGCTCATCACTAGTTACGAGCACCAAACACCCAAGCATGGTAGTGCTCCCTCATCACTAGTTACGAGTACTGAGCATCTGAGCATGGTAGTGCTCGCTCATCACTAGTTACGAGTACTGAGCACTTGAGCATGGTAGTGCTCGCTCATCACTAGTTACGAGCACCAAACACCCAAGCATGGTAGTGCTCCCTCATCACTAGTTACGAGTACTGAGCATCTGAGCATGGTAGTGCTCGCTCATCACTAGTTACGAGTACTGAGCATCTGAGCATGGTAGTGCCCGCTCATCACTAGTTACGAGCACCAAACACCCAAGCATGGTAGTGCCCGCTCATCACTAGTTACGAGTACTGAGCATCTGAGCATGGTAGTGCTCGCTCATCACTAGTTACGAGTACTGAGCATCTGAGCATGGTAGTGCTCGCTCATCACTAGTTACGAGTACTGAGCATCTGAGCATGGTAGTGCTCGCTCATCACTAGTTACGAGTACTGAGCATCTGAGCATGGTAGTGCCCGCTCATCATTAGTTACGAGTACTGAGCACCTGAGCATGGTAGTCCTTTGTCACTCCAGAGCTATGGGTGGGGAGAAGGCACCACAGATTTGCCTGTCCAACTAGTCCGCTGTTTGGCTCGGCCCCCAGCGGCTATTAAACTATATTTCTCTCTGAAATGCTGCATCGTTTCAGAGGTAAAGGGAACCTTTAACGCTGAAACAATGCTCCTGCACATGCGCACTTTGATCTGTCCGGATGAGAGCAGATCAAAGTACTGTGGTGTGCATGCGCGGGCGGTCTTTGACCTTTTCTCATGTCTGTTCATTACAGTACTTTGCTCTCCCCTCAGCAGGGTAGATCATAGTGCGAATGCGCAGGAGCGCAATGGAGGCCTCTCTGAATGACTCAGGAGGCATCATGCACACGGGGCTAGACAGGAGGACGGCAATTGCACAAGATGGAGGAGGTGCCACTCTGAGACCAGCGACACCCATCGAACCAGATGTCAGTTGTTTGTGCGTTTTCCAGCCCTTCCAGCCATTGACTTAATTATGAAAAACGCATTGGCAAAAACAAATTGTGTTTTTGGTGCGTTTTTCTGCTGGAAGATGCAGATTTTGTGCAGAAAATTTCTGCACCAAATATTCAACGTGCACCCATAGGCTTAAACAGCACTAGACTACAAGGTGCCAAAAAGATGGCACGTGGACCCAGCTTGTACTGTTCTGATATTCCATATTTTCTTTTCCCCATGCCTGCTTAACAAATGCCACCCAGACCCCATCTGTAAGACCCAATCTTAAAGGGAACCTGTCACCACTTTTTTGGCCTGTAAGCGGCGGCCACCACCAGTGGGCTGTTATATACAGAATTCTAACATGCTGTATATAAGAGCCCAGGCTGCTGTGTAGAACATAAAAAACTCGTTATAATACTTACCTAACGGTCTCGCGGTTGGCCATATGGGCGTCTCCGTTTTCCGGGGCCAGCACCGCCTCTTTCGGCCATCTTTGTCCTCCTTCATCTCTAGCCGCGATACATGTCTGGTCCGACGTCATCCACACTCGCCGGCATTCAGGTTCTGAGCAGGGCAGATCAAAGTATTGACCAAAAGAAAAAAACCCTTAAAAATAATTGTCCTCACCTACGTCCCTGCCTATGACGGTGGGGGCGTAACTTCACATCCGGGATCACTGTTGATGGGTGGCGTCTGGCGCCATTTTTAAACACTGACGCCCTGTACATATCCTGGAACGACGGTGACGGATACCAAGTTGCACACTTGGCTGACTGCAGCCAGTGCTATTTACCCTAATAGGGAGCCCCTGATGAACCCCGATGTGACTCTTGATTGGGGGGAAACGCGTTGGGCAAGGTTTTGAGGTGTCAATTTGGACCCTGGTGTATTTACACCATTCATAGGACTTCAAGGATAAGCTAAGTACTATGTTTATATCTGATGAATTTTAGCATGGTTACCTGGACCTGATTAATTCTAGCTGTGCCCCACTGCACTCTTGTGAGGTGTATATATTAATGTGCCTTCTGTGAAAGTTTATTATATGTCTTGCCTTCTGTGAAGTGCCCACCTTCTCACGAAATATCTTGTTGGATGGTCCCCAATAGCTTATAGAGAGGACTGCTCTGTGACCAAACGGTCTTTTTTGGTGACCTTATTTAAAGAGTCCTATATCTTTTTGTTGATTGTCAGCATGGGGACTATATCCATCTTGTGAATTAGTGGTGGTACACAGAAGTTGTATGTAACATACTAATGAGGCATTGATGTACTTCACCGTATCTATCTGTCTAACTAGAGATTTGTTGGACAATTATAACTTTATGCAAGTGGAATTTTTAAGCACCTAGGATCCAAATTTGGTACTTTATTATTGAAAGTGATCCCTTTTGTTGATCTGGTCCACTTTAACACTCTAAAAGACGGAATATTTACTGTATCATTGATATGTGTGTTTGAGTCCTCATTTGATTGAGTAGCTTGTTGGTGCAACCTCCCCACACTCCCCCTTTCCCAGATCAGCTGCACATTAGATCAGCAGAGGGAAAGAAGGGTGAGTCATCGGTGAGCGGGGGCGCCATAGCGTCCAGGTTTAGGGTGCCAACCTCCGCGGTTAGGCAGGGCCACTATAGGGAATCTGGGCCATACCCTGGTTGCACCATTATTACCTTCTCTGGTACTCCTTCACAACATTGGAATAATCAAGGTACAGCATTAACTGATTGTTCAATGGGGACATTCTGACTTCCCCCACTTATTTGCCTGCTCCTATCTGTTAGGTTTACAGAGGGGTCCCACTGGACCTTGGCAAATTTGGGATTGTCTGTCCTGTTTATGTGTGTTTGTCTGGGGATTGTTTTAAATTGGAATTAATAAAATGTATTTTTAAGGGTTTTTTTTCTTTTGGTCAATAATTGTTAGTACCCCCTTACATTAAGTTTTTATGGTCTTCAGATCAAAGTATTGTAGTGCGCCTGCGCGGGACTGGCGAGTGTATATAACGTAGACCCGTCATGCACCCAGGCTTCAGAAAGAGGACGAAGATGGCCAAAAGAGGCGGCGCCGGCACCGGAGAACGTAGACGCCCATATGGCGCACCGCACGACCGTTAGGTGAGTATTATAAAGTGTTTTTGTTCTCACAGCAGCCTGGGCTCTTATATACAGCATGTTAGAATGCTGTATATAAGGAAACTGTTTTTGGCCACTTTATTAATTTTCTTAATTGTTAAAGTAAAAAATGAAAAATTCTAGAACAGTGAAAAAAAAAATACAGAATATAATATGGATGAAAAATATGCCATTATTTTTTCCTGAATAAATCACCAATTTTACATTTAAACAAAATATTTAGGAACTATAAATCTAAAATGTATCAGTTCTACTTCATTGCATAACAATGGCTGCCGTTAATCTTCTTTGTAGCCCTCAGCATTTCTTAAAAAAAATAAAAAACATCTGAAACAAAGCCATGAGTCCGAGAGCGGGGACTTGCAGCCCCTGAGCGCTGGGAGCCCGGCTGCACCTGCAGCCCCTGCTGTTTCCTTCCTTCTGTGAATGTGTATAGTAACAAGAGGAGAAAAGAAAAGGTTTGGTGAGCAGCTCTGCCTGCAGATGTCATTGTGGAGCTACGCCCGGCGTTCTGTAGCTTCCCCTTACCAACTGTCTGGTTACATGTTAACCTCGTCAAGGCTTTATAGACATCTGATTACAGTGTTTTTAAGTCTGTCACCCCCAAAATGCATGAGAAATTAGCTGTACAGTGTTATCAGGGACTTAGTCCCTAAAGAAATCATACTAGCACTGTATCTTTTCATGGGCGGTCATATTCTTCTCTCTGCGACTGCCGCTTGCTAAGCTGATATGTAGCACCCATGGGGCAGGGGTTAAATGTATTCGTCGCCGGACCAGTGATGTTCTGTCCAGGATATCACGGGTGGCCCCAAGGTGTACAATAAAAGGGGATGAGGATGGGTGGTGGAGGATGTTGAGAGTTGTCTCGTGACGCCACCTGCGGTACGCGGCCAGGTATTAGCCGCCGCTGCGGTCGCTGTCCTCTGGGGCAGGTGATATTGCAGCTAGGATAGTTCAGCTTCTCATAGGTGAAGCTAGGCCCCAGGGAGGATGATGGAGGTAGTAGTGGCCGTTAGCGCTGAAGCGCGGGGCGACGGCAATGAAGGGGACGGACACAGTAGTTGCGGTTACAGGTCTTTACTCATTGTCCATGGGTTGCCCAGAAGGTGCCGGTCTCCGTCGTGTTGGGCTCTAGCCAATCCCGGGTAAGTTTGAGGTAGCCACCGGTATTTGAAAGTGTCCTTTCCTAAGGGATGCCCCTTCAGAAGTGAGGAACCCGTGCTGAGCTTCCTGCTCCAAGCCTTTGGCCCCGTGTAGAAAAAGGAGAAGAAAATGGTATTGTGTCATCAGAACTGAAGTCCCGACTTGACTGAAGATTGTGTCCAGTGGTGATGTGTTGGTCCTGAACGATCCGACACAAAGATCCAGCTCCCAGCTGTGACCGATAGGAGCCGGATCACCAGTATGAAACACTAAAATCTCTAAACGGCTCTTTTCGCCGCTGAAACCCCACCCACCCGCGGCTAAACTCCGCCTATTCAACAATCTAATTGGGCACTTGTAAGTGGGCAGGGCTTAGCCGCGGGTGTTTTACGGCATTACTATAATCTTAAATATGTGTTAACCTGCGGTGAACACATATTTAATAAGGAGCCGTGAACGATCTGAAAGATCCGACTCTTTTTGGTGAGCGGAGCCATGGGAACCGGATCACCAAAAAGAGCCGGACTGCCCATCACTAGTGTCCAGATTGCTCCTACTTCTACCCCAAATGGTGCCCGCCCCCCAGGTGGTTGTCCTAGTGACCGGGAAAATCCCATGCTTCGTGATGGCCACCCCCAGCCTAGCCTAGTCCAGTCCCCAGTGAGAAGGCACCTAAACTGTATGTAAGGTGGAATGTGGAAACACCAGTGATTAACCCCCTCCTTACCCGAGATGAATACTGCACCTTAAGTGAGGTTCAGTACCCTGTGGCGACTGAAGCCTCAGGGGCGCCACAGATACACTGGAATTGTAGCAAGCGGCGTCGACAGAGAGGATACAATTAAGAGAACACAACCGACCACACGGTGTGCACACTGACACTGCGGCTGGGCTCAGGCATTGGCAGTGTCACTCTGAATGCACAAACATGCGGGCTCGTCCACAGTGTGTTCACACTGACACTATGGCTGGGCTCGGGCTCAGGCATTGGCAGTGTCAGTGTGAATGCACTAACACGTGGGCTCATCCACACTGTGTGCTCACTGACACTTCAGCTGGGCTCAGGCACTAGCAGTGTCAGTGCACAAGCACATGTTTCGCGGACTGAGTTCAAGCAGCACTCACTCAGAAAGTGAGTGTTGTTAATCAGAAGCAGGTAAAGTCCCCAAAAAACTAGTTGAGGGGGCGTAAAGGTGCAAGTTCCGGACAGTCGAACTTGCGGTCACAAGATGGCGCCACGAGACAGGAGCGTTGTCGGTAAAAGATGAAGATTGAGTATAAGTATAGGGGACTTAGATTAAAAGCATCACTCAAGCGCTAAAAGAATAAACCGCTGGAGTGCTGCTTTAATAGGACAGACATGTAATCCTCTGATCTGGAATCAGGCTATGGTCTCAAAAAAGGAGGAATTGTTATTTGTCTTACATGCGGCTCATTGCCCAGGTTACTGGCCTCCTCTACGGTCTACCAAAAGTGGAAGGTTTTCTAGGGAAGGAACCTACACTTGATACTGCTGCTCTGAAGCTGTCCGGATCTCTGGATCTGTCCTGCTTCATTGGCATTGTGCTTCCCCAATGCTGCAGGGGTAAAGGCGGCTCTTCTTGCCAAGGGTGGAAATACGATTGGTGCAACCAGTGCAGCCACATAAAGATGCAAAGGATAAGGGTACGTGCCCATGATCCGGACACGAGTGTTCACTGCAGGAGAACGTAGCGTTCGTGCCCAAGATCAGGATTCTGGGTGCATCAGATTTTCGCTGTGTTCTCCTGCCGAGAACACTTGCGGCTTCGCAGCATAATTTGACATGTGCCGCCCCCGTGGGAGCAGCCGAGCTGCTCGTATCCGGGTTCGCTGTGGCTCGAGGGTCTCCGGACCTGGGGTCGCGCGGCAACTCAAATGAAAGGGGGTATTTACAGGGTAGTTGATATATAGTTTGTGACGCCACCTGTGGTGTACGGTAATTTGGGAGTACAGTCGCTGCCGTTGAGAGTACCCGGGGTGATGGAGTGGGGCAGCAAGGTGTCGTAGCCCTCCACGAGTAGGGGAATGCCCCGGGACTCGGTGAGGGGGGAATGCCGTGGGATGCAGGGGTCACTTTCGTACTCACTCAGTCAATAAGTGGACACTGACAACCGGGTAAACCAACTCTCTGGATGCCGCTGCTGCTGAGGGGAGCTTGTCCAGGTCCCGTCCCCAATAGTGTTGCCTGGTGATCCGTGACCTGCCTCCTGGCACTAAGTTTGACTTCAACGTGGTGGCCCAGTAGTGTGGAACTTGCTGGGCCCCGCTCCCCACTATGGCTAAGTGTGGAAGCTTGCTCTCAGGGCTCACGCTTGGGATTTTCTGGACCGTTTTGGATTGGAAAGTCCTATCCCCCTCGTTGCGCTAATGCCCCGATTCTGGAGCGGGTGGGAACGGATCATGAAGGCTCCGTTCTCCTCAGGTGAATTGTCGGGTTGCCTGAAGCTACTCCCTAGGGTCCGTGTACCTTGTCGGGCCTTCGGTCCCAGACCGGTGATAGTGCTCGGCTGCCGGCTCTCCTCCTCGACAGGTCAAGGCACCTCGCCACAATCCCCTGTGACCGGTGTCCGACTAGTCTAGGCCCAGACCACTATGTGCAACCTAGACAGCTTCTCTAGGAGCCACCGCTCCTGACCTCCTCTCACTCGCTCTCTCTCTACTCACTACACTCCTCCCCTCCCTCTCCTGACCCCCCAGGTGGGCGACTCTATTCCACTCAAGCCGTCCACTGGTGTGTCTGGTGGGTGTGGTGAAGGGTGTATCTAGGATTTGATTTGCTGTTGGAGGCAACACCATTTAGCTAGGGACCCAGAACCATGAGGGACTTGGAATACCACGCAGAAGGACAGTTTGCGCAATACCCTGTGACGACCTGATAGTCCTGGGGCGTCACAGATATACTGAGGCTCGGAAAGCGACTATGCTGGTCAGTATGAGTATGCACTGTAAAAAAGAAGCACAGTAGGCATGGATTTCTATAAATCCATACACTATGCTTGTACTGTACAACGCAATGTTTTGGACGCAGGGAAAACACGCTGCATCCAAAACGCTGCGGACACTGATTGTAGGCATATACCCTAAAGGCGCCCACCTCTACTTTCATAGCACATGGAGTTGTGCATTATGATGAACTATTAGACTGCAGGGGGCCCTTATATTGTCCTTGCACAGGGCCCTTTATCTGTCTTCTGGTGCAGTTCTGCCACCAGCTCCAACCATCAATCTTCAGAAGATTATGCCACCTGGCAAGCAGGCTGGCAAAGGAGCGGTGCGCTCCTGAAGATCCTGGACGAGAATAGCTCCTTAATCTGCCCCATCATAACATATATCTTGGGTAATCCTAAAGTTGGCATGTCACCTCTGAGTAGTCACTAGAAAAAGTAAACAAAAAAACCCACCAAAACAAAAAAATAGCCTGTACGCTTTTAACAATTTGTTGTCACCCACCCCAATCTCTGTGTAGTTAAAATAAAAAAATATTAGAAATAAATAAAGGGTAAACTTATAGTATTAATTGCTCACATTAAAAGAAATGAAATCCCACGTCCACTGCTGTAAATGAACACTTGTGGAAAGTTGGCCAAACATTCCATTTGGCAAGTAGCACATAAATAGGAGCCACGCTGTGTAGGACGTCTGCCAGAGAGATATTACTCAGGACTTGACTAAACAATGAACTCTGCCCGAGCAGATATTTAATGAAACAGACACAGGCATTCCACCTCAATTTATAGATCTCATATTGAGGACGGCTCCAATGTCCTCCTCCCTCCCGGGGAGCCTTATGTGGGTGCTGCGCAAGGCAAATGTTTCAAGGAACTAAATCTCTATGCAATCACCAAGCGTGGATCTGGCAAATGCTCCAGCGCCCTCCTCTATTATCCAGTCTGTATAACGTGTTGTCGCTTGGAAAGGAGCACGATTTGTCTGGACCGCAGATATATGTACTGTGTATCAACCTTGGCCGCTGGAGTTGGCAAGAAGAGGCTCTTCAGCTGCAAAACTGCACCAACAGCTGTTTGGATACAAGAATCAAACCCATCATGGCAGACATGGGAAAAATACATATATAGATATACAGTACATTGCTCCCCCCCTTCTGGTCACATGGGTATGACATCAGCACAAGTCCTTCTAGTCACTTAGTAAAATGATTCTATAATAGAATTAGCATAAATAATAGGGGGAGGACAGATAGGCAGGGGGCAGGAATCACAATGAGTACCCACCCCAGCTATTAGCTGATCGGCAGCTGCTGCTACTCCAAAAGCTGCTCATTTGCAAACTTTACTTGCTTGTGTTTCAAAACTTATACATCCTAGCTGACAACTAACGGTATGTATAGAATCAGCCTGATATAACCTAAAGCCAGTGCTATACGGCACTATCAGGCTGATTCTTTACATACCTTTAGTTGTCAGCTAGGATGTATAGGTTTGAAACACAAGCAAGTAAAGTTTGTAAAATGTGCAGCTTTTTGAGTGGCAGCAGCTGCCGATCAGCTGATAGCTGGGGTGGGCATTCATAGTGATTCCCGCCCCCCTGCCTGTCCGTCCTCTTCTTGTTATTTATGCTAATTCTAATATAGAATCATTTTACTAAGTGATTAAAAGGACCTATGCTGATGTCATACCCATGTGACCAGAAGGGCCGGGGCCTCAGCCACCATAGCTGATACCAGGAAGCAACAATATTTTTCTGTTGGATGAGACAGCTGCTGCTATTCAAAAACCTGCTCATTTTACAAACTTTACTTGCTTGTGTTTCAAAACCTATACATCCTAGCTGACAGCTAAAGGTATGTATAGAATCAACCTGATATAACCTAAAGCCAGTGCTATACTGGCACTATCATGCTGATTCTATACATATCGCACACCCACACACATCACATCGCACACCCACACACATCAGATCACACACCCACACACATCAGATCGCACACCCACATACTCACTAGGACTTAGCTCTGCTGGCTGAGATTACTCTTAAGGAGGCTTTACACGCTACGATATCGTTAATGTTTTATCGTCGGGGTCACGTTGTTAGTGACGCACATCCGGCGTCACTAACGATTTCGCAGCGTGTGATACTTACCAGCGACCTTAAGCGACCTCAAAAATGGTGAAAATCGTTCACCATGGAGAGGTCGTCCCAAAACCAAAAATCGGTAATGGTTGATTTTCGATGTGGTTCGTCGCTCTTGCGGCAGCACACATCACTGTGCGTGACACTGCAGGTGCGAGGAAAGTCTCCTTACCTGCCGCCGGCCACAATGCGGAAGGAAGGAGGTGGGCGGGATGTTACGTCCTGCTCATCTCCGCCCCTCCGTTTTGATTGGCTGGACACTTAGTGACGTCGCGGTGACGTCGCTGTGATGCCGAACGTCCCTCCCCCTTGAGGGAGGGATTGTTCGGCAGTCACAGCGACGACGACGACCAGGTAAGTGTGTGTGACGCTGCCGTAGCGATAATGTTCGCTGCGGCAGCGATCACACGATATCGCATCCACGACAGGGGCGGGTGCTTACACGCTTGATATCGCTAGCAATTGCTAGCGATGTCGTAGCGTGTAAAGCCCGCTTTAGCCTTCATCACAGATGTTGCATTTTGTCATTACGCCCTGCTGCTATATATACCCACTCCTGGCTTTTCTCCATGTTGGAGACAGATATTCTTTATACTGACCACATTGCAGGAGCTCGTCTCTGCATAGCTGTGGTGTCGTTTCAGTTGCAGTTGTGAAGTTTACTGCTGAAGAAACCAAGGAGTGCTTTTCGTTGTGTCTTTCCCCACCTGTTTCTCTTTCACTCCTTGTGCTGTTTTATTGTAGTAGAGGGACTAGTGCCCTGCTGGCTAACACACTAGTCAGAGTTAAGGGGGCTTTACACGCAGCGATATCGCTAGCGATATCGCTGGTGAAAGTACCTGCCCCCTTCGTTTGTGCATCATGGGCAAATCGCTGCCCGTGGCGCACTATATCGTTTGGAGCCGTCACACGGACTTACCTGCCTAGTGACGTCGCTGTGGCCGGCGAACCGCCTCCTTTCTAAGGGGGCGGTTTGTGCAGCGTCACAGCGGCATCACTAAGTGGCCGCCCAATAGAAGCGGAGGGGCGGAGATGAGCCGCCGTAACATCCCGCCCACCTCCTTCCTTCCTCATTGCCGGCGGCCGCAGGTAAGCTGTAGTTCGTTGTTCCCGAGGTGTCACACATAGCGATGTGAGCAGCCTCGGGAACGACAACAACCTGCGACCTCAGCAATCAATAATTTTTTGAAAATGAACGACGTGTCAACGATGGCCGATATGGTGAGTATTTTCCATCGTTAACGGCCGCTCGTTGGTGTCACACACAACGACGTCGCTAACGATGCACGGAATCCGTGACCCCGGCGATATATCATTAGATACGTCGCTGCGTGTAATGGGGCCTTTAGTTCAGGGTCAGCAAGGGTCTAGGCACGTGATGGCATGCTGGGGGAAGAACGTTAGGGAGTCCAGGAATCAGCCACACGTGAATGTAAGGTTGTGACCACTATCACCTCTCCCTATTGCCAGAGCCTTCCTTTACATCTTCATTGGTTTTCCCTCTGTGTTGCATCGCACGCCGGGTATTCCCTTGCCCCAGCGTTACAGCTGCATCCTGTAGGGCTTTGATATTGTGACCTGGTGTTGGTTAGAAAAGTATGCCTTTTTCTGTGATTTTTTTTTTAATTTTTGTCCTTTTTTTTGTGAATTTCTATCTCTATCTACACCAAGAATAGGCTGCATTTGATACTGGCGCTAAAGCCCTTTTCTTCCTGAATACCCATAAAACGGGAACTCCCATGCAATGAGTTCAAATGAATTCTGAGCTTTTTTTTCGGAAAGTGTCTGTGTTTTCAGACAGGCACAGAAAGGTAGCAAATCACATTATGGGCACATCTGAAAAGATTAACCCTTTTGAGGCAAAAAACACACAAATCATATGAATGCTGTTTTTGCAGTCTATGATACACTGGGTGTTCATCGGATTCCTATTTTTGGAGGGATTCAGGTGAAAACCCAGAAAGCAGGGCTAATGCAGGGTGAACAGGTCCTAATTCTTGATATTTTGGGAGCAGGTACGGCATACATGGTATATTACACCTGTGGAGTCTCCGGTTGCTCGGTGTAGCTTTGCAGGTGTGTGCACCAGAGCAAACAACAGACACTTTATAGAACTGATCTAAAGATCTGGCTTCTTGCCTAACACCAAAAAGTCCTGACAGTGAAGTTTAGAGAACTTTAGTCCTTTCTGAGTTTTCTTTAAATTGTGTCTTATAAAGCCCAAACTCAGTGTGAGCACTTCCTGCAGAAAAGAGAAATCACTGTTCTTGGACAGCGAGAGCGAAGGAAATCTAACTTCTGAGCAAAAGTTATTCCAGACTTAGACCTGTTTCTCTGGTAACTGCATTTATTACTAAGCTGACAGATGCTAACTCAGCAAAAGTCAGAGGAGCTATGGACATACAGCAGCCGTATTAGGGAAAAAAGATCTGCTACATCTGTCGCTTGCATGGAAGCATTATTTTATATTTATCCACCATAAAACATGAATAGATGATATAAATAAATCATCTGCAAACTTGAAACAGCAGAAAATATGAAAGATGAGACAAGAAAAGATTAGGCAAAATTTTTATAGAAGCCTCCATTACATGACCAACGTTATGTTTATTTAGTGCGCCAATCCAGCATTTGTTTGCTTTTACTCTAATCCCACTGCCCCCTGTTTTATACTCATCCTCTGACGTCTTCAGTCCGATCCCCATTTTGTACCCGGAACTTTTGACTGGCTGGAAGTGTCACGGGGTATGAAATAACAGAACAGGCTGGCCCTCAGACTTGAGACCCTGCCCTGTCCCATAACTCAGAGATAGGCTTGATGGTATGCAGGTTTGAGCCCCCAGCGTGACCCTGACTCCTGTCCGAGCGCTGACCTTACTCCTCATCTTCCCCATCCTTGAGGTTGGCCGGAAACACAGTAACAAAACACCACAGAAACGACACTGACAAGGGAGAGAGAAAACTCATACACATTGCACTCAAACACAAAAGAGAGACAATATGTGTACAGGGGAATAAAGAAAAAGGAAGTAAACGCACGACACGGAAACTTCCACATCACGCAAAATAGTAACTACAGATCACCACGATCTAGATCACCACAAAGACCGGAATCGCTTTAGGTAAGCTGAAGCTTTAATCGGCACTGTGTAACAAGGTCCAGGATCTTATATAGGGAGGAGACTGCTGTGATTGGTAATAAGCAAACTGAGCTCCTAGAAGAGTTCCTAGGTCAGCAGGACTGATGAACAGAGCACATGAAACAGCTGACAACCAGCTCTGGCTGAACAACTAGGAGACATGAGGTTGCCTGTCTGGTTCTGCAGTGTGAACAGAGCCTGGCGCCACCGTGACATCTAATGATTCATGATTCTGGAACTGAACATCGCATGACAGGAAGTCAGAGGTTACATCACATGATCTCAATCCAAGTCTATGAGAGCCAGAACGAGGTTTCCATAGACTTGTATTGAGTTGTAACCTCTGATGCGCTCCATGAAACACTCTAGCTGCCGGCAGGTCACAAATTGTAAAAGACCGACCGGAGTGATGGTGATAAAAGATGAATAAGTTGGAGGGTGACTATAACAATAGGGATGGGGGACTTAGATTTAAAGTACTCTACAGCGGTAAATAAAATAAATAGAAATAAAGTAAAAAGCTATTCTATTCTATACTTACAATACTGGCAATCCTGTAATGAGAATATCTGTATTGGTATAATAAAATATACCAATGGAGGTCTTAAAAAAAAGAATAAACAAATAAACAATAAACCATCAGATAATCACCCACCGTAATCTTCCCCAGCTTTATCTTTTTCTCTTCCTTAGGGACACTTCACTTGACTGCTACTGCCAATCAGGGGCCACCTAATGGCCATGGCAAAGAATTTCCATTAGAGCCAGAAGAGTCGGTCTTCTACCGTGTTTCCCCGAAAGTAGGACCCCCCCGAAAGTAAGGCAGGGTGGGGGTTTCGGGGGGGTCCGCCAATGTAGGGCACCCCCCGATTGTAAGGCAGGGTAGCGGGGGGGCCGGGGAATGTAAGGCCGCATATGGGTGGGGGTCCCTGGGGAAAGTACAGGAACTTACCGCTGCCGCTGTTCCCTCGCTCCATCCAGGCCTTCTCCAGTCTCGTGCCACCCGTGGTCCGCCTCCGGTGAATGGCCCCCGCAAGGCTGCCTGCTGGCCATCAGCTCGAGCTGTGATTGGCCAGTCAGCCGGCTCGCAGCTGATTGGCCCTCAGCTCGAGCTGTGATTGGCCGGTCAGCCGGCTCGCAGCTGATTGGCCCTCAGCTCGAGCTGCGATTGGCCGGTCAGCCGGCTCGCAGCTGATTGGCCCTCAGCTCGAGCTGCGATTGGCCAGTCAGCCGGCTCGCAGCTGATTGGCCGAAATCAGCCGCGACGTCACCGCCTGCAGGCTCGCTCCGATTTCGGTAAGTTCCGAAACTCTGTGTGTTTGTGTGTGTGTGTGTGTGTGTGTGTGTGTGTACGTACGGTATGTGTATGGGTGCCGTATGGGGCTGTGTGTGTGTGTGTGTGTGTGTACGTACGGTATGTGTATGGGTGCCGTATGGGGCTGTGTGTGTGTGTGTGTGTACGTGTACGTACGGTATGTGTATGGGTGCCGTATGGGGCTGTATGTGTCAGTGTACGGTACCGGTACGATATGTGTGTGGGTGCCGTGTGGGGCTGTACCGGTACCGTATGTGTCAGTGTGTGTGGTGGCAGAGTGGGGGGCAGAACCACTGTATGGGGAGGCTGCAGGGGGGAGGATGGGGTGGATGCCGGATCTCAAACAATGGGGAGGCTGCAGGGGGGAGGAAGGGGTGGATGCCAGATCTCAAACAATGGGGAGGCTGCAGGGGGGAGGAAGGGGTGGATGCCGGATCTCAAACAATGGGGAGGCTGCAGGGGGGAGGAAGGGGTGGATGCCGGATCTCAAACAATGGGGAGGCTGCAGGGGGGAGGAAGGGGTGGATGCCAGATCTCAAACAATGGGGAGGCTGCAGGGGGGAGGAAGGGGTGGATGCCGGATCTCAAACAATGGGGAGGCTGCAGGGGGGAGGATTGTCATTTTTTTTCCAATGTAAGGCCTCCCCCGAAAGTAAGGCAGGGTGGGACTTTTGGGGGTAAAATTAATGTAAGACAGGGCCTTACTTTCGGGGAAACACGGTAGCTTTGTCTTCCTTCCAATGGAGCATCTCGTCAGTGGCTGCTGCCTTATTGCCTCCACTGTGGAAGAGGAAGCCGGGAGATCAGCGAGGAACAATGGTGCAGAGCAACGGTTGGGTTTGGTAGGGTTTTTTTTTTTTTGGTTTATCTGTTTTATTTTACTTTTTCCCTTAATTTTAAGACCACCATGTGCTGATTTGTGCAATAACATATTTTAGTGGAGATCTCCATTAATGCTTGCACCAGGGGCAGACATACTGTTGGTGCAACCTGTGTTGCCACACAGGGGCCCAAGAGGTAATGGGGCCCACTTCTACCTCCAAAGCAGGAGGAATTGTGCAATATGATGATGATCTATTAGACTGCACAGAGCACAGGGGGCCCTCTTCTATCTGTGTACCCTCCTATTGATTTGAGTAGGAGGCGGATATGCAGTACCCGGATGCGGCCACTATCAGAAGATGGAGCAGCTCCAGAATTAAGCACTTCCATCCGCCAGCTGCTCCCGCTGACACCGTAAACAGCTGATTGGCAACCTCTTTAAATCTATCAAGTTGAACCTATAGCCTATAGATTCCAAGTTTGTGGGAACAGTTTGGGAAGGTCCTTTTCTGCTCCAGCATGACTGAGCCCAGTGCAGAAAGGAAAGTCCATAAAGCTCATGGTTGATGAAGTTTGGTGTGGAAAATCTTGACTGGCAACATAGAGCATGGAGCTCAACTCCAATAAACACAACTGTAGCACCGGCGTCTCTGCAAAGATGCTGACTTACTCACCAACCCGGCCGGGTCGCGATCTTCCCCGCACTCCCCCGGCCATCCACTTGTGCTGTACGTGCCACTTCGGTCCCGGGAGTGCACCTAAGACGCGCACACCATCCCTCCTCTTAAAGGGTGCTATTTCCAGGCATCCAGGCAGTGTATTTAAGGCATCCTCCAATTAGGGGAGGTGCCTGTGCACTACATTCACTTAGCCAGTATACCAATCTGCCAACTAGTTGTCAGGTCCCGTTAACCCTGTGTCTGTCTCATTTAACTGCCTTCCCATACCAGACTACCCCTGCCGTGCCCACCATTCCTGTCCATACCCACCTGTCCAGCCTGCCTCAATCACCCTGCCTTTACCTGTCTATACCTGTGTCTATCATCTGTCCTGGGGGTCAGCTGCCACAGTCCCGGTCACTGCCCTGGAAGTGGTTTCTGGTGTCTGTCTCGCGGTGGGTGCTTAGTTAAGACCCTCCCACTAAAGGGTAAGCCCAGGTCCCCCTGTGATCCAGTGGGCACACTAATCTCATTCGCTGCCCCTACACCGGCCGTGAGCGCTATACCAACATTATAGTAAAGGTTACAATAGTTGCATTTCCATATTAACACCTATAGCTTTAAAATTGGATGTCATCAAAGCTTCTAGAGGTGCAATGTGGAGGTGTCCTAATACTTCCGTTTATGTATATTGATTAATTATTTTGAACTGGAGGATAACATAGCCGAACCCAATTTGTTGTCATAGATATCTAAATTATTATTTGGGGATCCCAATGATCCATTAATATTCTCTTGCCTATAATCTCCTGGACTTGTCAGTATATCACTTCCTTATGCCTAAGACATTTTATACCATACATGTCTACATATAGCAAGAACTGTATCTGAAGCCGGGGTGGAAGCCAAGGAATTTTAAACAATTACTTCATTACTGAGTTATTATAGTGCGCACACTTGGACTATACTATATGTAGCACAGATGTGACGGGAGCTTTTCATTCTCTTCTCATCAATAACAGGAAGTGTCTACAGACGAGGAGGGTTGCGCTATTGTTATGTTAAGCTCCACTGTCAGCCTATTGTAAGACGTAAGGACCGGAAACCTTGGCACAGGTGCTCATAGGTGTAGACATGAAAATATTTGCTAAACCTGTAATCGTATTTTAATGGCTTTAGAGATTAACAAATTAGAAGACAATGACAAAAATGAAAGTATCACTGTAAATCTCCTAGAAATATATGGAACTGATTTCCGAGGACATAGCTGAGTTTACAGACCCTGTAAGTTTTCCTATATGCCAGGGGTACTACTAAATCTTACTAGCTTCATTTATGGGTGCGGTGTTAAAAATTCTTGTAAATACTGTGGCCTAGTCGATGGAAGCGGGGATTCCCAGCCAGTTTCCCACGCTGGTACTTGCCAGGCCTCAAACCAAGTAATGCGTGCGATCCGATGAGGGCAGGCACAATGAGTTCAGCATGGCCGTTGACAGCCGACGAAACTGGGGATTCCCAGCCAGTTTTCCACGTTGGTACTTGCCAAGCCTCAAACTAAGTAATGTCTGCGGTTCGACGAGGGCAGGCACAATGAGTTAAGCATGACCATTGACAGTCGACGGAACCGGGGATTCCCAGCCAGTTTCCCACTCTGGTACTTGCCAGGCCTCAAACTAAGTAATGTGTGCGATCTGACGAGGGCAGGCACAATGAATTCAGCATGGCCGTTGACAGTCGACGAAACTGGGGATTCCCAGACAGTTGCCCACGCTGGTACTTGCCAGAGCTCAAACTAAGTAACGTCTGCGATCCAAAGAAGGCTGTCAGAATGAGTTCAACATGGCCGTCGACTCATTGAATACTGTGGCCCCCACTTATTGGCATAATAGCTAAAACATAGGGGGTGCCACAGAGCTAGGGGAATGATCTGGCAGATACAGTCCTCTGGGTTACCACTGAAGTGGAGCTTGTTAAAATGATATGTGAAGACCCCAGACCACCCTTTGGATGCCGCCGCTGAAAATTCCCAGGTTCGTAGGGGAAAGGAGCTTTTATAAAAGCAGAATTTCCTGCCCAAAAAGTCATTGATTGAAGATAAACCAAATCGATCAACGCTTGTTTAAGACACTATTACATTGTCACATGCAAACTGTATGAGGACTGACGGCTAGTAACATGATTGTTAGAACCCCATGTTGGCAGCACATCCCTTGTTTACACGGGGGGGGGTGATGCTGACAATGGGGATTTTTAGAATGAGAAAACTGACGGCACTTCTTATGCACTGTTATCAAAATACTCATTTGCCTAATAATTCTGCACACAGTGTAGGGTCATGCCTTCTGACTGAGCACTGTTTCCCACCAGCTTAAGATGATTTTAAATTTCCTATTAGCAGGTTCCTGCCCGCCCATAAAGATATGAGCTTCTTTAGCCCAGGTAGAGGCATTTAACTAGGGCGACAGCAAAAAGAGATACGCCTTGATGCTTGTTGCTGGGCTTTCCTAAAACAAGCATTTTTTATACTTAAAGTGTCTCAATTTTTACATTTATTTCCTTAGCAGTAATGCATGTCCAAATTCCTGTATTGAATGTTTGCATGCCTAAAGGCCCAGTCACACTAAACAACTTACCAGCGATCCCAACAACGATACAACCTGATAGAGATCGCTGGTAAGTTGCTAGGAGGTCGCTGGTGAGATGTCACTAAGCGACGCTCCAGCGATCCCACCAGCAACCTGACCTAGCAGGGATCGCTGGAGCGTCGCTACACGGGTTGCTGGTGAGCTGTCACACAGGCAGATCTCACCAGCAACCAGTGACCAGCCCCCAGGGCCACGTGGAAGCAATGCTGCGCTTGGTAACTAAGGTCAATATCGGGTAACCAACCCGGTATTTACCTTGGTTACCAGCGCACACCGCTTAGCGCTGGCTCCCTGCACACCTAGCCACAGTACACATCGGGTTAATTACCCGATGTGTACTCTGCTACGTGTGCAGGCAGCAGGAGCCGGCTTCTGCGGACGCTGGTAACCATGGTAAACATTGGGTAACCAAGAAGCCCTTACCTTGGTTACCCGATATTTACCTTCGTTACCAGCATACGCCGCTCTCACACTGTCAGTGCCGGCTCCCTGCTCCCTGCACACATAGCCACAGTACACATCGGGTTAATTACCCGATGTGTACTGTGGCTACGTGTGCAGAAAGCAGGGAGCCGGCACTGACAGCTGAGAGCGGCGGACGCTGGTAACGAAGGTAAAACTCCCCCAACCATGTCTTTATAGATCTTGTGTTCTGCACTGGGACACAGTCATGGGCACCAGAAAAGGGCCTTCTCTTTTCTGTTCCCACAAAGTTGGAAGCTACAATTGTGCAAAATTTCTTAAGTGCTGGAGCATTAAGATTTCACCGTGTAGAGACCAACCCCTTAAAAACAATACAATAGCATTATCCCTCGTCCACGAAACTGTACAGCGGCACAGTAGAGTCAGGCAGGTATCGTTCTCCTGGCATTCACCAAACCCAGACTCGTCCATCTTGTAGAGAAGCGTGAACTGTTCTTCCACAGAACATGTGTCACTGCTCCCAGAGTCCAGTGGTGGCTACTATAGGAAAAAGCTTTAATAACTGTACTAAGAATAAGACATGCTGTAACTTATGGTGGTTTATATTGCACTGCATTACCAAACGTGGACTGAGATATTTCCCAATATTTGTTTTCCATACATAATTAGGTAAAGCATGAACAAATGTACCCTGAATTATTTGGAGCTCATTGTTCTCTAATATATTCACAGTCAGCTGTGAAACTGTGAATTTCCTGATTTTGTCCCATGAGAGCTTTTAATGTAGGAAACAAGAAATTTTCTCTTAAAAGGACATAAGCATAATAATGCTAAATTCAGCATAAGGGCTTTGTAAATGCAATTAGTGCAAATTTTTACACAGTTAAAGGGAACCTGACAGCAGGATTTACCCCTATTAACTAATTACAGCATTGCATTTGTCATTAAATACTTGTTGCAAGCAACTCCAATTTTAAGGGACAATTGCTTGTATAAACGTAAGATCACCATTTTACTCTTTTGTTCCTGCATATACTAATTAGTCCTAGAAGGGTGCATTTCTGCTGAGAAGTCTAGCCCAGTAAGTTGATATCACATTTGTGCAGCTGCAGAAGCAGGAAGCTGGTTAATAGGCGCCGCTGGACTCTTATTGAGAAGGCAGAGATGGTTTATTATCATCTCTGCCTTCCTGATTGCTGTATACACAAGCATTACTTATACAGTATAGGAAGCACTGACACTGGTGTGTCGCCCACCTGTAGCGGTCGCCTCAGGGATGCCACTCCTCCTTCTGGGACGCCACAGGGGCTCCACTTGATTACCGCTGGCAACAGGTAGGTCAGGTTATTTACATCTGAGTCGTGACGTCACTCTCGGTTTGCGGTCAGGGTTATAGGTGAACGCCCCTGCAGTTTAACGAGCGTCTGGGGCTGATGGAATCTGAAGTCAGGTGGTGTGGCCTCCCGAGAGTGAGGCTGGCCCCAGGGGCTCGGGTGTGTAGAACAACAGGTCGCAGAATAACTCAGTCACAATCCAGAAAGTCTTTCAACTTGTTTACTTACTTTTAGATGGTTGGTGAGATACCCGGGTGATGCTCAGATTATACCAGGTGGAACCAATAACTCCTCCAGGCCGAACTGAGGGTAGCCGTTAACTCGCCTTCCTAGCACTCCTTTTGTGTCGGATAACTCCTGACTTGCAGTATCGTGGGATTCATCCAGGGAAGTCGCTACTGCCTTTTCTCCCCTTTCTGGCCCGTTTGCCGGCAGTGTGGACCAGGTGAGATGGCTTCTGGCCCTATCCCCCTATGGGTCCCCCTATTGCTGCTGAGGCTCGAACTCTGTATCTTTGGTGAGGAACCTCTAGTCCCCTCACCAGCAGGTTTAGCAGATCAGTAAATGGATGTCTGGCTCTAGGGACCTGTTCCCTGTGCGTGTCGAGTCACCAGCAGTCCCCGTACTCGACTGCCCCTCTTCAGGTGTCTTTCAGGCTAACTTTCTGGTCACTGTTCTCCCCCGCTAACAGCTACCACACGTGCAGGGTCTGACTAGCGTAGCTGTACGTCTGCCTCTTTCAGCAACTTATATACACTGCTCCAGACTGGCTTGCTCCTCCTCCTTTTCTGACTGCCACTGCAACCTAACTTCCAGCCCCTCCACTACACCCCTTGCTGAGAAGTGAAAACTAACCTCTTCAGAGGCTACCCAAGGGTCCCCTCTTAAGGTGTGGGAGACCTGGTTGCTATGTGTCTGTGTGTACACACCTCATTCTGGCCTTTTGGAATTACCTGGAAGCACTGTCCCAGCATGGGTGCAGTACTCAGTGGTGCCTGACCAGGTCAGGGGCGCCACACTGGCAGTGATCACTGGTCGCTGGTTGTGTGAAGGGAACAACGATTGCTGGGTCTTAAAAGACCCAGTCAGCTCTGCTATAACACCATGAGGCTAAATTTCATTCATAACTGGGGCTAATATACTAACCACAATTTCAGGGGAAATTATATAAAAATTAAAAATATTGAAATGCCAGTGGATTCTGTGTTATAAGCTATGTATAGAAGTTATCATATCTGTAATGGTAATGAGACATCTGAAAAGTCTTCTGTAAATAACAGGAAGTATGAGATTCAAATAGTGCAGTGACCAATTTAAAAATTGCAAATTTTCTGATTTTTTTTAAACACAGATTTTGAAATTGAAAAAAAAAACATTGCAAAAAGCATATAACACAAAACTTGATTTAAACAATAAGTAAATCAATTTAATAGCCCGATGTTAGAAGTATATAGCAATAATATCTTCTGACTTATGCCTCTGATAGAAGGTTCCATCTGGACCTATTGTATCATCTTCAACCGCAGTAGATCTCTACCACAGCATCCAATTGTGCTTTCCTAAAGACAACAATCGAAAAAAGATTCTGGAAAAAAGTATAACGATTTTTAAGTAAAGTTTCACATTGGATATTATCTACACAAAACCACAAAATTGCCAATTTCTCCAAATCAAAACTGATGATTACTTTTAAGGTGTTTTACCATAAACAAAGTTATTTTTAAAATTCATTTTAATTAATAAATCTTGTAAGGATAATAAGTTTCACAATTGGATGTATTTAAAAAAAATGTTCCTGTGCAGAGATAATCTTATATATGTGTCTCTGCTGTGTACTGTGTAATAGCCGTGTCTGACCATACAGGAACAAGGTCTGATCATACCACATCTTGGGACAGGGGAGGATGAAAAATGTTTTACCTCAAAGACAGAATTATTTGCGATCCTGTGTTGTAATGTCTGTATGTTCTTTTGTATCCTCGCCTTCCCAGGAGATGTGGTATGATCAGATCATGTCCCTGTACGGTCAGACACGGCCATTACACAGTACATAGCAGGGGCACAGATATAAGATTATCTCAGCACAGGAACATTTTTTTGAAACACATCCAATTGTGAAACTTATTATCATCCCAAGATCTATTGATTAAAATGTACTTTAAAAT
This sequence comes from Anomaloglossus baeobatrachus, assembly GCF_048569485.1. NCBI lineage: Eukaryota > Metazoa > Chordata > Amphibia > Anura > Aromobatidae > Anomaloglossus > Anomaloglossus baeobatrachus. The sequence goes on along the minus strand of NC_134361.1, from coordinate 59,837,315 downwards.
TAACTTTGTTCATTGGAAAACCCCTTTAAGTCTGATTTATTCATATATGGCCAATTTTCCTTTTTTTTTTTTTTTTTTTGTAAATGCTCTTTTAAGTGAACGCTTTCCCCAATGGCATTGGGTAAGTCCTGACTTTTTATTGTAGTACTGAATCACACATCTCTTTCGTCCAAGTAATTTTCTGTTTCGAATAAAGAATCTTGGCTTTGGCACCTCACGAGTGCAGAACCATGCTGATAAATTCCACAATCACTTCCTGGCAACATCCACAATGATATGCAGTTTCTTCAGGCTTATCTCTGCTACCTGCCCTCACCCAGCTGTGCAGTGTGAATTGGTCAGATACACAAGATATTCTGCTTTTATGATTTTTCCTTATCCGGGGGTGACTTATGATGAATGTAAGTTTAGAGAATGACTTATGACATACCGAGCATTAAGATTATTTTCAACTTAAGTCACAAATGACCCGGTGAATAGAGTCTTGCATATTTGCGGTTGACGGGGATGCTGGCACTCAGACAAGCCAGAGGTCAGGACAATGTGCACTTTGTTAGTGTTTCAGACCCAGACTATCTTATAATGTGACGGCTATTGTCTCCAGTAGGATTTGACTCATGCCTCCTGTAGAGTTGCACAATGCTTTACATGCAGTCCTGAGGCAGGAAGATTTTTACTTGTCTGAATACACAAGGCTTACCTCATTAAAAGCTTGGATCAACTGCCATAATGATATCACTTAATGTCCCCTAAAAATTCAACCCCTTACAATAAACAGTAGTAAGATGAAATTTGGAGTGTTTTTTCCAAAATTTAAAAATATCCGTATGTCAGATGAATAACACATTTTGTAGCTTCCCTACACATAAGACAAAAATGGGTCTTTCGTTAGCAGATAAAAACCATCTCAGACTTCAACAGCTGTGTTTCGTATTTTTTTGGCCAATGATATAACCAAAGACGAAAAAATCCAACGTGCCCAATTGGTGTTTTAGATGATGACTAGTGATGATCAAATACCTCAAATATTCAGGTTCGCGAATATTTTCCGAATAGGTTGACGCTTTGCGAATATTCGATGCGCAATGTAAGTCTATGGGAAGCCCGGATAGTTCCGAATAGTTGTTATTCAGGTTTCTCATAGATTTATATTGCGCATCGAATATTCGTGAATAGCGGCGACCTATTCGGAAAATATTCGCAAAGCCGAATATTTGAGGAATTCGATCATCCCTAATGATGACTAGAGATGAGTGAACCCGATGTGTTCATACCAAGGACACACTTTACAAATTCAAATTTGAAATTTGAATTTGACTTTACTAAAGAAAAAACAGATTCAGATTCGGAGTTCTGGTGCTTTACGTATGAACACCACTCACGCAAGCATCACTGTGCTCGGGTACACCCGATGCAGTGCGAGCCGCTTGCAGCGTTTTAGCAGCTCACACTGGGAGGTAACAACAGCGTGATCGGATGTAGTGTGCAGCAAAACCAAAAAATTGGAAAAACCCTGCCCATCCACCCCCAGAAGTGATCTGTTTATGGCTGGCTGCATGTGGCTTTATCTAAAGTCTGGATAAACCCAATGAACTGAACTTCAACCGGTATGCTCATCTCTAATGATAATGATTCTTCCTTCATTGGGGATTGGTTAAAAATAACAACTGTTCATTTGATCGCAGTATCCAATGTTCACTTAATATGGTCATAATCGGACATTTTGGCTGACTTTTACCCATGTGTATAGGCCCCTTTACACACTGAGACTTTCTAGCGATCCCAGCAGCGATCTCGACCTGGCCGGGATCGCTGGAAAGTCTCTAACAGTCGCTAGTGAGCTTTCAAACAGGAAGATCTGGCCAACGACGTAGCAGCGATACGGACCTGCAGAACAACCTCGCTGGAAAGGGAACGCTAGCACGCCTATGGGCTGGGTCGCTAACAATGTAGTTGTAATGGTGTCAAACACACCAATGCATGCTGCGCAGCGGGAAACAAAGGACCAAATAATGGTCCTGAACGACTTGTAGCGATCAGCGACCTCACAGCGGGGGCCAGGTCGCTGATGTGTGTCACACACTGCAATGTCGCTGGGGAGGTCGCTATTACAGCACAAAACCGGTGACGTTACAGCCATATCGCTAGCGATGTTGCAGTGTGTAAAGGGGCCTTATGGGAGACTTTAGACTGTACTCAGCTGTAGCGGCATAGATCCAACACAATGGCATATCACCTATTATAACATCAAGGAACCATAATAAGTTTGAAATTTTACCTATTTTTTTTAGAATTTTCCCTACAGAGATTTTTAAGAAACCAAAAAGTATTTGAATGAATTGTTATATTACAAAAAAAAGGGAAAAAAACATAAAAAAAACCCCAAAAGGAGTTCACATTGCAAATAATGACACTTTCTATTAATAGTTCTGTTTTCTTTCTTCTGATTTCTTAAACACAATGCAAATAGTTCTTACTTCACTGTATGCTAAGTCCACACTTTTTTTTTTTTTTTATAAAGGGACTTGGTTTGCATCAGGATTCATATTTGGCCTCTACGTTTTGGTTTATATGTCAGACATAAGGCTGAACCAATAGGATGAATTAATTCTGCTCAATATTAATATTAAGATAGTATTTATAATTATTATGTGATATTAATTATATCACTCAATATTAAGCAAAATTAATTATGCCAACATCTCCCTATATACATTATGAGCCCCCACATTGCTTTCTATATATAGCATGAGCCGCCACATAGCCTCTTATATACGGCATGAGCCCCCACATAGCCTCATAAATACAGCATGAGCCCTCATATAGCTTCCTAAACACAATATAATGCCTTATGCAGCCTCATATATACATTATGAACCTCACATAGCCTCATATATACATTATGAGCCCCACATGTGCCTCCCCCACGTCAGCAGTTGGCTGCTCAGATCCGGATCCGCAGTGGCTCGAGGGGTTTCCGGACCCGGGGGTCGCGCGGATACTCAAATAAAAAGGGGCAATATGTGTACTGGGATTGTTGTAGATACTTCTTGACGCCACCCATGGTGTGTGGTAAGGTGGAGTACCACCGCTGCTGTTGGGGAGCGTTCGGGGCGATGAAATGGCAGCTGGATGTTAATCCCTCCGTGGGTAGGGGTGGATGCCCAGGGCCTCAGTGTCCAGGACATGGGGAATGATGGAGGCCGGAGGTGTCGCGCCGGGACGGACCAGGGAATGTTGGTGTACTCACTGTTGAATAATTGCACACAAGTCTGTTGGTAAACCAAGGTGTCAGTGGCCGACTTCCGCATCCGGGTGTACTCGGGTCCCACACCCAGCTGGTGTACCGATGTCCCTTCCTCCAGCACTCTGTAACTTTCTCAATTCTGGACAATCCCATATGGAATGGAGAAGTCTGCTCCCGGTGCTGTTGTGGATGGGAGTCATGCCCGCGAAAACTGACCCTTGGGATTTCAGTGGGTGTTTGCGGATACCCTATCCCCCGCGGTGGGCTGCCGTTTTGCTCTTTCTGGACCAATGTCTGGAACTTTGCCCCCGGCCTGGTTAATTAGAGAAGGGCCTTGCAACCGTCTTCTAACTAGGGTCCAGGTACCCCGCCTGTGCACGGTTTCCGGACCGTATCTCCGCTGTCGGTACCGGCGGGCTCCAACCCTGTCCCGGTCCACTTTGGATTTCCCGCGACCGGAGTCCCGTCGCCTTTGGACATGGTCCTCTGCTTGCCATCAGTAGACCAGGGACACTACCATGTCTACCCTGCACTAGGTTCAGCCTTGACCTCTTTACTTTTCCAAGTCTAAACTTGAACTTCGACTAGCAACAACTCCAAACAACTGCTTGGTTCCCTCCCCCAGATCCTCAAGACCCCTAGGTGGGCGCTCCCAATCCGCCTGGTCCTGCCCACTGGTGTGTCCTTCCTACCCTGAGGGGGGTGGCTAGGATTTTGTGGCAGATGGTACCTGATGTGGGATGGTGTTATGTTGGGGGAATTGTTCTTCTGTGACCACCTGGCAGCGCCCGGGCGTCACACACATAGCCTCTTATATACAGTATGAGCCCTCACATAGCCTCCTATATATAGCATTAGCTCCCACATAGCCTCCTATATACAGTATGAGCCCCCACATAGCCTCCTAAATACAGCATGAGCCCTCACAAAGCTTCCTAGATACATTATGAGCCCCTATGTAGTCTCCTATATACACTATGATCTTGAATAGCCTCCTCTATATAGTATGAGTCCCATATAACCTCTTATATACACTATGAGCACCACATAGCCTCCTATATAAAGTATGAGCCCCCACATAGCCTACCATACACATTTTGAACCCTAGAAAACCCAAAATAAGAATAATAAGAACTCATACCCTGCTGTAGCCAAATAAAAGTATAGTGCATATAAATAAACATAGGATACTTAGTAAACACTATTTTTAATCAAAAACGCGTAAAGCGGAAATAGGAGTGAGGTAAGTATGTGGAGTTTTTTTTTTTACATATATGCGTGCCTATATATAGTTGGCTATGTGAAAAATCATACTGAATATAAGGAGGATATGTGGAAGCTCATTCTCTATATAGGGGACTCTGTGGGGGCTCATACTGTATATACGGCGCTAAGTGAGGATTCTTGCTTTATATAGGAGGCTATGTTGGTGTTCATACTGTATATAGGGGCTATGTGGGGTTCATACTGTATATAGATGGATTATGTGGAGGCTCACTGTTTATAGGGGCATTGTGGAGGCTCATATTGTATGTAGGGGTTCTGTATGGCTGCTTATACTGTATGTAGGGAGTTATGTGGGGGCTCATACTGTATATAGAAGGACTGTGTTTGGGCTCACACTATATACAGGGTGATTATGTGAGGGCTTTTACTGTATATAGGGTGTTGTGTGTGGTCTTATACTGTATATAGGGGCTGTGTATGGACTAATATGGCAAACAGCAAGTTAAATAAGTATCGAACATGTCACCAATTTTCTTAGTAAATATATCTCTAAAGGTGCTGTTGACATTAATTTCTCACCAGATGTCAGTAACAATGCATCCAATCCACAAAGGCAAAGAAACCAAACCAGAGATGTCCATAAATTAAGTTATGTGTTATAATGAGAAATGACTCAGGGAAAAGCATTAAATACGTGAAGATAGAGAGAAATAAAAAACCATGGAAAGTCATGACACCAGCTAAAATCTATCAGAAATTACAAACCAATCCTGTCACATAGTGAGAAATAATATTAGCTGGTCGAAATGATGCCCTATAAAAAGGTGTTTCATAACCAAGATGCCACACAAGAAACATCTCATGACGGGTAAAACTAGTGAGCTGTCTCAAGACCTTTGCAACCTTATTGTTGCAAAACATACTGATGGCATTGGTTACAGAAGAATTTCTAAACAAATGAAATTTCCAGTAAGCTCTGTTGCAGCCATAATCCGGAAGTGGAAAGAACATCATTTCACCATAAACCATCCACAACCAGGAGCTCCATGCTCCATGATTTCAGACAGAGGCGTGAAAAGAATTACTAAAAGAGTTGTTTTCATGGGGGATATATTGCAGACCAGAATTAATGGTGTGGATTTTCCATTTCTTTGAGGGTGGAGTCAAAGGGGGATCAAATACTCGGGATAAAAGGACATTTGCAATCATACATGACTTGGCCATGATAGCTAAAAGGTGTATCTTAAGACACTGGATACAGAGGGAGGGTCCATCTACAAAGGAGGTTATTGGGGAATTGCATGCTCTTCTGAAGTTGGAAAAATTGGAAGCGGAAAGGGATAAGGATCAAAAGACAGCCACGTTCTTTGGGAGATGGAAAAATTTTATTGAACACCACTTCACACGGGTAGAAATAAATAACTTGGTGACACCTTTCATACACACGGAGTGGTATCTCCTGAATGAAATCCAGGTTAGCTTGGGCAACCTAAGGCTCAATTAGTGCGGGCTCGAGAGGAAGGAGGAGGCGGAACGTCAAGGAAGTATTAAGACACATCATTGATTTTGGAACTACTAGAGAATGACACAGGGGTTTAAGGGACTATATTACATGTGGTTTATTTTGACTTTCTAGTTTGGTTTCATTATGTCATTTTTTATGGACGAATAATCTGGACTAGCAAGAGGGGGTTGTACCCCTTTTTTTTTCTTCTTCTATACCATACTCTGTCAATTGATTGTCCTTCCCTTTAATCATACTCATTTTGTTATGTTTTTTTATAAAATTTGGAAAATCAATAAAAATGTTTGGAAAAAAAAAAAGAGTTATTTTAGTAGCAAAGACCACCTGTGGAAAACTACAGAAAGACCTGGAATCAGGAGGCACAATTGTTTAAAAGAAAACAATAAGTAATGCACTCAACCTCAATGACCTGTATGCACGCTCATGATGCAAGACTCCATTGCTGAACGGAAAGCGTTTTTAAAGTTTACTCAAGAACATTTAGACAAGCCTGTTGTCACAAACCACCGGGGGGGTCACTCAGAAGTCCCCCGCGCTGGCTACCAGTACGTCACAATCGGGGGGTAACAAGTGGGGTCACCCCTCCTTTATACCTCCCGACCGACAGACAGAGCACGTGACGCGCTCTCTAGCGCCCCTCTTATAGTCAGGCCAATTATGGAATTGCCCAACAATAAGAAAGGAGGCCGCTATACTACTTATGCCGATTATTGAAGGGTCCCCGGTGAGAGTAAGGTATATATTCCCCCGACCTCCGCGGGCGGAATATATAATATCTTCCCGAATCTCACTGGCCTCCCCACAATAATCCTTGGCACAACTCGCTGCCACCAACCGCTTCACGGTAACTATTAGCCGAACACACAGACGTGGGATTCGAGATCGAGATAACAGAACAGCTCAAGATTAATTATATACTTTAATCAGCCTAAAGCACACTAGAACTACAATATATACAATAGGGAATCTACAGAATATACATATGTCAGAGTACAGTTACAGATAAAGCATGGGTTACAAACAGGTATACAATTACATCAGTTACCTTGTGTGTCTGGCCACAGGGGGGCGCTGTAGACCAGGTTTCTAGGATTCTTCCTCACAGGTCTTTCCCAACCAGGCCCCCGAGCAGAAGAACGCTGGAAAATGGCCGAAGTAGGGTTATCAACCTGGGCAGATCCAGGTCCCCTCCTACCTTAGTGACCTCACAGGGAAGCACTGCCACTCCCCCTGCATGGATCAGAATTATCCAGCAAAGGGGATTTTGGCTATAACTTTGCCTGGGAGCGTCGTAGGCAGACGCCAATGCTCTCATTGTGACAGTTATGAATTTAGCTACAGAACGAGGGGACTCATGACCTGTCTGCCAGTTCCCCATTGGCTGATATCACGCCTGGGGCATTTCCCAATGTCCTGTTCCCATAAAAAGGGGGTGCCGGCATCGTCCACATGCGGAGACACCATTTTTATGGTTGCCATATTTATCGGAAATATGGCTTGCGAGATATGAACCATTTTTTACTGGAGTCGTTCTGTCTGGCTATTTCCAGAGCCTTGCTAATTAGATAGCAGCTCCTACTACAGGGTGACGGCAGGGAGCCATCCTGTGTCCATTGTCCCAAAGCCACCTAATTTCCATATCACAGGACATGGCCATGGATTTGTTGCTAAACCAGTTGTGTGAAGGGAAGGGGGTAGTGACACCAGGAGAGGGCTTCCTGACATGACTTGAATGTCATGATTTATCGTCATATCTCCGGATTTACCTCACACCTCCCCCCTTTTGAGGGCGCTAGGGGGCAGCACACTCCGGTGTTCCCCCGTGCGCCCGTCCGCGACCTCTCCTTGTCGGGACAGCCCGTCTGCGTTACCGTGGTCACGGCCCCTTTTGTGGCGAATGGTGAAGTTGTATTGCTGGAGCGCAAGGCTCCATCGCAGCAATCGCCCATTCGTCCCAGAGACGGTGTGCAACCAGCTGAGGGGATTGTGGTCCGTCTCCACGATGAAGTGGCGCCCGTATAGATAGGGTTGCAGACGCTGCAGGGCCCACACTATGGCCAGGCACTCCTTCTCCATCGTGGAATAGGCAACTTCCCTTGGTAACAGCTTCCTGCTCAGGTACAAGACTGGGTGCTCTTGGCTCGCAGAGTCCACCTGGCTGAGCACCGCACCGAGGCCGAAGTCACTGGCGTCGGTCTGTACTACAAACGGCCGCGTGAAGTCGGCTGCCTGTAGCACGGGCGGGCTGGACAGGGCGTCCTTTAGGGCCCGGAAGGCTGTCTCGCAGTCCATTGTCCAATCGACTGCAGAGGGCAGCTTCTTCTTGGTGAGGTCCGTCAAGGGCTTTGCCAGGCTACTATAGCATGGAACAAACCTCCTATAGTACCCAGCGGTCCCCAAGAAGGACATCACCTGCTTCTTGGTCCTGGGGGTGGGCCAGGATGCGATGGCTTCCACTTTCTCAGGCTCGGGCTTCAGTGTTCCCCCACCTACCCGGTGACCGAGGTACTGGACCTCGCTCATGGCCAGCTGACACTTTCCCGGCTTGATGGTCAAACCTGCCCGGTGGATCCGCCTGAGCACCTGTGCTAGATGCTCTAGGTGGTCCTCCCAGGTGGGACTGAAGACGGCAATGTCATCCAGGTACGCGGCCGCGTACCCTTCAAGTCCCTTGAGCAGGGTGTTGACCATCCGCTGGAAAGTGGCAGGGGCATTCCTCATCCCGAATGGCATCACCGTGGACTCGTACAGTCCAAATGGGGTAATAAAGGCAGAGCGTTCCCTGGCCTTGCGAGTCAGGGGGATCTGCCAATATCCCCGGCTCAGGTCCATGATGGTCAGGTACTGAGCCCCGGCCAACTGATCGAGCAGGTCATCGATGCGTGGCATTGGGTACGCATCGGCGACCGTGACAGCATTGAGCCCCCTGTAGTCCACGCAGAACCGAGTGGTTCGGTCCTTCTTAGGGACGAGGACTACAGGCGAGGCCCAAGCGCTGTTGGATGCCTGGATCACCCCCAGCTTCAGCATCTCGTCAATCTCCTGGCGCATGTGTTGCTGCACCTCCAGGGAGACCCGATATGCTGAACGCCGGATCGGGGGATGATCCCCCGTGTCCACGTGATGGACAGCCAAGTCAGTCCTTCCGGGCTGGTTGGTAAACAACCCCCGGAAGGGGTGTAGGGTGGCCCACAGCTGGGACCGTTGGTCCTCCAAGAGCTGGTGGCCAACCTCCACATCCTCAATGGATCCGCCTGCCCTAACCTGGGCTAGCATATCCAAGAGGGTTTCCGCTTCTCCCTCCTCGGGCAGGTTGCACACGGGGAGCGCACACGCCTCCCGCTCATGATGTGCCTTCATCATGTTCACATGGAAGGGCTTCCGCCTTCCACGGGCAGGGTCCAGGGTGACCAGGTACGTCACAGGGTTGAGCTGCTGGTACACGAGGTATGGGCCTTCCCAGGCTGCCTGAAGCTTGTCCTGTGGTACGGGGACCAGTACCCACACCTTTTGACCCACTTGGTAGGTCCTCTCACAAGCGTTCTGGTCGTACCAACGCTTCTGATCGGCCTGGGCTTGAGCCATATTGTCGTGTACCAGTTGCGTCAAGGCCTGCATTTTGTCCCGGAAGCGCATGACATACTCGATAACCGACACTCCAGGGGTGGCCAAATCCCCTTCCCAAGCCTCTTTCACCAGAGCCAGGGGGCCCCGCACACGTCGCCCGTACAGGAGCTCAAACGGTGAGAATCCTGTTGAGGCCTGTGGAACCTCCCGGTAAGCAAATAACAGGTGTGGGAGATACCGCTCCCAGTCACGCCCATGGGAGTCGACCAACATCTTAAGCATCTGCTTTAAGGTGCCATTGAACCGCTCGCACAGGCCATTAGTCTGTGGATGGTACGGGCTGGCCACCAGATGTCGCACCTGGACTTGCTTACAGAGGGTCTCCATCAGCTGGGACATGAATTGGGTCCCCCGGTCGGTGAGCATTTCCTGGGGAAAACCCACTCGGGAGAAAATCTCCAGCAATGCGGTGGCCACCTTGTCAGCCCGAATGGACGACAAGGCCACTGCTTCTGGGTACCGGGTGGCATAGTCAACTACCGTCAGTATGAAGCGTTTCCCGGAGCTGCTGGGGATGGCCAGCGGGCCGACCAGATCCACAGCCACCCTCCTGAAAGGCTCATCGATGATTGGCAGAGATACTAGTGGGGCTTTGGGGTGTGGCCCCGCCTTCCCCACTCTCTGACAGGTTTCACACGAACGGCAGTAGGCAGCCACATCGGCCCCCATTTTTGGCCAGTAGAAATGCTGGTTTAACCTGGCCTTGGTCTTAGCGATCCCTAGGTGTCCGGCCATCGGAATCTCATGTGCGATCCGCAACAACTCCGTCCGGAACGGATAGGGTACCACCAACTGTCGGTCCCTGGGCCACGCCTCCGGTGAACCCTGCTGGACCGTGGCCCGGTACAGCCGTCCTTGGTCCCAGACCACTCGCTCCGGGTCCGAGTCCGAGGGAGGCTGTGCCGCCTGCTCCTTTAGAGCTTTCAGGCTGTCGTCAGCTTCTAACGCTGCCTGAAACCCCTGACCAGATGTGGCCAGAATCGACGAGACTGTCACATCTTCGGTCAGTACCCCGGGACCTGTGTCCTGGCCTCCACCTGACTCGGCTGCCACTTGGTCAGAGGGGGAAGAGCTATCGGACCTCCGGGAGGCCCCTTGGCTTCCAGCACTCCCACTGCGGGTGACAGCGGCCACAGCCGCTGCGACCGTGGGTCGTGCCTGCTCCTCCTCCGTTCCTGACCAAGTCGCCGGTTCAGGCAGACCTACCTGGCTTCCTGACACCCCGGTTGTGGGGGAACCCTGCACCGAGATCTTACCTGGGAGCACTTCCGCTCCTGGACCGGCCCCAATCTCACCTGCCTGTTCCCCCCCTGCAGCAACAGAACCCCGCTGTGAAATCTCTGGGGACCCCACATTTGCTGTGGTAGCCCCCACCCCACACACTGGTCCTCCCCCTGCAGCACCCTGCTCTCTGCTTATCCCTGCAGAGGGCAGCAGATCCCAGCTCACAGGCTGGTTACTTGTAGAGGCATTGTCACACCTTTCTCTGACCCCCTCCCCTGTCACAGCTGCAGCTGCGTGTGTGTCTATGGTGTCTGTGCAAGCAGAAATATCAGAGTTCACTCCCTCCTCCCTTACATCATTCATAGATAACACATTAACATTGTCCGGAGGCACGTCAGCACTGGCTGAAGGTTCAGCCTTTGGGGCGGGGCCAAACTGGGAGGTTATTTGCCCCAAATCTGTCCCAAGTAGCACGTTTGCAGGGATCCGATCAGTTACCCCCACCTCCCTCACCCCTCGCCCTGCGCCCCAGTCCACATAAATGTCAGCAACAGGCAGCGCCGGGTCAATGCCTCCAATCCCGGAGACAGCGAGGGTTTTTCCAGGGATCAAGTCTTGGGGGGACACCATCTCAGGCCGCACCAGAGTCACCTCCGAGGCGCTGTCTCGCAGTCCTATGGTCACAGACCGGCCGACGGTGACAGGTTGGAAGCTGTCCAGGGACCTACCACCACCCCCACCCACACAATACACCTTGGGCGGCCCTTGGGACGGGGACGGAGCCGGGGCCTTGGGACGCTGAGGGCACATGGCCTTGAAGTGTCCAGGTAGGTTGCACTGGTGGCACCGTCTTGGTTCTGCCACGGGCCTGGAGAGGGGAGTTGAGGGGGACACCCCCTGCAGTCTAGGGGCAGGTGGGGCAGTCGCAGAGTTCATCTTACCCCCTCTCCAGGTGCTGCTGGTGGCTGCTCTCCTGGCTTCAGGAGCCCGATTGTTGGTGTAGTCATCTGCCAGGGCAGCTGTAGCCGTGGATCCCTTTGGCTTCTGGTCTCGGATGAACTGGCGGAGATCCTCAGGGCAGTTCCACAAGAGTTGCTCCGTGATGAACAAGTCCAGGATCTCCGGTCCGGTGGAAAGCTGCAGGCCTTGGGTCCAGTGGTCGGCAGCTCGGGCAAGTGCCCGCCGGTGGTCAGCCCAGGAGTCCTTAGGTCCCTTCTGCAGCGTCCGGAACTTCTTGCGGTAGGACTCCGGGGTGAGGTTGTACTGTTGGATCAGGGCCCGCTTGATGGTGTCGTAGCCCTGATCCGCCTCAGCAGGCAAGTCCCCAAGGATATCCAGGGCCTTACCCCTTAAACGGGGGGTCAGGTATTTGGCCCACTGGTCCTTGTTCAGATGATGCTGCAAGCAAGTCCGTTCAAAAGCAGTCAAGAAAGAGTCCAAGTCTCCATCCTTCTCCAGCACTGGGAAGTCCTCAACACGGACCTTTGGAAGTTTGGTGTCTGGAAGGTCACGGGTGGCTGATGAGGGCCGGAGCTGAGCTAGCTGCAGCTGGTAGTTACGCTCTGCCTGGCGCTCTTCACGCGCTGCTTGCCGCTCACGCTCGGCCATGAGTTCCTTGTAGCCCTCCCGGTCTCCAGCCTGGCGTAGGGCCATAGCCATTTGAAGAAGGCTATCCGAGCCTCCCAGGCTCGGTGGAATGGCACGTGGTGATCTGCGGCCCGCTGCGGAGCCTGGTGATTCACTGTCCATTGCAGAGCGGAGGGCTGGCATCTGGCTCGTTGAGGACCCTTGGGCGAGCTGCTCCTCATCTTGTCCAGCAGTGCCCGGTTGTGCAATGTCCTCTGCAGAGCTGTTTTCTGGCGTCGAGCTCCTGGAGGACTCGTGGACAACCTCCTCATCGTCTCTGGCCTTGGCATCGGCCATTCCTTTGGCTTTGCTCCTGGTGCTCTCAGCCATTCTTGCAGACTTTTGGTCACTGACACAGAACTGACACCTGATGCCTCCACACACCTTACAGTATCTGCACTCTGACACTCTAGTGTTGAGCTAGTCTGAAGACCCCAGCAGCCACAGCTGCTGCAGGCAGTCTTTAGTGTCTGGGAGTATGGGTCTCACACTCACACACACTATTATCTCGATCCCACCGCTTGCCACCAATATGTCACAAACCACCGGGGGGGGTCACTCAGAAGTCCCCCGCGCTGGCTACCAGTACGTCACAATCGGGGGGTAACAAGTGGGGTCACCCCTCCTTTATACCTCCCGACCGACAGACAGAGCACGTGACGCGCTCTCTAGCGCCCCTCTTATAGTCAGGCCAATTATGGAATTGCCCGACAATAAGAAAGGAGGCCGCTATACTACTTATGCCGATTATTGAAGGGTCCCCGGTGAGAGTAAGGTATATATTCCCCCGACCTCCGCGGGCGGAATATATAATATCTTCCCGAATCTCACTGGCCTCCCCACAATAATCCTTGGCACAACTCGCTGCCACCAACCGCTTCACGGTAACTATTAGCCGAACACACAGACGTGGGATTCGAGATCGAGATAACAGAACAGCTCAAGATTAATTATATACTTTAATCAGCCTAAAGCACACTAGAACTACAATATATACAATAGGGAATCTACAGAATATACATATGTCAGAGTACAGTTACAGATAAAGCATGGGTTACAAACAGGTATACAATTACATCAGTTACCTTGTGTGTCTGGCCACAGGGGGGCGCTGTAGACCAGGTTTCTAGGATTCTTCCTCACAGGTCTTTCCCAACCAGGCCCCCGAGCAGAAGAACGCTGGAAAATGGCCGAAGTAGGGTTATCAACCTGGGCAGATCCAGGTCCCCTCCTACCTTAGTGACCTCACAGGGAAGCACTGCCACTCCCCCTGCATGGATCAGAATTATCCAGCAAAGGGGATTTTGGCTATAACTTTGCCTGGGAGCGTCGTAGGCAGACGCCAATGCTCTCATTGTGACAGTTATGAATTTAGCTACAGAACGAGGGGACTCATGACCTGTCTGCCAGTTCCCCATTGGCTGATATCACGCCTGGGGCATTTCCCAATGTCCTGTTCCCATAAAAAGGGGGTGCCGGCATCGTCCACATGCGGAGACACCATTTTTATGGTTGCCATATTTATCGGAAATATGGCTTGCGAGATATGAACCATTTTTTACTGGAGTCGTTCTGTCTGGCTATTTCCAGAGCCTTGCTAATTAGATAGCAGCTCCTACTACAGGGTGACGGCAGGGAGCCATCCTGTGTCCATTGTCCCAAAGCCACCTAATTTCCATATCACAGGACATGGCCATGGATTTGTTGCTAAACCAGTTGTGTGAAGGGAAGGGGGTAGTGACACCAGGAGAGGGCTTCCTGACATGACTTGAATGTCATGATTTATCGTCATATCTCCGGATTTACCTCACACCTGTGAAATAGTGGGAGAATATAGTCTGGTCAGATGAGACCAAAATTGAACTCTTTTGATGCCATAATGCACACCATGTTTGGAGGCCAAAAGGCAAATCACCGCCAAAACACCATACCAACAGTGAAGTTTGGAGGTGGGAACATAGCACTGTCAAATTTTATGTAATTGAAGAAATGATGAATTGAAAAATGTACAGATACATTCTTGATAAAAATCTGCTGCCACTTACGAGGATGATGAACATGAAATGAGGATCAACCTTTCTGCAAGACAATAATCCCAGACACACAGCCAAGAAATCTACTGAAAAGACAAGAGGCGCAATATGGGGTCTTATTCTTGTGGGATATAGGGATGCCATCAGGGAATTGCTCACCTTGATGGGTGAAACCTCAGCCGCTGCAGTCCCCATAATCAGAATATAGCGTGGTTGAAGAAGTGAAGGGGTTAACACCGTGCTGCGAGGGTCATGGATAGACGGGGATTATTAAAGGTGATGTTATTCTACGAGTTTCGGAGGCTATGCCTCCTTCTTCAGGACAAATTACAAATATGAGATCTGTCCTAAAGAAGAAGGCATAGCCTCCAAAGCACTTAAGATAAAATCACCTTTAATAATTTCTGTCTGATCCATGACCCTGGCAGTGCGGTGTTAACCCCTTCACTTCTTCATCCGCGCTATTAGCATACAGCCAAGGAAACTCTCAATTAGTTTCAGAGAAAGAAAACAAAGCTGCTAGAATGACAAGTCAATCACCGGAGCTGAAAGGTCCAGTCACACTAAGCAACTTACCAGCGATCCCAACAACGATAGGGATCGCTGGTAAGTTGCTAGGAGGTTGCTGGTGAGATGTCACACTGCGACGCTCCAGCGATCCCACCAGCAACCTGACCTGGCAGGGATCGCTGGAGCGTCGCTACACGAGTTGCTGGTGAGCTCACCAGCAACCAGTGACAAGCCCCCAGCGCCGCGTGGAAGATGCTGCGCTTGGTAACTAAGGTAAATATCGGGTAACCAACCCGATATTTACCTTGGTTACCACCGCACGGAGCTACACGTGCAGAGAGCAGGGAGCAGCGCACACTGAGCGCTGGCTCCCTGCTCTCCTAGTTACAGCACACATCGGGTTAATTACCCGATGTGTGCTGCAGCTACATGTGCACAGAGCAGGGAGCAGCACACACTGAGCGCTGGCTCCCTGCTCTCCTAGTTACAGCACACATCGGGTTAATTACCCGATGTGTGCTGCAGCTACATGTGCACAGAGCAGGGAGCAGCGCACACTGCTTAGCGCTGGCTCCCTGCTCTCCTAGCTACAGCACACATCGGGTTAATTAACCCAATGTGTCCTGCAGCTACATGTGCACAGAGCAGGAGCCGGCACTGACAGTGAGAGCGGCGGAGGCTGGTAACAAAGGTAAATATTGGGTAACCAAGGACAGGGCTTCTTGGTTACCCGATGTTTACTGTGGTTACCAGCCTCCGCAGAAGCCGGCTCCTGCTGCCTGCACATTTAGTTGTTGCTGTCTCGCTGTCACACACAGCGATCTGTGCTTCACAGCGGGACAGCAACAACTAAAAAATGGCCCAGGAGATTCAGCAACAACCAACGACCTCACAGCAGGGGCCAGGTTGTTGCTGGATGTCACACACAGCAACATCGCTAGCAACGTCACAAAAGTTGTTCGTTAGCAGCGATGTTGCTAGCGATGTTGCTTAGTGTGACGGGGCCTTAATAGAAAAATTATGGAAGGAACTAAAGCTCAGAGTTCATAGACGGACCCCACGTAACCTTCAGGATTTAAAAAGTGTTTGTGTGGAAGAATGGGCCAAAAAAACCTGAGCAATGCATGCCATTAGTTTCTGTCCCTGTATGGTGCCATGCTCGTACCCGCCCATAATCTCGCGCCTGCGCATTTAGCTCACCGGCGCAAGCAAGGGCAGCTATGTTTTCTGCTTTGCCCGCGATATGGCAGAGCGAACTGCGCTTGCGCGAACCGACCTAACTGCACAGGTGTGAGATTTCAAAAAGGCGACGAGGATGATGACGGAGGGCGTCATCCCGTCAATCAAGAAAAGAGGACGGCGATCAGCGGCAGGAGGGGGGACAGGAGCAGAAAATGAGTCCGCCCATCTGGCCAACACAGGTAATTAGCATACCTAACGAACAAGTTTTATAAAGTTATTTTTGGGGTCTGGAAGGGGAGTCAGGGCCAAGGTGCACTTTCATAGAATGCAGCCCAGGAGCTGCAGAAGGGGATTCTTTTAGTTTAATAGGGAATACAGGGTAATATTGTGGTACCGTGTTAGCCAGAAAAATCAATTGAAATACTATGTCCCAAGAATGACAAAAGTATTTTAGGAGTGATACCGTTATAGGCTAACCAGAAAAATTATATTAGCAAGCTTTCACAGCACAAAGGCTCCTTCTTCAGGCAAATTACAGGTGTCACTCCTAAAATACTTTTGTCATTCTTGGGACTTAGTATTTCAATTGAGTTTAATAGGGAACAATCTGATGACAGGTTACCTTTAATGGAAAGGAAAACTGAAAGGAGAAGAGTGAAAGAGAGGCAGAAAGATAATGGTGCTGATTTTTTTCTCATCTCAGAGCTCTACAGCTCAGTACTGCTGTATAATGTCCTGTATAATGTGCTGCTGCTTCTGAACATCTGGTTAAGAAAAACAGGGGAGCAGGAATTACCCATGTCTGTGTTAGTTTAGGTACAAAAGTATATTAGTGATAGAGTTTGAAAAAGGGACACCTAGTGAAAAATGTAAGATTCACATCAATTTTCACGCGTGCACTGGCTGATCACAATGACATGTGAGATTCCTAATCAACAGTCATCACTTTGCCAACCAGACTTCTGGAGAAAGTCATTTACAAGCATTAAGATATGTTTGCAAACAGGTGCTTCAGACTGAATAAACGTTGGCATGTATACATGTGAAGACATAGGAGGATGATCGCTGCTGCCAAACAGCCGCAACAACAGGTTTTATTGCTGTCAGGAATCATTTTGGCACATCTGTGCGCTTTTCAGTACAAGCTATGAAATCTGAAACACCCCGCACCTGTCTGCACAAAGTATCCTTTCTCCTTTATTTGCTTTGGCTAACCTCTGTCCTTGCTCTTATTTAGGGTAAAGCTCTGAGGGGATTTTACATCACGTAGATGGGCGGCTGTTGACAGACTGCATCAGGAAATTCCTTCAGGAAGCACATAAATCTCCACGCTACAATAATGCTTGTTAAAAAACAAAAACATCTCTATATGCAATAGTGTGCTCGTAACGTGTCAGAGCAATAATGGTATCAGCAGGACATGCACCACGTACAGATTTTTTATAAGATTTAGATATGAGTATTATTTACTGGTATATTCAGAGGCAAATGTATCATTAAGCCATGTTGAGTATTTGGTGAGGTTTTTACCTCAGTATTAAGGCCACCTGCACACATTGTGTATTTGGTGAGTTTTTTACCTCAGTATTAGGCTGGAGTCACACTTGTGAGAGACTCGCGCGAGTCTCGCATCGCATCACCCGGCACGGCCTAATGCTCTCCGGACAGGAGCTTCTCAGCTGCATAGAAATACATGCTGCCATCCCGCTCCTGTCTGGGGAGTGTGCGGCCATGCCGGGTGATGCGATGCGAGACTAGCGCGAGTCTCTCACAAGTGTGATTCTGGCCTTAAGGCCACCTGCACACATTGTGTATTTGGTGAGTTTTTTACCTCAGTATTAAGGCCACCTGCACACATTGTGTATTTGGTGAGGATTTTACCTCAGTATTAAGGCCACCTGCACACATTGTGTATTTGGTGAGTTTTTTACCTCAGTATTAAGGCCACCTGCACACATTGTGTATTTGGTGAGGATTTTACCTCAGTATTAAGGCCACCTGCACACATTGTGTATTTGGTGAGTTTTTTACCTCAGTATTAAGGCCACCTGCACACATTGTGTATTTGGTGAGGATTTTACCTCAGTATTAAGGCCACCTGCACACATTGTGTATTTGGTGAGTTTTTTACCTCAGTATTAAGGCCACGTGCACACATTGAGTATTTGGGTTCGGTTCCACTTGCGTTTTGCACGGGCGAATGCAATCCGATAAAATATCGGATTGTTCTCACTCTAGTGCAAAACTATCGGGCAGTGTCCATCTGTGATTGATTTCTCATGCCATTGCGGCATGCGGAATGAATCGCAACATTCTGCATTTGGCAGCGACTCTCAGCTCACGCACCCTCATATAAGTCTATGGCAGTGTGTGAAACATCGCACTGCACTCGCATGTAATCAGAGTGCAGTGCGATATATACGAAGAGACAGGCTAGGGAGGAGATGGGAAGAAATTGCTCCCTCCCTCTTCTCCGCAGCTGTGATCCAATCACAAGATCACATCACAGTCGCATGACCCTCGGCTGACACCCGCAGTAGAGGGTCATCAGCATATCACTTCTGATGCTCTTGCATCAGAAGCTATATGCAAGTGGAACCGTACCCTTTGGTGAGTTTTTGTCTTACAAATACTGAGATAAATTACTCACCAAACACTCAGCGTGTGCACGTGGCCTTAATATTGAGGTAAAAACTCACCAAATACTCAACGTGTGCACGTGGCTTAACGAGTTAGACCTCTGCATATAAAGCGATGGGGGTTGTACCGTAAGGCCACATGCACACATTGAGTATTTGGTGAGTTTTTTTCCCACAGTATTTGTAAAACAAACCAGGAGTAAGAAAAGAGAAAAAATTATAATAGAAACACCACTTCTGTATTTTTTTACCCACTCCTGATTTTGTCTTACAAATACTGAAGTTAAAAAACTCACCAAATAGTGAACGTGTGCACTTGGTGTCGCGGGCGGAGGAGGGGACGCTGCGCTCTCCCACTGCTCGGGTCCGGCCGCTGCTGCTGCTGCTGCGGCTGCCGCTGCTCGGTGCTGGCTCGAGCGGTGTGCCGGATCCCGGGGACTCGAGCGGCGCTCCTCGCCTGTGAGTGAAAAGGGGGTTGATTGTGGGGGTTTATTGTCCGTGACGCCACCCACGGTTGTGGGGATTTTGGTGACACCACCGCTGCTCTGTATGGGGATCCCGGGAACGGTGACAGGGAGCAGCTGAGTTGTTAGTTCTCCCCTCCGTGGGTAGGGGTTGGTTGTCCCGGGGCCCAGTGATGGGGTAAGGATGGGTGATGGCAGGCGGGTTGCGGGGCCTGGTGAGGTGCAGGGTCGCGGGGGCAGCGCTGTGCCGCACGGCACGGTGGTACTCACTCAGCCTGAGACGATGACACAGTTCACGGTAAAACACACGGCTGGAAAGACGGGTCCCACGGACGGCTGCTGTTGCTTTTCCCCGGCAGGTTAACGGTGACTGTCCTTTCCCTGCACCTAGTCCTGCTGTTGGTTCCAATGGGTTCCCACCGGTAACCCGCTCCCCGGCTTGGATATGGGCCGGCGGAGCCCCTTTTTGCCCGCAGGCGCTGGCCTGAGAAACTGATGCCTTGGCGGTGGCGGTGTCTCTCTCACTCAGTTGGACTGTTGCCTTCAATCGGGACTTAGTTGTTTGGAAACCCAGGAGGTCCCCTTCACTGACGGATTCGGCAAATTCAAGGCGACTCCAAGCCTTGCCGGGGTCCGAAAAGCCCCTGCCAATGGTGCTGGCTTCTCCTTGTGTACCGGTCCGGTACCGCCGGGCCACCGCCTGTCCACGGTCCTTACGGCAACTCTGATAGGCCACTCCTGCAGACGGTCACCGCCGTCTTCCAACCTTGCTGTCTCGCCCGGGGCACACACCCGGACGCAGTCAGATTGTTGCTCCTGTACCACACTTTTCCTTCCTCTCACTTTCACTGTCAAAACTCATCTGCTGTCTGTTCCCGCCTCCAGGACTGTGAACTCCTCGGTGGGCGGGACCAACCGCCTGGCCCACCCCCTGGTGTGGACATCAGCCCCTGGAGGAAGGCAACAAGGGTTTTTGTGTCTGGCTCAGATGTACCTAACCGGGGTGTAGGGTGTGGTGGTGTAATTACCTGTGACCCCTGGCTTGTCCAGGGCGTCACATTGGCCTAAGAGACACCATGTGCACATACACTGGGGAAAATATATACACTGCTGATATTACAAGTTTTCTCACCTAGAAAGAATAGAGAGGTCTGTAATTTTTATTATGGGTACACTTCAACTGTAACAGAATAAAACAAAATCCAGAAAATCACATTGTATGATTTTTAAATAATTAATTTGCATTTTATTGCATGAAATAAGTATTTGATCACGGACAAACCAGCAAGACCTCTGGTACTCACAGTCCAGTTATTTCTTCTTTAAGAAGCTCCTACTCGGCACTCATTACCTGTTTTCATTGCACTTGTTTGAACTCATTACCTGTATAAGAGACACCTGTCCACACACTCAATCAATCACACTCCAAACTCTCCACCATCGCCAAGACCAAAGAGCGGTCTAAGGACACCAGGGACAAAATAGTAGACCTGCACAAGCTGTAGTGGGCTACAGAATAATAGGCAAGCAGCTTGGTGAGAAGGCACAACTGCTGGCACAATTTTTAGAAAATGTATTAAACACAAGATGACTGTCAATCTTATTTGGTCTAGGGCTCTATGCAAGATCTCGCCTCGTGGGGTAAGGACGATTCTGAGAAAGGTCAGGAATCAGCCCAGAACTACACGGGAGGACCTGGTCAATGACCTAAAGAGAGCTGGGATCACAGTCTCAAAGATTACAGTTAGTAACACACTACGTCGTCATGGATTAAAATCCTGCAGGGCACGCAAGGTCCTCTTGTCGCGGGCGGGGAGGACGCCGCTGCTGCGCTTGCTAACGCTCGGGTCCGGCGCTGCTGCGGCTGCTGCTCGGTGGCTTGAGCGGTGGGCCGGTTCCGGGGACTCGAGCGGCGCACCTCGCCCGTGAGTGAAAAGGGTGCTTGGTTTGGGGGATTTAGTCCGTGATGCCACCCACGGGTTGTGGTGAAGATGGGCACCACCGCTGCTGGTGACGGGGATCCCGGGAGCAATGGTAGGGAGCAGCTGGGATGTTGTTTTCCCCCTCCGTGGGTAGGAGTCGGTGGTCCCGGGGCCTGAACTGCAGGAAACGTCTTACTTCTGTAATTGTAAACAAAGGTTTCTGTACCAAACATTAAGTTCTGTTACAATATGATTTTCTGGATTTTTTTAAATTTCTGTTACAGTTGAAGGGTACCTACCCACCATAAAAATGACAGATCTCTCTTTGTAGGTGAGAAAACTTGCAAAATCGGCAGTGTATCAAATATGTATTTTCCTTACTGTACCCCAAAGGAGTCTATCTCAGGTGGGTCTCATACAAACATATGGAAAATTAGCAAACAAGGCAGGAAACCTTACTTCCATGCTTGGTGCCAATCTTTTCACAGGGCCCAGTCCATCAATAATCTCAGTAATCTGTGATGGCTGGATGGAAGCCCTAATAACCGCCTTCTACTTTATGGCATCGGCAGCTATTTTTGATGAGCTGGCCTGACGCCATGCCACATGTGCATCATGACTACTTTTTATTTATTAGCTAGGCCACTAATATATAAAAGGGAGCCATGGATGCCAGGAGGTAAGAGGAGGGTTTAAAGGTTACCAGATTACTTAAATTGTGGATGGAATGAGTCTTGCGAATCAATTAGCACCAACTTTACCTGCTTCGTATTGGGACTCTTTGCTCTCCTAAGACAGGAATGAGAAGTTGGGGTTATGTGACCAAACATTGGCCTCAGATACATGACCTGAAGTTTCATACAGAATTTGCAATATCCCTAAACTTGCTGTATGTCTTCTTATGTGACAGATGGGACTTTGTGCTCCTTGAGACACAAGTGCACAGGTGCAACTACTAACTCTACAACCCCTATGCCTACTCTCCTCTGAGGTGCAGTGGCATTAGTAGGCCTTCATTTTTATTTTAGGTAGTTCCCCCGAAATTGACTTTAACCCCATCAGCTTTGATATACCACGACATAGACTCAACAAGGCCCCTGAAGTTATCTCTTGTGGTATTTGGCACCAAGATGGTAGCATCAATTTCATTAACATTGTAAGTTGCCCAGTGGGGTCTCCATGAAACCAACAATTTTTCCAGCACATCTTTTTTTCCAAGAAATCCCACAAATGCACAATTAGATTCAGATCTGGTGAACAGGGAGCCAGACTGATCCCTTCTAACTTTTTGCCTTTCTCCTCAAAACCTAGCAGAACATTTTTGCAGTGTGGCAGGGAGTGAGCCTTATATTCCACTATGAGACCACCACATGGGCTCTACGACTGGTCTGGGGCTATGCAGTAAGCACTGTCTGTTGTGACATCTATCATAGTCAACATTACCAGTTGGGTTATCCCTGTCACTGGTTGTCCTTACTTGTATCACTATTGATATATCTTAACCACAATGTAACAAGAGCACCATATCAGACCTGATATTTTAGAGATGGTCTCACCCAGTCATCAAGATTTACTTGTTATTTTTTCTTCTTTTCAAGGCTTCGTTTAGTCATTTGTTTTTCCCCTTACAAGTTCTATCCTAGTTTTTCATGGATAAAATATGTACATATTATAGTCTATGACAGAAAAGGGCCTGTCACAAACCACCGGGGGGGTCACTCAGAAATCCCCCGCGCTGGCTACCAGTACGTCACAATCGGGGGGTAACAAGTGGGGTCACCCCTCCTTTATACCTCCCGACCGACAGACAGAGCACGTGATGCGCTCTCTAGCGCCCCTCTTATAGTCAGGCCAATTATGGAATTGCCCGACAATAAGCAAGGAGGCCGCTATACTACTTATGCCGATTATTGAAGGGTCCCCGGTGAGAGTAAGGTATATATTCCCCCGACCTCCGCGGGCGGAATATATAAAATCTCCCCGAATCTCACTGGCCTCCCCACAATAATCCTTGGCCCAAACTCGCTGCCACCAACCGATTTACGGTAACTATTAGCCGAACACACAGACGTGGGATTCAAGATCGAGATAACAGAACAGCCCAAGATTAATTATATAATTTAATCAGCCTAAAGCACACTAGAACTACAATATATACAATAGGGAATCTACAGAATATACAGTTATGTCAGAGTACAGTTACAATCAAAGCATGGGTTACAAACAGGCATACACAGTTCCAGCAGTTACCTTGTTGCGTCTGGCCACAGGGGGGCGCTGTAGACCAGGTTTCCAGGAACTCCCTCACAGGTCTTTCCCAACCAGGCCCCCGAGCAGAAGAACACTGGAAAATGGCCGAAGTAGGGTTATCAACCTGGGCAGATCCAGGTCCCCTCCTACCTTAGTGACCTCACAGGGAAGCACTGCCACTCCCCCTGCATGGATCAGAATTATCCAGCAAAGGGGATATTGGCCATAACTTTGCCTGGGAGCGTCGTAGGCGGACGCCAATGCTCTCATTGTGACAGTTATGAATTTAGCTACAGAACGAGGGGACTCATGACCTGTCTGCCAGTTCCCCATTGGCTGATATCACGCCTGGGGCATTTCCCAATGTCCTGCTCCCATAAAAAGGGTGTGCCGGCATCGTCCGCATGCGGAGACACCATTTTTATGGTTGCCATATTTATCGGAAATATGGCTTGCGAGATATGAACCATTTTTTACTGGAGTCGTTCTGTCTGGCTACTTCCAGAGCCTTGCTAATTAGATAGCAGCTCCTACTACAGGGTGACGGCAGGGAGTCATCCTGTGTCCATTGTTCCCACACCACCTCATCTCCATATCACAGGACATGGCCATGGGATTTGTTGCTAAACCAGTTGTGTGAAGGAAAGGGGGGGGTGACACCAGGAGAGGGCTTCCTGACATACTTGAATATCATGATTTATCGTCATATCTCCGGATTTACCTCACACCTCCCCCCTTTTGAGGGCGCTAGGGGGCAGCACACTCCGGTGTTCCCCCGTGCGCCCGTCCGCGACCTCTCCTTGTCGGGACAGCCCGTCTGCGTTACCGTGGTCACGGCCCCTTTTGTGGCGAATGGTGAAGTTGTATTGCTGGAGCGCAAGGCTCCATCGCAACAATCGCCCATTCGTCCCAGAGACGGTGTGCAACCAGCTGAGGGGATTGTGGTCCGTCTCCACGATGAAGTGGCGCCCGTATAGATAGGGTTGCAGACGCTGCAGGGCCCACACTATGGCCAGGCACTCCTTCTCCATCGTGGAATAGGCAACTTCCCTTGGTAACAGCTTCCTGCTCAGGTACAAGACTAGGTGCTCTTGGCTCGCAGAGTCCACCTGGCTGAGCACCGCACCGAGGCCGAAGTCACTGGCGTCGGTCTGTACTACAAACGGCCGCGTGAAGTCGGCTGCCTGTAGCACGGGCGGGCTGGACAGGGCGTCCTTTAGGGCCTGGAAGGCTGTCTCGCAGTCCATTGTCCAATCGACTGCAGAGGGCAGCTTCTTCTTGGTGAGGTCCGTCAAGGGCTTTGCCAGGCTACTATAGCATGGAACAAACCTCCTATAGTACCCAGCGGTCCCCAAGAAGGACATCACCTGCTTCTTGGTCCTGGGGGTGGGCCAGGATGCGATGGCTTCCACTTTCTCAGGCTCGGGCTTCAGTGTTCTCCCACCTACCCGGTGACCGAGGTACTGGACCTCGCTCATGGCCAGCTGACACTTTCCCGGCTTGATGGTCAAACCTGCCCGGTGGATCCGCCTGAGCACCTGTGCTAGATGCTCTAGGTGGTCCTCCCAGGTGGGACTGAAGACGGCAATGTCATCCAGGTACGCGGCCGCGTACCCTTCAAGTCCCTTGAGCAGGGTGTTGACCATCCGCTGGAAAGTGGCAGGGGCATTCCTCATCCCGAATGGCATCACCGTGGACTCGTACAGTCCAAATGGGGTAATAAAGGCAGAGCGTTCCCTGGCCTTGCGAGTCAGGGGGATCTGCCAATATCCCCGGCTCAGATCCATGATGGTCAGGTACTGAGCCCCGGCCAACTGATCGAGCAGGTCATCGATGCGTGGCATTGGGTACGCATCGGCGACCGTGACCGCATTGAGCCCCCTGTAGTCCACGCAGAACCGAGTGGTTCGGTCCTTCTTAGGGACGAGGACTACAGGCGAGGCCCAAGCGCTGTTGGATGCCTGGATCACCCCCAGCTTCAGCATCTCGTCAATCTCCTGGCGCATGTGTTGCTGCACCTCCAGGGAGACCCGATATGCTGAACGCCGGATCGGGGGATGATCCCCAGTGTCCACGTGATGGACAGCCAAGTCAGTCCTTCCGGGCTGGTTGGTAAACAACCCCCGGAAGGGGTGTAGGGTGGCCCACAGCTGGGACCGTTGGTCCTCCAAGAGCTGGTGGCCAACCTCCACATCCTCAATGGATCCGCCTGCCCTAACCTGGGCTAGCATATCCAAGAGGGTTTCCGCTTCTCCCTCCTCGGGCAGGTTGCACACGGGGAGCGCACATGCCTCCCGCTCATGATGTGCCTTCATCATGTTCACATGGAAGGGCTTCCGCCTTCCACGGGCAGGGTCCAGGGTGACCAGGTACGTTACAGGGTTGAGCTGCTGGTACACGAGGTATGGGCCTTCCCAGGCTGCCTGAAGCTTGTCCTGTGGTACGGGGACCAGTACCCACACCTTTTGACCCACTTGGTAGGTCCTCTCACAAGCGTTCTGGTCGTACCAACGCTTCTGATCGGCCTGGGCTTGAGCCATATTGTCGTGTACCAGTTGCGTCAAGGCCTGCATTTTGTCCCGGAAGCGCATGACATACTCGATAACCGACACTCCAGGGGTGGCCAAATCCCCTTCCCAAGCCTCTTTCACCAGAGCCAGGGGGCCCCGCACACGTCGCCCGTACAGGAGCTCAAACGGTGAGAATCCTGTTGAGGCCTGTGGAACCTCCCGGTAAGCAAATAACAGGTGTGGGAGATACCGCTCCCAGTCACGCCCATGGGAGTCGACCAACATCTTAAGCATCTGCTTTAAGGTGCCATTGAACCGCTCGCACAGGCCATTAGTCTGTGGATGGTACGGGCTGGCCACCAGATGTCGCACCTGGACTTGCTTACAGAGGGCCTCCATCAGCTGGGACATGAATTGGGTCCCCCGGTCAGTGAGCATTTCCTGGGGAAAACCCACTCGGGAGAAAATCTCCAGCAATGCGGTGGCCACCTTGTCAGCCCGAATGGACGACAAGGCCACTGCTTCTGGGTACCGGGTGGCATAGTCCACTACCGTCAGTATGAAGCGTTTCCCGGAGCTGCTGGGGATGGCCAGCGGGCCGACCAGATCCACAGCCACCCTCCTGAAAGGCTCATCGATGATTGGCAGAGATACTAGTGGGGCTTTGGGGTGTGGCCCCGCCTTCCCCACTCTCTGACAGGTTTCACACGAACGGCAGTAGGCAGCCACATCGGCCCCCATTTTTGGCCAGTAGAAATGCTGGTTTAACCTGGCCTTGGTCTTAGCGATCCCTAGGTGTCCGGCCATCGGAATCTCATGTGCGATCCGCAACAACTCCGTCCGGAACGGATAGGGTACCACCAACTGTCGGTCCCTGGGCCACGCCTCCGGTGAACCCTGCTGGACCGTGGCCCGGTACAGCCGTCCTTGGTCCCAGACCACTCGCTCCGGGTCCGAGTCCGAGGGAGGCTGTGCCGCCTGCTCCTTAAGAGCTTTCAGGCTGTCGTCAGCTTCTAACGCTGCCTGAAACCCCTGACTAGATGTGGCCAGAATCGACGAGACTGTCACATCTTCAGTCAGTACCCCGGGACCTGTGTCCTGGCCTCCACCTGACTCGGCTGCCACTTGGTCAGAAGGGGAAGAGCTATCGGACCTCCGGGAGGCCCCTTGGCTTCCAGCACTCCCACTGCGGGTGACAGCGGCCACAGCCGCTGCGACCGTGGGTCGTGCCTGCTCCTCCTCCGTTCCTGACCAAGTCGCCGGTTCAGGCAGACCTACCTGGCTTCCTGACACCCCGGTTGTGGGGGAACCATGCACCGAGATCTTACCTGGGAGCACTTCCGCTCCTGGACCGGCCCCAATCTCACCTGCCTGTTCCCCCCCTGCAGCAACAGAACCCCGCTGTGAAATCTCTGGGGACCCCACATTTGCTGTGGTAGCCCCCACCCCACACACTGGTCCTCCCCCTGCAGCACCCTGCTCTCTGCTTATCCCTGCAGAGGGCAACAGATCCCAGCTCACAGGCTGGTTACTTGTAGAGGCATTGTCACACCTTTCTCTGACCCCCTCCCCTGTCACAGCTGCAGCTGAGTGTGTGTCTATGGTGTCTATGCAAGCAGAAATATCAGAGTTCACTCCCTCCTCCCTTACATCATTCATAGATAACACATTAACATTGTCCGGAGGCATGTCAGTACTGGCTGAAGGTTCAGCCCTTGGTTGAGGCCCAAACTGGGAGGTTATCTGCCCCAAATCTGTCCCAAGTAGCACGTTTGCAGGGATCCGATCAGTTACCCCCACCTCCCTCACCCCTCGCCCTGCGCCCCAGTCCACATAAATGTCAGCAACAGGCAGCGCCGGGTCAGTGCCTCCAATCCCGGAGACAGCGAGGGTTTTTCCAGGGATCAAGTCTTGGGGGGACACCATCTCAGGCCGCACCAGAGTCACCTCCGAGGCGCTGTCTCGCAGTCCTATGGTCACAGACCGGCCGACGGTGACAGGTTGGAAGCTGTCCAGGGACCTACCACCACCCCCACCCACACAATACACCTTGGGCGGCCCTTGGGACGGGGACGGAGCCGGGGCCTTGGGACGCTGAGGGCACATGGCCTTGAAGTGTCCAGGTAGGTTGCACTGGTGGCACCGTCTTGGTTCCGCCACGGGCCTGGAGAGGGGAGTTGAGGGGGACACCCCCTGCAGTCTAGGGGCAGGTGGGGCAGTCGCAGAATTCATCTTACCCCCTCTCCAGGTGCTGCTGGTGGCCGCTCTCCTGGCCTCAGGGGCCCGGTTGTTGGTGTAGTCATCGGCAAGGGCAGCTGTAGCCGTGGACCCCTTTGGCTTCTGGTCTCGGATGAACAGGCGGAGATCCTCAGGGCAGTTCCACAAGAGTTGCTCCGTGATGAACAAGTCCAGGATCTCCGGTCCGGTGGAAAGCTGCAGGCCTTGGGTCCAGTGGTCGGCAGCTCGGGCAAGTGCCCGCCGGTGGTCAGCCCAGGAGTCCTTTGGTCCCTTTTGCAGGCTCCGGAACTTCTTGCGGTAGGACTCCGGGGTGAGGTTGTACTGTTGGATCAGGGCCCGCTTGATGGTGTCGTAGCCCTGATCTGCCTCAGCAGGCAAGTCACCAAGGATATCCAGGGCCTTACCCCTTAAACGGGGGGTCAGGTATTTGGCCCACTGGTCCTTGTCCAGATGGTGCTGCAAGCAAGTCCGTTCAAAAGCAGTCAAGAAAGAGTCCAAGTCTCCATCCTTCTCCAGCACTGGGAAGTCCTCAACACGGACCTTTGGAAGTTTGGTGTCTCGAAGGTCACATGTGGCTGATGAGGGCCGGAGCTGAGCTAGCTGCAGCTGGTAGTCACGGTCTGCCTGTCGCTCTCGCTCTTCACGCGCTGCCTGCCGCTCTCGCTCCGCAGCCTCACGCTCTGCATGCCGCTCCGCAGCCTCAGCGTCACGCGCTGCCTGCCGCTCTGCCCTGCGCTCTGCCAGGAGTTCCTTGTAGCCCTTCTGGTCTCCAGCCTGGAGAAGGGCCATAGCCATTTGAAGAAGGCTATCCGAGCCTCCCAGGCTCGGTGGAATGGCACGTGGTGATCTGCGGCACGCTGCAGAGCTAGGCGATTCACTGTCCCTTTCAGAGCGGAGGGCTGGCATCTGGCTCGTTGAGGAACCTTGGGTGAGCTCCTCCTCATCTTGTCCAGCAGTGCCAGGTTGCGCAATGTCCTCGGCAGAACGGTTTTCTGGCGTCGAGCTCCTGGAGGACTCGTGGGCAACCTCCTCATTGCTGTCCACAGCACCGTCCTCCCTCTCTTCGGCTCCTGCCTTAGCATTGGCCAGTTGCATAGCTCTGCTCCTGGTGCCATCAGCCATTCTTGCAGACTTTTGGTCACTGACACAGAACTGACACCTGATGCCTCCACACACCTTACAGTATCTGCACTCTGACACTCTAGTGTTGAGCTAGTCTGAAGACCCCAGCAGCCACAGCTGCTGCAGGCAGTCTTTAGTGTCTGGGAGTATGGGTCTCACACTCACACACACTATTATCTCGATCCCACCGCTATGCCACCAATATGTCACAAACCACCGGGGGGGTCACTCAGAAATCCCCCGCGCTGGCTACCAGTACGTCACAATCGGGGGGTAACAAGTGGGGTCACCCCTCCTTTATACCTCCCGACCGACAGACAGAGCACGTGATGCGCTCTCTAGCGCCCCTCTTATAGTCAGGCCAATTATGGAATTGCCCGACAATAAGCAAGGAGGCCGCTATACTACTTATGCCGATTATTGAAGGGTCCCCGGTGAGAGTAAGGTATATATTCCCCCGACCTCCGCGGGCGGAATATATAAAATCTCCCCGAATCTCACTGGCCTCCCCACAATAATCCTTGGCCCAAACTCGCTGCCACCAACCGATTTACGGTAACTATTAGCCGAACACACAGACGTGGGATTCAAGATCGAGATAACAGAACAGCCCAAGATTAATTATATAATTTAATCAGCCTAAAGCACACTAGAACTACAATATATACAATAGGGAATCTACAGAATATACAGTTATGTCAGAGTACAGTTACAATCAAAGCATGGGTTACAAACAGGCATACACAGTTCCAGCAGTTACCTTGTTGCGTCTGGCCACAGGGGGGCGCTGTAGACCAGGTTTCCAGGAACTCCCTCACAGGTCTTTCCCAACCAGGCCCCCGAGCAGAAGAACACTGGAAAATGGCCGAAGTAGGGTTATCAACCTGGGCAGATCCAGGTCCCCTCCTACCTTAGTGACCTCACAGGGAAGCACTGCCACTCCCCCTGCATGGATCAGAATTATCCAGCAAAGGGGATATTGGCCATAACTTTGCCTGGGAGCGTCGTAGGCGGACGCCAATGCTCTCATTGTGACAGTTATGAATTTAGCTACAGAACGAGGGGACTCATGACCTGTCTGCCAGTTCCCCATTGGCTGATATCACGCCTGGGGCATTTCCCAATGTCCTGCTCCCATAAAAAGGGTGTGCCGGCATCGTCCGCATGCGGAGACACCATTTTTATGGTTGCCATATTTATCGGAAATATGGCTTGCGAGATATGAACCATTTTTTACTGGAGTCGTTCTGTCTGGCTACTTCCAGAGCCTTGCTAATTAGATAGCAGCTCCTACTACAGGGTGACGGCAGGGAGTCATCCTGTGTCCATTGTTCCCACACCACCTCATCTCCATATCACAGGACATGGCCATGGGATTTGTTGCTAAACCAGTTGTGTGAAGGAAAGGGGGGGGTGACACCAGGAGAGGGCTTCCTGACATACTTGAATATCATGATTTATCGTCATATCTCCGGATTTACCTCACAGGGCCCTTATGCAAGAACAAGATACACTGGGGGAAATAAGTATTTGATCCCTTGCTGATTTTGTACGTTTGCCCACTGACAAAGACATGAACAGTCTATAATTTTAAGGGTAGGTTAATTTTAACAGTGAGAGATAGAATATTCAAAATAAAATGCAGAAAATCACATTGTATAGATTATATAAGTTTATTTACATTTTGAAGAGACAAATAAGAATATGATCCCCTACCAACCATTAAGATTTCTGGCTCCTACAGACAACTTAGACGCTCCTAATCAATTCGCTACCTGCATTAAAGCCAGCTGTCTTAAATTGTCCCCTGTATAAAAGCCTCCTGTCCACAGACTCAATCAGTCAGACTCTAACCTCTACAACATGGGCAAGACCAAAGAGCTTTCTAAGGGTGTCAAGGACAAGATCATAGACCTGCACAAGGTAGGAATGGGATTCAAAACCATAAGATGCTGGGTGAGAAGGAGACAACTGTTAGTGTAGTAGTAATAAAATGGAAGAAATGCAAAATGAGTGTCCATCGACATTGATCTGGGGCACCATGCAAAATCTCACCTTGTGGGCTATCCAGGATCACGAGGAAGGTGAGAAATCAGTCTAAAACTACACGGGGGGAACTTGTTAATGATCTGAAGGGAGATGGGACCACTGTCACTAACAAAACCATTGGTAACACATTAGGCCGTAATGGCTTAAAATCCTGAACTGCCCGCAAAGTCCCACTGCTCAAGAAGGCACATGTGCAGGCCCGTCTGAAGTTTGCCAATGAACTCCTGGATTCTAAGAGTGATTGGGAGAAGATGAAAATGAATGGCAGAAACGCGTTAACCACGACCATATGCCTTGTCTGAACTGCACTGAATAAATCACCTGTTCACTCAGCTGGATCGCTTTTTTCATTTTCATTGCTGTGCGTCCAGGGCAGGGCCGGATTCGAGTCTGAGGCACGGTGAGGTCAGACATGGGTGAGCTGGATTCCTTCACAAAATTGGGAGAAGATGCTGTGGTCAGATGAGACAAAAAATGAGCTCTTTGGCCTTACCTCAACTTGCCGTGTTTGGAGGAAGAGAAATGCTGCCTATGACCCAAAGAACACCGTCCTCACTGTCAAGCACGGAGGTGGAAACATTGTGTTTTGGGAGTGTTTCTCTGCTAAGGGCACAGGACTACTTCATCGTATCAATGGGACAATGAATGAAGACATGTACCGTAAAATCCTGAGTGACAACCTCCTTTCCTCAGTCAGGACATTAAAAATGGGCCGTGGCTGGGTCTTCCATCACGACAATGACCCAAAACATACAGCCAAGGCAACAAAGGAGTGGCTCAGAAAGAAGCACATTAAGGTGATGGGGAGGCCTAGCCAGTCTCCAGACTTTAATCCCATAGAAAATTTATGGAGGGAGCTGAAGCTCCGAGTTGCCAAGTGACAGCCTTAAAATCTTAATGATTTAGAGATGATCTGCAAAGAGGAGTGGACCAAAAATCCTCCTGACATGTGTGCAAATGTGTTGCCCCAGGGGGTGATGATCCTATTCGGGGACGCCACAGGGGTTCTTCTATATGGCAACAGGTAATGTAGGTTTTTAATAGGTCGTGACGCCACTCACAGCTTGCGGTCAGGGATATGGATGACCACCATTGCAGGTTTTATGATCGTCTGGGGCTGATGGGGTCTGCAGTCAGATGGTGTGGCCTCCCGTGAGTGAGGCAAGCCCCAGGGGCTCAGGTGTATAGAATAGCGGGTCTATCCAGGGAGTAGGCTACTGCCTTTTCTCCCCTGTGTTCGGCCCGTTTGCCGGCAGCGGGGACAAAGTGAGATGGCTCCAAACTCTGTTTCCTTATGGATCCCTGCGTTGCTGCTGACGCTAAGACTCTGTGTGGTTGGTGAGGTACTTGTAGTTCCCCTCACCGGCAGGTTTAGCAGATAGTTAAAATTGAAGTCTGCTCTAGGGACCTGTCCCCCATACGTGCCTAGTCACCGGCAGTCCCCGAACTCGACTGACTCGCTCTCTGTCTTTCTGACTGACTTGTAACCGTTCTCCCCCTGCTAACTGTCACTACACCGCTCAGTGTCTGACTAGTGGCCGCGCGCGTATACTGTAGCAACCGCCGCGCTCCACTACTAGACTGGCTCGCTCCACTCCTTTCCTGACAACCTCTGCACTTTAGCTCCCAACCCCTCCGCTACACCCCTTGACAAGAATTGAAGGCCAGTCCCCTCTAGTGACTGCCCAAGGGTCCCATCTAATGGTGTGGGAGAGCTGGTTGCTATGTGTCTGTGCATACACTCCTCATTCTGGCCCTTTGGATTACCTGGAAGTACTGTTCCAGCATGGGTGCAGTACTCAGTGGTGCTTGACCAGGTCAGGTCACAGCAATGATTTGTCCGACTCTACCCATTATAGTCTATGGGCTGCTCACATGTCCTGTACAAATCTATGGACCACTATGAAAATCCTGGACCGCACAAAGATATACAGTGTACAATCCGTTTGCTGTCCATGATTGACATTATAAAGCATAGGAGAAGCTTTGTAAATTTTATTTATTAATTTTTTGGATACATGAAAATCACTGACAGTCAAAATGGACAAATGGAGCAAATATTGATGAACATTGGATCAAAAGGTACAGATGAAACTTGGGCAACTTTTTTCCGCGCCCGAAAAATCACTAATGATTGAGTGAATCCAAAAACTAAAGGGGGCTTTACACGCAACGACATCGCTAACGAGATGTCGTTGGGGTCACGGAATTCGTGACGCACATCCGGCCTCGTTAGCGACGACGTTGCATGTGAAACGTACGAGCGACCGCTAACGATGCAAAATAGTCACCAAATCGTTGGTTGTTGACACGTCGTCCATTTCCCAAATATCGTTGCTGGTTCAGGACGCAGGTTGTTTGTCGTTCCTGAGGCAGCACACATCGCTACGTGTGACACTCCAGGAATGACGAACAACACCGTACCTGCGTCCTCCGGAAACAAGGTGTTCGTGACTTTCATGCGGCTGCTCTCCGCTTCTATTGGACGCCTGCCGTGTGACGCCGCACAAACCGCCCCCTTAGAAAAGAGGCTGTTCGCCGGCCACAGCGACGTCGTTAGGAAGTTAAGTATGTGTGAAAGGTACTAGTGATTTTGTACGCCACGGGCAGCGATTTGCCCGTGCCACACAAACGACGGGGGCGGGTGCTTTCACAAGCTCTACGTATATGAGCAGCCTTTACTCTTGCCTCAAAAATTGCTCATATACGGGGAGAAAATAATAAAGAAAGAATATAAAAAAGTGAATGTCTGCGGGTAGCTTCATCCAGTACCCTGTCCCGTAGACCAGCTCTGTGAGCAGAAATCAGATTGGGTTATTTATAACTTGCTGGCAGGTTACTTGGCACGAGTTGGACCATCTTTGGGTTGGGAGTTATGGAGCATCACAGCTGATGTCTTTTAGAAAAGCACAATGGCTGTAAGTGTTTCAGTTATTTAATGCAGTTTCTTGGTCCATACTTTTGGCAAGGACTCACTGAGCTCATATAGTTATATCAGGAGAAGAAAAGGCTTTTCATCCACGCTAGAATAAGTTATTCATTCTTAGATTTAATAACCAGCGGAGAATCCCATGAGAGTAAGATATTTTGTACCTAATAAACGTTGACCAAATATAATGGAGTTTGCGCCGATCCTAAAGTATAACTGATTGTCCGACTCCGACATGACTTCATAGTCAGTCGATGTTTACAGCCCTTGCATTGTATCGTGTGTTTACAGTCTCTGTTTTGGACTTTATTAAAAGTATTGCTTCAATAATCACACTGACAACTTTCTACATCCGACACCACCTGTGCAAACACGCCATAACTCAGACCTGCTGAAACCATAAGACACAACATTTAAGTGCAACGGGGAAGCTTATGCGAACAGTCAGCAGAGGCTCATATTCTTTACATTGGGATTTTAACAACACTGTGAAGATTGTCAAATAAAACAGTGCTGCCAGTGTATTCATCTGCAATATAAGGGTTACTTACGGCATCTTCTGACTTGTTCATAATTTGGGTTAAAAAAGTTACATTTTTTAAAAATAAATACTGTTAATTAACATGTTGCAAATAAACTGTTTGCACAATTATTAGGTAACCGAATATATAACTGTATAAACTTGAATGCTTATTGGATGAAGCAGAGGGAAATTGCAGTCTAAGGCCTCCTTCACACATCCGTGCAAAATTTGAACGTTTTGCATGGTCCGTGGTGAAGGTGTGTACGTGTGTGTGTGTGTTCTACGTGTGCTGTCCCTGTGCTATGTGTGGGACATCTGGAGAGCACACGGACAGCATGAGCTGGTATACTTACCTGTCACTGGCGCTGCTATTACTTCTGGGTCTGCGTTGAGTGCAGTGAATATGCATGAGCATAATGAGTGTGACCCGGAAGTAACAACAGAGGCAGCGACAGCAGCGCCAGAGAAAGGGAAGTATAAAAACTCTTTATTTTTTTGACCTGTGTTTTCTCGGATACATGTCACACTGATATCACATGGATCACATCAGTGTGTCCGTATGACACATGTGCTGCTGGCAGAAAATGGACATGTCGGTGTGTGGCACACACAGACATGCATGTGCTCAGGGTCGGACTGGGGTGTCTGGGGCCCACCAGAGGAATTGACTCTAGGGGCCCACTCTACAGCTACATGCAAATACCTATTAGCCACTATCCCCGTTATAGTGAAGCACTGACTGTAACGCACAGGCGGCTCCTGCACATCTCCTGTACACCATAACTGGGATGTATATGTCTCGGGCGGAGGAGGGGACGCTGCGCTCTCCCACTGCTCGGGTCCGGCCGCGGCAGCTGCGGCTGTGGCTGCTCGGTGGTGGCTCGAGTGGTGGGCCGGATCCCGGGGACTCGAGCGGCGCTCCTCGCCCGTGAGTGAAAAGGGTGGGGATTGATTGTGGGGATTTGAGATTGTCCGTGACGCCACCCACGGTTGTGGTGAAGTTGGTGACACCACCGCTGCTCTGGACGGGGATCCCGGGAGCGGTGACAGGGAGCAGCTTTGATGTTAGTTCTCCCCTCCGTGGGTAGGGGGTTGGTTGTCCCGGGGCCCGGTGATGGGGTAGGGATGGATGGTAGGCGGGTTACGGGGTCTGGCGAGGTACAGGGTCGCGGGGGCAGCGCTGTGCCGCACGGTACGGTGGTACTCACTCAGCCAATGATGAGGACACAGTTCTCGGTAAAACACACGGCTGGATGGACGGGTCCCACAGACGGCTGCGGTGTTTCTCCTCCCGGCAGGTTGATGGTGACTGCCTTTCCCTGCACCTGTGCAACGTGTACGGTTCCAATGGGTTCCCACCGGTAACCCGCTCCCCAGCTTGGATGAGTGCTGAAGGAGACCCTTTTGCCCGCAGGCTCTGGCCCTGGGAACTTTAGCCTTGGCGGTGACTGTGTTTCCCTCTCTCGGTTGGACTGTTGCCTTCTAACAGGACTTGGCTGCTGGGAAACCCAGGAGGTTCCCTTCGCTAACGGATTTGGCAAATTCACGGCGACTCCTAGCCTTGCCGGGGTCCGTAAGCCCCTGCCGGATGGTGCTGGCTTATCTTTGGGTACCGGTCCGGTACCGCCGGGCCACCGCCCGTCCACGGTCCTGACGGTTAGCTCCAATAGGCCACTCCTGCAGACGGTCACCACCGTCTGCCAACCTTGCTGATCTGTCCGGGCCACACACCCGGACCAACTTCAGGCTTCCCTACTGCCACTTCCCTCCTTCCACTTTCACTTCCAAAACTCATCTGCCTCTTTTCCCGCCTCCAGGACTGTGAACTCCTTGGTGGGCAGGGCCAACCGCCTGGCCCACCCCCCTGGTGTGAACATCAGCCCTGGGGGAAGGCAACAAGGGTTTGTGTCTGACTTTGGTGTGCCTGACCGGGAGTGTGGGGTGTGTAGGTGTTGTTCTGTGACGACCTGGCTTGCCCAGGGCGCCACATATAATTACAGTAGTTTGCAGTAATAGGATCTTTGGTGACAAGTTATCACCAATCCACAGGTTCGGTAGGTGATAACTTATTGATCGGTGGTACCAAAACAGTGGAAACCGCACCAATCGGAAGAATGATGAACTTTTATCCCCATTATACAATGCAGCAGCGGCAGGTGGGATGTGTGACCGCAGCTCCATTCATCCTCTTTGGGGTGGTCAGATAAAAACAAGCACAGCGCTCGCAGCCACTGAGGGAATGAATGGATCAGGGGTCGAGTTGGACACGAGCTCCAGTGTTAAGGGCACGTTACACGCTACGATATATCTTACGATATGTCATCGGGGTCACGTCGTTAGTGACGCACATCCGGCCTCGTTTGACATATCAAAGCATGTAACACAAATGAGCGACTGTGAATGAGCAAAAATACTCACCTTATCGTTGCTCGTTGACACGTCGCTCATTTTCAAAAAATCGAACGTCCTTCTGTGCTCCGGTTGTTCATCGTTCCCGAGGCAGCACAAATCGCTCCGTGTGACACCCCGGGAACGACGAACACAGCTTACCTGCGGCTGCCAGCAATGTGGAAGGAAGGAGGTGGGCGGGATGTTTACGTCCCGCTCATCTCCTCCCCTCCGCTTCTATTGGCCGGCCGCTGTGTGACGGAGCTGTGACGCCAAACGTCCCTCCCCCTTCAGGAAGAGGATGTTCGCCGCCCACAGCGAGGTCGTTTGGAAGATAAGTACGTGTGACGGGGGTTACCGAGTTTGTGCGACATGGGCAACAAATTGCCCGTATCACACAAACGATGGGGGCGCGTGCGATCGCACATGCGTTTGCACGAGAAGTTGATACGTGTAAAGCAGGCTTTATGGGGATAAAGGTTGTACAATTTGCAGATCAGTGCAGGTCCCAGCAATCAGACCCCACTGATGAATAAGTAAGTTGTCACTTATCCTTAGGCCTCATTCACACTTTCAGTATTTGCTCAGTATCATGCATCAGTATTTGTAGCCAAAATCAGGAGTGGGTAAACAATACAGAAGAGGTGCTCGTGTTTCTATTCTACTTTTCCTCTGACTTTACCGCTCCTGGTTTTGGCTTCAAACACGGAGGTAAAAAAGTCCCCACGTGGCCTTAGGAGAGGGGATTACTTGATTTCACTGGAGAACTTTTGTAAGTGCATATGTGCTACAGTGCAATAGTCACAGGACAGGGAGGGGTTAAACGTTCAAATATTTAAACTATTGGAAATAAAGAATCTTCCCCATATTGATATCAGAGAGAAAAAGTGACCTCCAGACACAACACAATCCACTATACCAAGACTACCACATACAAAGTAGAAATACCATAGGGAAAACAAATCCAGCATCCATGTCTGTATGAAGTAAAACTACGTCTTTATTTCATAGATTTGTTTAAAATTCCATAAGATGATTAAGAACGCTCCAGCGTTCGAAACGCGTCTTTTCTTGAGCATTGATTTTATGTAATTTTATGTGCGAGCAGACTGGGCAGGGCCCCCACGCTTTGATGGGCCCCTCCCATGCTCTGAGGGCCCCCCAGCCTTTCAATCACAAACTGCAGCGATAGCACAAGTTCTGAGTAACCGGCAGCCCCGCGGCGCTATACACAGCCCCGCATTATATAAGGCACGGGGGCCCACTAAGGGTCTGGGGCCTACCGGGGGATTCCACGCTACCCCGGCGGGCCAGACCGACCCTGCATGTGCTCCACACGGACACACGGCCCATGTGAAAACACAGATGTGTGACCAAGCCCTTGATTTTAATGTGTTTACATGTATCAGTGTTTCCAGTACGTGTGAAAACGAACGTCACATGTACCGGAGACACGGATGTGTGAAGGAGGCCTAAGGATATCCACTTCATTTACCAAGTTGTTCAGAATTATCAGGGCTCATGCGCATGTAACTGCAGAATATTCTGCAGCGAATTGACTGCACATGTGCGCTACAAATCGCTGCAGAAAGACTGCATAATGAATGCAGTTTTTTTGTTTAAAAAAGCCGATTTCATGCGTTATGGCTGCTGCCCCCACCATAGACAGAGTGGGAGCTGCATCCAGAATGCAGAAATAATTGACATGTTGCTTTTATGAACGCACGGATTTGGGTCAAAATTTTAGCACCCAAATTGCTGCGTTCATAAAAGCAACGTGCGCACGTATCATGCACAATCTACATAGATTGTACAGGGGACGCAGGACGCATGTGTGCCGCCCCGTGCTCGGCTGCAACCAAGCCGCTCGGGTCCGGACCTTCAGTGGGTGGCTCGAGGGTCTCCGGACCCGGGGGTCCTGCGGTCACTCCGACCAAAAAGGGGTTGGCGGTTTGGGGACATAGGTGTATGGCCGGAGCCGCGTTTTAAGTTTGTGACGCCACCCACGGGATGTGGTGAAGGTGGACACCACCGCTGCAGTTATGGGGCACCCTGGGGAGATGGTATGCAGCAAGTTGTTGACCCCTCCGTGGACAGGGATGGTGGCCCCAGGACCCGTTGGGGATGTTTTAGCGGTGCAGGGAGATGGGCGGCCGGAGGGCACTGGTGTACTCACTATTAGAATGAAACACTCGAGTCTCTGGTAAACCAAGATGATGGGGGTCGGTGCCCGCAGCCGGCTGCAGTCGGGTTCCCCCACCCGGTTGGTGGTCTCTGCCTTTCTCCTGCACCTGTTTGAGTTGTTGGACTACCTGCGCTTGCAGCGTCAGGAGTCCTCTCCCCGGCTTGTGGATGTTGGAAGAGCCCGTTTGCCCGTAGACGCTTGCCCGTGGGATCTCTGAGCCTTGGCCGTGGCTTCCTATCCCCCTCGTTGGGCTGTTGTCTTCTATGAGGGACTTTGGGTGGGAAAGGACCTAAAG
The DNA here is from genome assembly GCF_048569485.1 of Anomaloglossus baeobatrachus. Taxonomy (NCBI): domain Eukaryota; kingdom Metazoa; phylum Chordata; class Amphibia; order Anura; family Aromobatidae; genus Anomaloglossus; species Anomaloglossus baeobatrachus. The sequence goes on along the minus strand of NC_134361.1, from coordinate 59,797,600 downwards.
TCCAGACCACAATCAGTTAATTAACTCAGTCCAGTAGTTTCTAGACCTCCTTTCAGGGTCTGAGTACCCCCTCTTGTGCTCTGGTTTCCGAGTCAGTTCCCCGGGTCGGTACCGGCGGACCACTACCCTGTCCCGGTCCACCACGGTTCCACCGAGCCGTCTTCCCGGCTCCTGCAGGCAGAGGCCTCTGTATGCCTCCTAGCCAAAGGTGTCCGGGCTCCAACCCTGGCACCTGTCAGTCTGCCACAGACCTGACCTACAGGCCTGACCTCCTCACTCCACTCTCAAACTCGACTCCGACTAGACTGGACTGCACTCTTTTCTTTTTTCTGCCTCAAGCTCCAACCGCCTGCCTCCGCCCCCTGGTGTGTCCATCAAGCACTGAGGGAGGTGACTAGGATTTTATGTGGTTGGCTGGTGTTACCTAGTGAGGGGACTGGTGTTGTGCGGGGCTCTATCTGTGACTACCTGGCTTGTCCAGGGCGTCACACATGCATTTACGCTGCAGTGCAATACGCAGCGTAAAGGCATGTGAGTACACAACGTGCGCATGAGCCCTTAGGCAGCTTGTTTTCTTTAGATAAAATGGGCCAAAAAAACAAAATGTAACTGACTCTGAAAAGTAAAAAATTGTTACACATCGTTACAAGAAATTAGGGTGAGATCACAGAACCATAAACCAAAAACATCATACTCCTAAAATTAAATTTATTAGAAAAATATTGCTTAAAAAATACTCAGAGATACAGAGTATAATAACTCTTATATATACACATAAACAGTCATGTAGTAGTGTCAAAGTGAGTGGAAGGTCAGAAAAACGCACCACACCTGCTGGTGAGGGAAGGGGGACTAATTGTATTGAAATGAGTGAGCCTATAGTGACAAGACTCTTCATATATGATACATAGCCTGTAAAAATGGTGGTGGGTCTCATTGCGACTTGCAGGTTAGAGGGAAAGCTTAGGGACAGCCGACGTGGAGCGGGGGGCACCCAACAACTTAAGGTGCACCTCCGCTGGTAGGCAGTTGCCAGAGAGGGAGAGATATTCCCCCTGTTACCCTCCATTTTTACAGGCTATGTATCATATATGAAGAGTCTTGTCACTATAGGCTCACTCATTTCAATACAATTAGTCCCCCTTCCCTCACCAGCAGGTGTGGTGCGTTTTTCTGACCTTCCACTCACTTTGACACTACTACATGACTGTTTATGTGTATATATAAGAGTTATTATACTCTGTATCTCTGAGTATTTTTTAAGCAATATTTTTCTAATAAATTTAATTTTAGGAGTATGATGTTTTTGGTTTATGGTTTATGAACACTTCTATATTTATTGTGTTTGGTTTAATGAGATCACAGAACCATCGAACATTTTGTTCAAATAGTCAAGAGGGTCACAAAAATTGTGGAGAAAAAAGAGCCATATTTACTGCCGAAGATTTGAGAAGAATCAAACATGAAGTGACCAGGAACCTATTATTCTCCAGTGCTGTCATGCTCCAGAATTGTCATATTCCATGACTTTGGCTGGTAGATGCAAGTGCCTTTTTGTTATGTTTATAGTTTAATTATATGAGAGCTTCTTAAAAGTTTTATTGGCTATGCTTTATATTTTACTATAGTGTATGGACTCGCAAGACATGGGGAACCTTGACGTTGGGTGTTGGGTTGCGAGTTTGTGTATTTTGGTGAAAATATAAACCAATACTTATTTTTCAGCACATTTTATTTTTTATAGGGTGCAGCCAGGCCCATCAATAGTGACCTTGTATACTTGGGGCCTGTATCTCTGTGATGCACTGGGAGAGTGATGGGCAGGCTGCTTAATCGAAAAGTAGGGGTGACCTGTGCCCTGTGACCTGTGCAAGCTTCATTTCTGTGCAATTCTAATACTGTACTGGGCAATCCATATTCCAGAACATATTGCAGTCTCCCAGGAGGGCCCATAAGTACAAGCTGTTCAGTGCCGAGTTGAGGAGTCTGAACTCGACGACCACTTAACAAGACTCAATTTGGAACATCAAGACTGGACCAAGAAATATCTGAAGACAGGTTTTTTAAAGGTTTTATGGACTGATGAGATGAGAGTGACACTTGAAGGAGCAGACGGAAGCGCCCGTGGCTGGATCAGCAAACTCTACTTTGACTGAGACAAGGTGAGCAAGGTGGAGGTGACATATTGCTATGGACTGATATTATTAAAAATAAGCTAGTTGGACTTTTTTGAATTAAAGAGTAATTCAAAATCAACTTCCAAACCTTCTGCCAGTTTTTTAGAAGACATTTTCTTCAAGCATTGGTACAGGAAAAAGTTAGCATCTTTCAAAAAAAACAAAAAACCCATGATTTTTATGCAGGACAATGTTCCATTGCATGTATCGAAGTCTCCACTGCTTGGCTGCCAGTAAAAGGCTTAAAGATAATCCAGTGCAGGATTCCGTCATTTTCTACTGCGCATGTCCAGTATGTACACAATCACATTGCAAAACTCCAAAGCTGGTAAGGCTATGTTCACATTTCTATTGTTTAGGATCAGTCACAATCTGCCGCTCTGATAAACAACGCAATCTGATTGGCGGATTCCGTTGTTTCCCATAGACTTGTATGAGCGGCGGATTGCGACTGATGCCCTTGCGTTGCATCCGCCGCCCGACTGATCAGTCATGGAACAACTGACCGTCGGGTGGCAGGAACGCAGCATGTAACGTTTTTGAGTAGTGGAATCCCTTTTGTTTTCACTGCGCATGCTCAGATCTTGTGTTTAATCATTCAAATCAATGTCTCTCTCTCGGTGGCCGAACGATCAGCTGATCGACCGGCTATTGTGAACGGCCGCGGGAGATCAGCTGATCGCTCTCAAAAGCCGGCCGCCGGCTTTTGAGAGCGATCAGCTGATCTCCCGGCCCCCGGCTTTTGAGAGCGATCAGCTGATCTCCCGGCCGCCGGCTTTTGAGAGCGATCAGCTGATCTCCCGGCCGCCGACATTCGAGAGCGATCAGCTGATCATTCTCTCTCTCTCATTTTTATACTGAAATATTTCACCAACGGAATTCGCTTTCTCATGACAATCAATTCCATTTTTTGTCACCCATTGTACAGCGCATCAGTCACAAGCGTCAAGCAACACAGGTGACTGATGCAAAACAACGGAAATGTGAACATGTCCTAAAGCGGACTTTACACGCTACAATTTATCTAACGATGGGTCGGCGGAGTCACGTCTTAAGTGACGCACATCCGGCATCGTTAGTTACATTGTAGCGTGTGAAACCTCCGTGTGATTGTGATTGAACGTTAAAACGTTGATCGCATACACGTCGTTCAATCACTAAAAATTGAACGTCCGGTTGTTCAATGATCCCGAGGCAGCACACATCGCAGTGTGTGACACCCCGGGAACGATGAACAGCAGCTTACCTGCGTTCCTCGGCTCCCGCCGGCAATGCTAAAGGAAGGAGGTGGGCGGGATGTTTACGTCCAGCTCATCTCCGCCCCTCCGCTTCTATTGGCCGACTGCCGCATGACATCACTGTGACGCCGAACGTCCCTCCCACACCAGGAAGTGGATGTTCGCTGCCCACATCGAGGTTGTATGGACGGGTAAGTACGTGTGACGAGAAAGAATCGTTTGTGCGACACGGTCAACAAATTGGACATGCCGCACATACGATGAGGACGGGTCACATCGCATACGATATCGTATGCGAAATTGAAAGGTGTAAAGCAGGCTTTAGACAGATCTGTTTTTTACAGGGGTCAGTCGCATCAGTTGTACCACAATCTGCAACTGATCCGTCGCATCAGTCACAAAACGGATTGTGACTGATGGAAAAAAACTGATGTGTGAAAGTAGCCTCATTGTGTTAAGTTTCATTTCTGAAGTCATTTGTACACTTTTTACACTAGTTTTATGGAATAGACCACAACTGTGCATAAAAATCACATTTGTCCTATCAATTTCTGAGTTTGCATCTTCAGATTGTCCGGTATGATGAGGTATTCTTAATGTGTAATGATTGACCAGCTACACGTTAAAACGGCCAAAGATAACAGCTTTACCGAGGCTTGAAAAGACATGTTAGGCAAGCCTCGTCTCTTCCTGGAGGGTTAGTCATCTGAGGCTAGCCATATTGATTAAAAGTGAACAATTCAGTAGACTGATGTGGTTAGAACAGGAAAAAAAAAAGACGTGCTATCACTTGCCAAGAAAAACAGGCTCCTCTATTTTTGTACTGAAGTATTTCTGATTACAGAGGTCAACCTGATGCAGCATTTCAATATTATTACAGTAGCGTGGGTGAAGACTATTAACTGCCTATGGTTTCTTGGAAGATTACAGTAAAAGTTAGAGCTACAGGCATTTATTGCTTCTCAGTGGTGCTAAGTGTGCGCAGCAGTGATGTGACCTCTGTGGTTGCCATCAGTGGATGCCCGCCCAATACCTAGGGCCCCCCGTGGCCTTGCGTTCATTTTATCTTCACCTTCTACTGTACTTGCAGTTATCATTTATTTTTTTTTAACTTAGGATCATATAATGTCTGAGGTCCTAGTCCAAATTACTGTTTTACTCTTTTGCAGCACGTGTTTAAGGGAAACTGTCAGGTGATTAATGCTGCCCAAACCGCGGGAAGCATGCATGCAAGCCTTGCTGTACAATTGCAGCCAGGTATATTATTTTCTGAATCTCTCCAGCATTTCAGAGAAAATATACTTTAAAGATTCCTCCCCATCTGGCTATTCCCACCGCTGCTGCATGTGATTGACAGGTCATTCTATTACGTGTACATAGGGAGAAACCTGCGGTGGAACTGGGAAGAGCTGTCCAGGTACGGCGACGGACCAGTCCCATCTAAGGCTGCTTTCACACATCCGGTTTTTGCTGAGCGGCACAATACGGCGCTTTGCAGAAAAAATGCAACCGTTTTTTTTTGCCGCCGGTTGCGTTTTTTTCCGCATAGACTTGCATTAGCGCCGTATTGTGCCGCATGGCCTTGCGTTGCGTCCGTTTTTTGCCGGATGCGGCATATTTAGCCCATGCGGTGGCCGGATGGAACTTTGTCTGGCACGTTTTTTTGTGCGGCGAAAAAACTGCATTGCGCCGGCGTGATGCGGCGCAATTTACAATGCAAGCCTATGGACGCCGGATGCGGCGTCCTGCGGCAAAAAACGCATCTGACCGCCGGATGCGTTTTTCTGCACTGCGCATGCTCAGTATCAAGCTGCTTCCGTCAAAAAATGGACGGGCCGCATGGAAAAACTTATGCAACGGATCCGTTTTTTTCGCCGCATCCATTGCATAGGTTTTTGAGCCGGATTGAGTCGCACTGCAAAAACCGGATGTGTGAAAGCAGCCTAAGGTCCCTGGCTAGATCTTTAATGACGTTGGCCACTACTTTAACACTGATGGCCTATTCTGAGACTAGGTCATCAAAGTCTGATTGGCTAAGGTCCAACACCCGCACCCCTGCTGATCAGCTGTTCTTGGTCCCAGTGGCGGCATCAGCAGGAGGTGGAAATACTAATTTCTGGAGCTGCTCTGTGTTTGGATAGCGGCGGCAGCTGGGTACTGCACATCTGCCTCCCATTCAAATCAATAGGAATCGTATGTGCAGTACCCAGCTGCGGCCACTATCAGAACACAGGGCAGCTGTGGAACTGAGCATTTTCAGGTACCTGCTTCCACCTGGACCAGAAACTGCTGATCAACGAGGGTGCTGGGTGTCAGACCCCGGCCAATCAGACATTGTTGACCTATCCTAAGGATAGACCATGAATGTAAAAGTAGTGGACAACCCCTTTAAATATATTTTATCTGAAACTTCAAAGTGTTTTGGCAGTATGAATAGTCTGACAGATTCCCTTTAATGTGATGTCTGACACCTAAAATTTAATTTCTAAATATCTTTCCACACTAACCACTTTTGTAATTATCTGTATTACACAATACCCTACCATTCTCCCTATCTTGCTAATCCCAAAATGTGTTTTTTTTTTACTCTCCTTCATGTGATATTTAGTTAGAGAGGAGTCTGAAATGTGAAGTGACTGGAGGCTGGGGCTGTACTCACTCTCTGCAGCGTCCATGACCCCTCCTAGAACAGAATGTCATGAGATGCCAGCGCTGCAGTTACTTATTAGTTTCTTGCATCGTTGCCCCCTCTGAAGACATCCTGAACCGTTGCTGATAGGCACTGTGGGCGGATTAGTGCACCAACCACAATCTGATCCTCCCCACATCCTCCCGAGATACATGCATGCTCAGTTTGGTTATTCAGAAAGGAAAGAGGGGAGTAAGCTGATACCAGACTCCTCTAAAGACTTACGGTATCTCACCTGAGAACTAAAGGATCAGGTGTATTGAAATATCCCAGCTTGACCCTTATTGTCCTTGTCATCTGGGGACATTTGGTGCAGTCCCATCATACACCTCTGCCATGCCCACTGATAATAGTATCGATGGATGAGTGAAGGAAATGAGGGACCGCACTCCGTACCGCTGTGCAGGAATCTTTAGTTTATTAGACGGTGCAGGGTAAAAAGCAGGAGACGAGCTGTGAGCTGGCTCCCAGGTAAAGGACGACAGCTGTTTCGCCTAACTAATTAGGCTTCCACAGTTCCATATGTGGAGCTACAACGGCGCCCCCTATATAGGAGTGCTCACAGGTGCGTCGCATCCACATAAAAACATACATAGGAGAATGTAATGTGCATATAAAACATGGAACACACCATGCCACAATACAAAACAATAAAAACAAGGTTATTACAAAACGATTATACCAAAAAAGAAGAAAGAAAGGACACCGAAGGAATTCATATGCAAAATATGTCAAAGCACACACATATGGAGGACCTACAGAAAAACTGACAGATCCACGCGATCATTTAACCCCAATGCCCCCTGAGCTCCATAATTAATGATTAGTTTGGTCTCAACTTGTAGTAAAAGTTGCTGAAGGTTTCCCCCCCTCGATGGGAGGACAACCTTCTGCAGGCCAGCAAAACGGAGGACATCAGGGTTACCATTATGATGCTCGCGGCTGTGAGAAATCAGTCTAGGAGAACCTTTGCCTGACGTTACCGAATTGTAGTGCTCCCTGAACCTGACGTATAAACATCTGATTGTTTTGCCTATGTAAAATCTGCCACAAGGGCAGAAAATCACATAGACAACGAATTTAGTTTTACAAGAAATAAACTGGAGGACCGAATGTGAGTGCGAACCCACCTGTAGGGATCGGCCAGTGAGATGCAGGTTACAAAATCTGCAGTTGCCACACCGGTAGTTACCCGGCGGGCAGCATCTATCGAGCCACACAGAGGGGCTGGTAAGTCTATTTCTCACTAGTTTATCCCGTAGGTTAACGCAATGTCTGAACGAGACCAAAGGATTAGCCTTGGTCATTTCAACCAAAGTAGGATCTCTTTCCAGAATGTGCCAATGCCTATACAAAGTTCTCCTAATGACATGCTCCAAGGGACCGAACCGAAAGCTAAACACAAATCCATTCAGATCATCAATCTTTCTGTCAGGGCGGCCCATGCGATTAGAACAATGGACACCAGATCTAGCCCTCTCAAAAGCACACTCACTCTTACATTTCCAGAGCGCACACCCCCTTCATACTAAGACGGCTTTACCGTACAGTCAATTTTTGCGGGTACGCAGGGCTAATAGTTCTGAGGAGACTTTTCTCCAGCAGTCAATGGAATTAAAGGAAAGGCTTCAGCAAAGGGGTTACCCTGAGGAGTTGATTGATTCTGCTATTGAGAGGGCTAGATCTGGTGTCCATTGTTCTAATCGCATGGGCCGCCCTGACAGAAAGATTGATGATCTGAATGGATTTGTGTTTAGCTTTCGGTTTGGTCCCTTGGAGCATGTCATTAGGAGAACTTTGTATAGGCATTGGCACATTCTGGAAAGAGATCCTACTTTGCTTGAAATGACCAAGGCTAATCCTTTGGTCTCGTTCAGACGTTGCGTTAACCTACGGGATAAACTAGTGAGAAATAGACTTACCAGCCCCTCTGTGTGGCTCGATAGATGCTGCCCGCCGGGTAACTACCGGTGTGGCAACTGCAGATTTTGTAACCTGCATCTCACTGGCCGATCCCTACAGGTGAGTTCGCACTCACATTCGGTCCTCCAGTTTATTTCTTGTAAAACTAAATTCGTTGTCTATGTGATTTTCTGCCCTTGTGGCAGATTTTACATAGGCAAAACAATCAGATGTTTATACGTCAGGTTCAGGGAGCACTACAATTCGGTAACGTCAGGCAAAGGTTCTCCTAGACTGATTTCTCACATCCGCGAGCATCATAATGGTAACCCTGATGTCCTCCGTTTTGCTGGCCTGCAGAAGGTTGTCCTCCCATCGAGGGGGGGAAACCTTCAGCAACCTTTACTACAAGTTGAGACCAAACTAATCATTAATTATGGAGCTCAGGGGGCATTGGGGTTAAATGATCACGTGGATCTGTCAGTTTTTCTGTAGGTCCTCCATATGTGTGTGCTTTGACATATTTTGCATATGTATTCCTTCGGTGTCCTTTCTTCTTTTTTGGTATAATCGTTTTGTAATAACCTTGTTTTTATTGTTTTGTATTGTGGCATGGTGTGTTCCATGTTTTATATGCACATTACATTCTCCTATGTATGTTTTTATGTGGCATGCGACGCACCTGTGAGCACTCCTATATAGGGGGCGCCGTTGTAGCTCCACATATGGACCTGTGGAAGCCTAATTAGTTAGGCGAAACAGCTGTCGTCCTTTACCTGGGAGCCAGCTCACAGCTCGTCTCCTGCTTTTTACCCTGCACCGTCTAATAAACTAAAGATTCCTGCACAGCGGTACGGAGTGCGGTCCCTCATTTCCTTCACTCATCCATCGATACCTGGACTTTTCTTCTGGACGAGCACCCCCGCTCAGGATACGGTAAATCCCAGCCCTCGATGAGCACACATGCGTTATCGCTGAGTGACATACAGTGGTGCAGCACCCTTCCTATCTTGCTGGACCACTGATAATAGTATGCTTGGCTGACACTAATCTGTTATGTATGGCTATCATAAGCTTATATACCACAATTTTTTTTCCACTATTGTAATTGAATTCAACATGACATGCTAAAAATGTGTTTGTTAGGGAGACTTGCTGTGATTGCAACATCAAAAGTAGCAAAATACAGCCTCCCCTGTCGAAGTCACAATTTGACGAAATGCGCGTCGTGGTCCATGGCATATAGGATTAACGGTCCACTAATGGTATGCACTCGCATAAACCATGCTACCCCACTCTTTGCTGCATTTAATTATTTAGCCACTGAACTCATATATAGCAACTCCATTTAAACAAACCTTACTTTTTATTATCTATTATCATCACCTTTTTTTCTTTTGGGGATTACCGTAATTTATATTGTAGCACATTTTACCACCTTCCTTCTATCACTGCTATTAATTTTTATTTTTAAGAGGGAATGTATTGTTTGGTTACTTCAACAACTTTGACTAATCCTGCATGGTCATATATATTATCTATACCTATTATACTGCCACAAGGGAATTTTTCCTATCTATTATCATATATGATCTGCTGCTTTTAGCAATTTTTCAATAAAAAGTACAGTTTATTCAGTTTTTGTTTTCTGTCACTTTATCCTATTTCTTGGTTGTTGTTTTTTCTACACCTGAAAACTGTATACAGTACAGACCAAAAGTTTGGACACACCTCATTCAAAGAGTTTTCTTTATTTTCATGACTCTGAAAATTGTAGATTCACATTGAAGGCATCAAAACTATGAATTACCACATGTGGAATGAAATACTTAACAAAAAAGTGTGAAACAACGGAAAATATGTGTTATATTCTAGGCTCTTCAAATTAGCCACCTTTTGCTTTGATTACTGCTTTGCACACTCTTGCCATTCTCTTGATGAGCTTCAAGAAGTAGTAACCGGAAATGGTCTTCCAACAGTCTTGAAGGAGTTCCCAGAGATGCTTAGCACTTGTTGGCCCTTTTGCCTTCACTCTGCGGTCCAGCTCACCCCAAACCATCTCGATTGGCTTCAGGTCTGGTGACTGTGGAGGCCAGGTCATCTGGCGTAGCACCCCATCACTCTCCTTCTTAGTCAAATAGCCCTTACACAACCTGGAGGTGTGTTTGGGGTCATTGCCCAGTTGAAAAATAAATGATGGCCCAACTTAACGCTAACCGGATGGAATAGTATGCCGCTGCAAGATGCTGTGGCAGCCATGCTGGTTCAGTATGCCTTCAATTTTGAATAAATCCCCAACAGTGTCACCAGTAAAGCACCCCCACACCATCACAACTCTTCCTCCATGCTTCACAGTGGGAACCAGGCATGTAGAGTTCATCCGTTCACCTTTTCTGAATTGCACAAAGACCCAGTGGGTGGATCCAAAGATCTCAAATTTGGACTTATCAGACCAAAGCACAGATTTCCACTGGTCTAATGTCCATTCCTTGTGTTCTTTAGCCCAAACAAGTCTGTTCTGCTTGTTGCCTGTCCTTACCAGTGGTTTCCTAGCAGCTATTTTACTACTAAGGCCTGCTGCACAAAGTCTCCTCTTATCAGTTGTTCTAGAGATGTGTTTGCTGCTAGAACTCTGTGTGCAATTGACCTGGTCTCTAATCTGAGCTGCTGTAAACCTGCGATTTCTGAGGCTGGTGACTCGGATAAACTTATCCTCTGCAGCAGAGGTGACTCTTGGTCTTCCTTTCCTGGGGCGGTCCTCATGTGAGCCAGTTTCTTTGTAGCGTTTGATGGTTTTTACCACTGCACTTGGGGACCTTTCAAAGTTTTCCCAGTTTTTCAGACTGACTGACCTTCATTTCTTAAGGTAATGATGGCCACTCGTTTTTCTTTACTAAGAATTTGTATTATGGCAAGAAAAAAGCAGCTAACAGTCTATTCAGTAGGACTATCAGCTGTGTATCCACCAGACTTCTGCACAACACAACTGATGGCCAAAACCCCATTTATAAGGCAAGAAATCCCACTTATTAAACCTGACAGGGCACACCTGTGAAGTGAAAACCATTTCCGGTGACTACCCCTTGAAGCTCATCAAGAGAATGCCAAGAGTGTGCAAAGCAGTAATCAAAGCAAAAGGTGGCTACTTTGAAGAACCTAGAATATAAGACATATTTTCAGGTGTTTCATACTTTTTTGTTAAGTATTTCATTCCACATGTGTTAATTCATAGTTTTGATGCCTTTAATGTGAATCTACAATTTTCAGAGTCATGAAAATAAAGAAAACTCTTTGAATGAGAAGGTGTGTCCAAACTTTTGGTCTGTACTGAATATCATGCATTTTTCTTAATTTTTTTTCTAGGTAAATTCAATCTCTAATTTTCAGTTGTCTCTGATCTAATCAGTAAAAACTAGTTGCTGTGATGTTTACTATACAAATCAAACGGAGGAATGAGGAATTCCTGCTTTCATGTCTATATAGCGCATGGACATTATACAGTAGTACTGACTCGTTTTTCTGATAAGATGTATTACAAACATTGTTATATTAGCTTGTAATATTGATTTATGCCAAGTTTTTTTGCTTTTCTTCTTTGTTGCCTTTAGCTCATTTCCCTAGGTATCGTCTCCATTTAATGTTCCCTTTCTGGCTCCCATTCATGGACCCATCCTAGGTTCTTATTTCATTCTCCTGCTTACTTGTAATTTCACTCTTTTCTGTTCAACACTTTGTAATTTATTAATCTATTTTAGTTTTTATCTATATTTTCCTTTTATTCTCTGTTACCTTTCCCTGCTCTCCTTAGGTGGCTCCTCTGTTAAATATTCTCTTTTTGGCTTCACCATGGGCCCTTCCTGAGTTCTAATCCCATTTCTCCTCCACTCCTTTCCCTCCAGCACATATAGATCTATTCACATTTTATCATCTATTTGCATAGTTTCTTCCTTTTTTTTAAACTTTATTAATGCCTCAATTGCCAGTTGAACTTCCTTCTCCTTCCTTATTTTCCTATTAGTCTAAACATCAATTTGGGTGTTCCTATTATTACTTGGCATACATTTTGAGACTTCAAAATCCCATATATTGTCATTTTTTGTACATTTGTTTTTGGGTTTTTTTCACTTGACAAAGCCCCGATACACCGTTGAAATCTTATTACCATCATAATTGAAGAATCCATTTACTGCTGCAGAGCAACCCATCTAGCGTTTTCGGGCAACAGAATACAAGTTTGTTGAAGCATCAGGAAGCATTTACAGTCATGGCCAAAAGTTTTGAGAATGCTACAAATATTAATTTTTACAAAGTCTACTGCTTAGGTTTTTCTAATGGCAATTTGCATATACTCCAGAATGTCATAAAGAGTGATCAGCTTAACAGCAATTACTTGCAAAGTCAATATTGGCTAAGAAAATGAACTTTAACCCCCAAAACACATTTCAACATCATTGCATTCCTGCCTTAAAAGGAGCAACTAACATTGTTTTAGTGATTGTTCCATTAACACAGGTGTGGGTGTTGATGAGGACAGGGCTGGCGATCAGTCAGTCATGATTAAGTAAGAATGACACCACTGGATACTTTAAAAGGATGCTGGTGCTTGGTATCATTGTTTCTCTTCAGTTAACCATGGTTATCTCTAAAGAAACACGTGCAGCCATCATTGCTCTGCACAAAAATGGCCTAACAGGGAAGAGTATCGCAGCTACAAAGATTGCACCTCAGTCAACAATCTATCGCATCATCAAGAACTTCAAGGAGAGAGCTTCCATTGTTGCCAAAAAGGCTCCAGGACGCCCAAGAAGGACCAGCAAACGCCAGGACCGTATCTTAAAACTGTTTCAGCTGCGGGATCGGACTACCAGCAGTGCCGAGCTAGCTCAGCAATGGCAGCAGGCTGGTGTGAGTGCTTCTGCACGCACTGTGAGGCGGAGACTGCTTGAGCAAGGCCTGGTTTCAAGCAGGGCAGCAAAGAAGCCACTTCTCTCCAGAAAAAACATCAGGGACCGACTGATATTCTGCAAAAGGTACAGGGAGTGGACTGCTGAGGACTGGGGTAAAGTCATTTTCTCAGATGAATCCCCTTTTCGATTGTTTGGAACATCTGGAAAACAGCTTATTAGGAGAAGAAGAGGTGAACGCTACCACC